>NC_091090.1:8196818-8499848 GCF_032405125.1 Capricornis sumatraensis | reverse complement strand
TCAGTAGATTTACTTCAATTAAAATTTAAAAGATCAATTAATTAAAAAATCAATTAGAAATCAATTTTTTAAAAGATGAGGTATGATTCTAAACACACACATGAAAGCAATTTCACAACTTGTTCTGCCAGACTGAATCCAACTATGGACATGAGGGAAACTTTCCACCACAAGGGGTCCTTTCCACAACCACATTCATGCACCAATAAAAAAAATTAAATTAGGCATGTTTAAAGAAGAAGATTAAGCCAAGCAAAACCAAGTAAGGGAAAGAGAAAACATATTACACGGGAAAAAGGATTTCAGCCATGCCTCTGCTGCAGGCCTCATGAACCAGTTGCCCAACCTCTCGAGGCCTCCGTGTTCTCACCTGCAAAATAAAAGACCGAAAACAGAAGGCCTCGAGTTCAAACTAGAGAACAAGAATTCTGTGACCTGAAAATAAAACTGTCATCATTTTTTAAAAAATCACTGTCAACTTAAAAGAGAAAATATGTAAAATGGAAAGCTGCTAAGAATTTTAGGAAGAAATACAGAAACAGATTAACTCAGCTTCTGTAATGCTTGAAAACATGCTGAGTCATTATTTATCATGGAATACTGCTTATTTTTCTTGTCTCAGGGGGTCATTCCAAGGTTCCAGAGAAATACTGTATATGAAAAATGCTACCTAAATGTAAGATACCATTATTTTCATCTTCATAACTCCATATAAAACAAATGCACCATTATTAACAATAATAAACAAAAATATATAAACAGACCCAACCCTGTCTAAGTGCTTTATAAGTTAACGGCTCATTTTCCTCACCACAAAACAAATGAGATAGAAAAAGAATGCCAACTAAAAATTAAATATCAGCATTATGGAAAATAAAAAGTATAGTATTATGAGGAAGGAGTGGCAATGGGGTGAAGTGAGTGAAAGCAACTGGGATCCTAGAGAAATACCCAGTCACGGGATCAATCAGGGGTGAAAAAGAAGGAAACAGTTCAGCTGCCACAGAAAAGCCTTTTATTTGGTCCAATGTCTGAGTCATAGACACGTGGCCTAGCAACTTTCCTTCACAGATGACTGCGAACTGCCAGAGTTTCAACCTTCCACTTTCACTGTTTAATGAACCATTCTTTCTTCTCATTTTGGATATTCTCTCCCTGTGGGACAGAAAGCTGTCTGAATAAATAGTGCTCGAGGAAATGATGAGCAAGTTGAAAGCACTCTGGGACACTCTGGGGTTAAATTATATAACTGGAATTACATAACAGGGATGAAGCATCTTTTTCTGTGTTTTTTGAATCCTATGGGATTCTCCCAGAATTTTGCAGGCTTTCTTAAAATGCGGTCCTGCATTGCACCTACAAGCTCACCCCTAGAGGGCGCTCATCTTCTGCTCAGGAGGAGTTTTCCTAAGGAAGGGAAATAGAGAAGTGGGTGGGGTGAGACCCTGAACAAGGTCCTGCTGATGACACATAAATATTCCCATTTTATTTCCGATAGAGAACAGGGTAGACTATGCCAGGCCTTCACCATTGAAATGGCTTAACTGCTCAAAATAGCACTCTGGAATTTTTACTTTAGCTTGTAATTGCTTGATTTCACATGGGCTAAATCAAATTCAAGTTTGAAGATCGGGTTGACCTTCAGACATATAAACACAGTTGCTTATGTTATGCTTAAGGATGCCTTTTTCAAAAGTCTGACTTTTAGTGGTTGATGTCAGTCTAGACAAAAATCTCACTTCCCATATTTATCCTTAGCGCTACTGTAGAGCTGCAGTTCGTGTCAGCAAATATTTATTAAGCATTCCTCATACACCAAGGTACCACCTTGCTTTTATTCTGGGGCCACAAAAATAAAAAGTGGTTCTTCACTGCATGAGGTAGGCTCTCTAAGTCACAGACTCAGTAGCTGCGGCAGGAGGGCTGAGACGCTCCATGGAGTCTGGGGTCTTAGTTCTCCGACCAGGGACCAAACCCACACCCCTGCACTGGAGGTGGATTCTCAACCCCTGGACCACCAGGGAAGCCCCTGAACTGAGGCGAAGGGTGCAGAGGTGGATAAAGAGCGCACGCCACCTCTTGAGGCCCACAGGCTGGGAGGACAGAAACTGCGGGAGTCTGAGAAGGCCTCCCCCAAAGATGGGAGTGTCCCACCTGGAGGAAAGAACCAGAACAGGGAGCCAGATGAGGGAGCTCCCAGCTCCAGGGAAGGACAGCGTCCGGGACGCCAAGGAGACAGGAGTGGGGATGGGGCGCAGGGGCAGGGCATGGGGGCCTGACCTCCTCCTGGGTACGGACAGCCTGCCCTGAGCAGAGCCAGCCGCTGAGACCCAAGCAGAATGAGGACACACCTTCTCTGAGCAACATGAAAGCTCCCATCCTATCCTGAGCAAACCCAGAAAGAGCTGCTGAAGGTCCAGTCGATAGGCAAGGATGCAGGAAAGGTCGCTGGTGGGGGCCACACACTCCCTGTGAGCCCAGCGAAAGGGGATGCCTCCCACCCCAGCAGCAAGGAACAGACCACAGGCAAGGATGGCCAGGCCCCTCTTAGGGCAGTCCTAAAGCTGAAGGACATGCTACTCTGGCAAACAACCCCTATCTTTAGAAAGACACATAAATAATAAAGGCTTGCCCCAAGACAGAGCACCTTGCAGCCTTGGGTGGAAAGAAATGGGAGACTCAGCTTCAGGAGAAACTACGAATGAAGATGTTAGTCAAAGCAATTTTTTGATTCTGAACAAATGCATTCAGGAAAAATATAACCACATTCTTGGGGGTGAGCTCCTTACAAGTCCTACCTCAAAAATAAAAATAACCTGCCAATAAGTTACTACATCAATTATTGATAAGTAAATTGATGCTTCAAAAATGCACAGAAATGCTTTAAAACACTGCATTTGCTTCGGTAGGTCCCTTTTCTGAATGGTTGTTTATTACAAACTTATGTCAGTACTATTTCTTCAAGAATGGTGAAGAAATAAACCCACAGCTCAGACTCTTCCTAAATTACCGTAAATTCTCATCTGGTTCAGGGAAATCTAAAGGGAAAATATCATTATCTGATGTAATAAAAAGGTGGTCGTGCTTTTCTCTAGGCAGCATGTTAGGTCGGCATTAGGGCCACTCATAATTATCTCCGTCACTGGTTTCTAACCATAAAATAAAGATATTCATCATACATCTTAAGGTATTAATGAATAAAATAAGGAAGCGTTTCAAACAACTCAGTTGTTGGCCCCAAGTAGTACAAATAATCTGTCTACTCCATAAAGGACAAGATTAGTTCTCAGACAAAGAAGACTTCTCTTTTAAGCTTTCAGATGGACAATCGACAACCAATTTAAAAAAAAAAAACAAACAAAAACAAATGGTCTTCTCTAGTCTTTCATTACGAGGTAGAACTATAGGTCGGTAAGTAAAGTCATCTTTCTTACTGATAAACACGTTAAGATTTGGGAGCATTTCGATTATGGTTTTAACCCAGGTACTTCTTATATTTTCTTCTGTATAGTTTTACCATTGTCATAGGAACATTTATAAAAGAAGATTTTAACTTTTAGAAATTTTAAAGGATGAAATTATTTTCTGTAATAATTTGTTTGGGGTTTGGGTGGCTGGTTCTGGTTTAGTTTGGTCTGATTTGGGTCTCCTTTTCCTTCCAGTTCTTCCCTTTTACAACAGAAAGACAGATAAAACTCTGTTTTTGCATGGGTCTTCCCCTTGGTCTGCAGATCTTTTGTGGGCTGCAGAACTGTATTACGTCTTGGTGCTGAACAATTATAAATAATGTAATTGAAGGAGAAAAATAAAATTCAGAAGTCAATTACTCTACATATTAGCATTGTGTATCTGCCCACTGTCTGGGGGTTGGTTTTCATTAAGGATGTATTCTAAAGAGTCTCCGTACTACAACGTCAAACAAAGGAGCCCTAGTTCACAAAGACATTAGTATCATCCATTCCGTGTGAGCTTTACAAGGGGTGGTGGGGTAAGGGTGGGGGTTAGGTGCAGGACAGTCACTGAGGGTCAAAGGCAGGGATGCCTGGCCAGACGATGTGGGTCTCTCCTTTCAATTTATCCAGTGCCCACCTGGCTCATACCTGACCCATGTCTTTCTTTAAACCATTTATCACTTCAAGAAATCAAGGACAGTTTTCAATAATAACATCAGGAAATGGGAAGACACCAATTACCTGCATTTTGACACTCATCTCTTTCCCGTTCACCTTCTTACAGTCTGGGCAAAAGGAAAGCAGGTGCCAGAGTCACTCAGCACTGACAAAGAATAATCAATGAGCTGGTCAGGGAAATGAAATTGATACAGATGTAAGCCTGTGACTACAGTGATGTAACAAGACTGCTTGTTACTGCCTGTAACAAGATAGCGACTGCTCTGCAGAATATTATTATTAAAGCAACGCACAACGTGAGCTCATACGTGCCAAGTCCTAAACACACGAAATGAGCCGATCTGACATACGGAGCCCACACTCCACTGTCAAAGTCCTATTCCCTTTATCACCAACATTTTTAACAAATTCCACTGTTTTCTCAAATTCTAGCTTTTACTGGAAAAGTTCTAAAACAGAATTGCACATGTTTTTCAATAGAAATCATGTAAAAAATGTTTAACTTTTTTTTTTCCTTTTCTTGCCCAACTTTATCTAGAAGTACTCTTTTTTTTTTTTTGGCCATGTCACAGTACATGGGATCTTAGTTCCCTAACCAGGGACTGAACCCGTGTCCCTTGCATTGGAGGTGTCTTAACCACTGGACATCACAGAAGTACCTAAAATATTTTTTTTTATTTTAACTTTCATTTTAAATTTAAGTTACAGACATGACCAAAACTTACAACTAGTTCAAGAAATGTGTATTTCCTCCATAAACCCCCACTTAATGATTCTCTGGTAAGGTAATAATGTAAGTTAGGTCAAATTAACTATTAGAAACTGGAGATGAACTCAAGTAAATACAACCAGTCCCCAGATAAAAATAAGACAGCTCCTTGGATAAAGAAACAATCGGTCATTGCCTCCAAATTCCAAGTCACTTTATCACACTGATATTCTTCTTAACACCTGTCTGTTATCAATTTCAAAGAAGCTTTGACCACCGTTAGTGATTAGATGGAGTAACCATGGGGGCTGGGTGTGGAAGGGAGGCACCCTGGGGCACCCAGGGGTCCAGAGAAGAGCTTTGAAAGTGAGAAAGAACAGGAAGGCCTTGGGCAGTTGCTGGGTGGAGAGAGCAGAGTCCAAGAGAGGGGTCAGGGAGACGGACAGAACCTCCAACGACTTGGCAGTTCTAATGAAAAGTCTTGCTATGGCCCCTGCTTACTGAATACTTCTGAGCTGAATCATCTCCTCTGGGGCTTGTGTCAAACGCCTGACCGGCTGTCAGAGCCCAGCCTGTTGCACAGTAATTCAACAGTGAAGTGGACACTTGTCCCGAATAGGAGCTGCCCTCTCTCCTTTTGGCACCATTTAAAATACCTTTTACAGGAACCCTCCCACACTGCTGGGAATGTAAACTGGCAACAGCCACTATGGAGAACAGTGTGAAGGTTTCTTAAAAAACTAAAAATAGAGCTACCATATGACCCTGCAATCTCACTCCTGGGCATGTATCTGGGGAAAAAAATCATCATTTGAAAAGATGCATGCAACCCTGTGTCCATTGCAGCACTATTTACAGTAGCCAAGACATGACTATCTAAGTGTACACGGACAGATGAACGGATAAGATGTGGTACACATATGCGATGGAATACTACTCAGTCATAAAGAGGATGAAACAAGGCCATCTGCAGCGACACGAAGGAACCTAGACATTATCATACTAAGTCAGTCAGACAAAGACAAATATATGTGGAATGTAAAAAAAAAAATACAAATGAATTTATTTATAAAACATAAAGAGACTCACAGACATACAAAACAAACTTATGGTTACCAAAGCGGAAAGGGGAGTTGGGGGACAAAGTAGGAGGTTGGTATTAATATATACACACTGCTGCTGCTGCCAAGTCGCTTCAGTCGTGTCCAACTCTGCAACCCCATAGACGGCAGCTACCAGGCTCCTCCGTCCCTGGGATTCTCCAGGCAAGAACACTGGAGTGGGTTGCCATTTCCTTCTCCAATGCAGGAAAGTGAAAAGTGAAAGTGAAGTCGCTCAGTCGTGTCCGACTCTTAGCGACTCCATGGACTGCAGCACACCAGGCTCCTCCGTCCATGGGATTTTCCAGGCAAGAGTACTACTATATATAAAACAGATAACTGGACTTGTCTGGCAGTCCAGTGGTCAATATTTCACCTTACAATACAGGGGGCACGGGTTTGATCCCTGGTCAGAGAACTAAGATTTCACATGCCTCTTGGCCAAAAAAAAAAAAAAAAAAAGACAATAAACAAGGTCCTACTGTATATAGCACAGGGAACTCTACTCGGTATCTTGTAATAACCTGTAAGGGAAAAGAATCTGAAAGTATATAGATATGTATTATATATATATAATTTATATATATACTGAATCACTGTGCTGTACACTTGAAACTAACATGATACTGTCAATCAACTACACTTCAATTTAAATTTGTTTAAATACATAAAATAAAATTCCTTTTAGGACAACTGTTTACAGCAAAAAGAACCACAACCTCAGGGGACATTTAGCAAAGGCCCCACTGAGCCCTCAAGGAGTCACTTCGCCTCCTTTGCAGAGTACGATGAGCGAGGCTGTGCCACCGGCTGGGATGGTGCCCGGTGACGAGGCTCAGGAATGGGAGGCGGCAGGTCCCTCTGCAGGTGGCATGGCCGGGGCTGTGGGTACCGTTCTGGGCAGGGAGCCAGCCAGGAGGGCCGCCCTGGGTCACACCGGCATGGGCATTCTCCGTGTGCCGTTCGGAGCACTGTGCTTCCAAGAGAGGGGCGACACGAGCTGTGGCTTCATGTCTTTTTAAGTCTTAAAGACTAGAAAATCTCAGGGTCTCTCAGGAGCGCATGTTAAGGTTCTGAGCCCTTTAAAACAGCGCGATGCTCTCTGATACGCCACATGCAACTGATTTACCCTTCTTCTAAGCCCAGGTCCTCGAGTCCTTCCGAGTAAACAACTGAACAACTGGTTGCATCCTCTTCATTAAACCCCTGAAGCAGCCGGGATGATGACAAGGCAACCGCCACAGGGAGATGAACACGGAGACTATTTTTAAAGACGCCCCCAGGTCACGCGATCCCACTGCTTCTGCCCCCAACCACGCTGAAAGCTGTGCCCTGTTAAAGCATCTCCTTCAATCCAGATGGAACTCCAAGGCCCCCAGACCCAAATGTGTGGGCAGAATCATAAATACTGGTTTATCCATCACTAACAGAGAAAAATTTTAACAGATGTTGTATACGCTGTTGTTGAAATGAATCTCTGCCACAGAATTATACCTTCTGTGGGAAGATTCTAGCTGAAAAAGCTGGCATCAATTTTTTCAAAGTGATCACCTCCCAGGGATGGAGCAGCAGGCTGGGCTTAGCAGATGTAAGCTATTATACACAGGCTGGACAACAACAAGGTCCTACTGTATAGCACAAAGAAGCGTATTCAACATCCTATACACCATAAAGGAAGAGAATGTGGAAAAGTGTCTGTGTGTGTGTGCATGTGTATTCTTTTTGTGGAATACAGATATGTAGAGATACACAGTATATACAGATACATACAGATATATAGCTGAATAATTTTGCTGTACAGAAGTTAACAGTGTAAATCCAATATATGTCAATTTTTTTAAAAAAAAGGGATCACCTCCTAAATGACACTGCAATTCTACCAAATTTCCAGATTTCAATCTGCTCAGCAGAGACCTGTGGACCACGGACGTTCGACAGTTAGTCCTCGCAGGCGTTCATGACCAGAACCAGAGGCGATGCCGACGTATGCCGCCTAAAATCTGTTTACTAAAGCCTAACATCTAAGCGGGTCTTATTTTTCTTCCAGTCCCTGTTCTGAACATCCTCTCTTTTAGACAGATAAGAGACCACCTTGGAACTCAGGGGCCATGTGTGCAAAGGTGAAGTGGGGACACAGCTGCGGTGCGGTTCAGCACACACGCGCCCCAGCGCCCGGGTGGGACAGCTGCACTCCCAACCCCGAGGGCTGAGAGAGCTGGGAAGGAATGTCGGCTGCACAGTGGCGGTCTCTGCTTGCACTTGAGGTATTCTTTCTACCCGAAATGCTGTTCTGTCCCCACTCCTCTGGCTATTGAATCTTACTCTTCCTTCAAGGTCAAACTCCAGGGTCACCCAAATCATGAAAGCATCCCTCCTTTGCCCTCCCGTAGTCCCTGGCTTATACCAGGACACCACCGACCATCCTTTTCCTTCAAGAAGAATTTTACGTACATGATAGCACAAGCGGAAGCCCCTTAAGAGGACACAGTCTTAGGTCCTCATTATAAATGCTTCGTGCCTCGCACAGTACCCTTCATACAGCAGACAAAGAAGTTCTGTTCAATAAATAAAAGATGGGCCATCTGTACTTTGCCTGTGACCTTAGCCATGCCCTCAGCTGTGGGCTCCTGAGTGCCTGCCTGGTGATGGAGAAGAAAAGAGAAACTCAGGACACAGAATCATGAACTCCATCGCCCACGTCCCAGAGGGGATCTGTCTCTCCTGCAGGGCCCACCAGGGCATCTGTTCCAATTGGTACCTGGCACTGTGTCCTCTCATACAGCTGGAACTAAATAATGCTGCTCAATGACCAACACAGAGAGGGAAACCTCCACTCCTGCACCAAATCCTCTAAGTGTTCTCCCTGACCCATCCAAACTGACCTGGGAAGTGACTGCCAGAATGGAGTTCAGGTAAACCAAGTCTTAGGACTTAATCAAGAATCTTTTTTAAAATGCTATTTTTAAAAATTGACATATAGATCAATGGAACCCAACAGAGTCCAGAAATAGACACATATTTGCGGACAATTGTTTTTTATTTTATTTTTCCCCACCATACCACACACAGCATGTGGAATCTTAATTCCCCAAGCAAGGATTGAACCTGCGCCTCCTGCACTGGAAGCCTAGAGTCTTAACCAATGGACCTCCAGGGAAGTCCTAACAATTGGTTTTTCACAAAAGAACAAAAGCAATTCAGTGTTGAATCTTTTCAACAAATGATGTTGAAAAACTAATATTCATCATGCAAAAGGATTCATTCAAACCTTTTCTTCCAAATGGATTAGAGACCTAAATACTGTATGAGAGCTAAAACTATATCACTCACACGCCCTTTGAGTTACTGAGTGGCAGTTTTGTTTACTACACTCATCAGAATTCACCAGGAATTAAGAATAAGAACAGTGCCCAGAATATAAGACAGGAAGTCAGGCCGTTCCAATCTGGAGGTACACGCAATGAAAATACACTTAAAAGGATTTATGATTTGTATTTATTAAAAATAGTTTCCAAAGTAATCAATTCGTAATTAAACCAAAGGACTAATTATAATACTAACGAGTCTAGAAAAATTGGCAATGCCAGCCACTTTCACCTAAACAAAAAAGGAGATCTATATTAAAAAAGCAAAAAGCAAATGGAACAGCCATACTGAAAGGGCCACCCAGTGATGCAGCTGGGCAACAGATCCAATTTGAAGGACAGGGATCACAATTCCTCAGTTTTCCATCAGCACGACTTACTGAACTCTTACTTGAAGCAGGTATCTCTTTCTTGACTCAATCTCATTCAAAAAGGGTTATCACAGAAAGAAAATCTTGCTTAAAAAATGAAGCAATGTACTTAGTTGGCCATTTCAAATGCCATTTTTTTTAAAATAAATCGAAGAAGGAAGCACATTCAGAAAGGCAGCTGTAAAAAAGTAACAAAATTTTTAAAAACCTCAATTAAACAGAGTCAGGTGACCAGCAGGGGGCGCTTTCGCAGCCTGTGATGAGCCCAGCAGAAGACCCACCTTCCGAGCCAGCCAGGGCTCGGCCAATGAAAAGCCACGAGGTCTGTGTTAAGCGCAGCCCACTCACCTCCCCTCCCCACTGTAGCGGTCCCCTCCCTTGCCATGCCTGAACGTTCCTGTGATTCCCCTTGGCTGCAGACCCCGTACTGCAATTCTCTCCTGCTCTTGAATAAACCATCTTTGCTGGAGAAGTATCTGGCCATCTGTTTGGCTCAGGTCAATGCAGCTATGGCATAAAAATTTCATTCACTGAACCACAGCAGATCTTACATGTAGGAAAAGAAAGCCATCTTCACAAAGAGATTCAGAGCAAAGTGAGTTCACACAAAGGCTTACCCTAAATATACACAAGACCTCACCCGGATATAGAGCTCCACAAACATTTTCTGTGAAGAGCCAGGTGGGAAATATTTTTGGCTTTAAGGGCCACGTGGTACAAGAACACACAAATGAATGGGCATGCCTGGGTTCCGCATAATTATTTATGGACACTGAATGTTGAATTTCATATAACTTTCATATGCCCCCAAATAATATTCTTCTTTTGATTTGTCTCTAATTCTTTAAAAACTGTAAAAATAATTCTTAACCCATGGTCTGTACAAAAAAGACAGGCTGTGGCCTGGCTTGGCCCTCTGGCCATATTTGAAGACCTCTCCCACCAGCATCACCACCAAGACATCTGAAACACAAATACTCTGGGGATTAGCAGCACATTTGGTATTATCAGGTCATTCCTGTGAAAGAGGTGAATGATCCAACTGCCTTCCCTTCCCAAAGCAAATTCAGAATGAAAAAGACTAAGGTATTATAAAATAACATTATCTTGTTCTTTTCTGAAAATAAAAGCAATATTTGCTCTTTGTAGAAAAACTGGAAAGTAGTTACGATAAAAGGGGCTATTCTGCAACAAAGAAAAAAACCCTTAAAGGTAAGTAAACAGGGAAACAGCTCAACACGTACAAAGGTAGGGAGGTGGAAGGTCAGAGATAACTTGGAAGGTGCTGAGCACAAAGTGGATAACCTGGGCCCAAGCTCCTGCTGCACAGCTGTGATGACCTGACTGACTTTCCTTCAACTCATGGTCTGCCTTCAACTCAAGTCTTAACACAGGTAAGAACACAAAGAGAACATGCTAGAAAAATAAATACGCGGTGTAAAAATGGAATCATCACATGAAATGAAGGCTATGAAAGTGTGAAATGAAGTATTTTCTGCTTTACGCTCTACCAATAAACAAGACTTTTCCAAATGCAAATTTCTGAGCCCAGGTGAAACAAAGCCAGCTATTCAGAAGCCATCAGCTAAGAGATGAGGAGCTGGGGGGGTGTGAGAGGCGCCATCCACCACATTCCCCAACGGTAAACAAGGAAGAAACAAGTGAAAAATAAAGAAAGCAGGATTGGCCCCAGAGGGCCAGATGCATAGGAAAGAAATAATTTCAGCAAGCGGGCCACTAACATCTTCCCATACATAGAAAACTGCTAAATCTCTTCATGTGAGAGATTTTCTCCGCCCTTGCTGCAAACCTGTATGCAGCCTGGCTCCTCTCCTGCCCCTCGGAGTCCACTTTTCCCGGGTCACCTGAGGTCCTGTCTCCTGGGCTCAAGTCCAACATCCCCACCGAATAAAACTTTTAGGTTGTACATATTTTTTTAGTCAACAGAAGCTTGACTGCTACTGCTAAGTCACTTCAGTCGTGTCCGACTTTGTGCAACCCCATAGACGGCAGCCCACCAGGCTCCCCGGTCCCTGGAATTCTCCAGGCAAGAACACTGGAGGGGGTTGCCGTTTCCTTCTCCAATGCATGAAAGTGAAAAGTGAAAGTGAAGTCGCTCAGTCGTGTCCGACCCTCAGCGACCCCATGGACTGCAGCCTTCCAGGCTCCTCCATCCATGGGATTTTCCAGGCAAGAGTACTGGAGTGGGGTGCCATTGCCTTCTCCGACAGAAGCTTTAAGTGTTCTTAAAACTTTTTGACAAGAAAACTTTTACGAAAGGGACAACATTAATTCTTCACATATTTAAGAGCTGACATATATGTTTAATACCATGCTGGGGGGCGGTGAGGGGGTGCTGACCCAAGATCTGAGGGTGGGAGTTACAATGAGCAGATTCTGGCTCAGTTACAACTCAAGTAGACTGAAAGTGTGAATTAGCCGTGAATTAGAAAGCCAGTGACCCACAAGAAAGGCTGTGAGAAAACATCCCTGCAAGGACAACCAAATCAACTAGATCCTGTCCAAATCTGGGATTCAAATTAACACAAAATTAATTAGACTTGCTTAAAAACAGTCATTTCTAAAACTCTCCTGCAGGATTTCTCAAAGGGATGTTAATAGATATTCTTTGATAAAAAAAAAAGAATCCATGACCAAGTGATTTTGTGAAACAATGGATTAAACAGGGTTCTTTTCCACAGAAATTCAGTCTTTAATATGCTAATGTGTACCATAAATCTCTCCAATCTGGGAAGGCTGCTTTCCAAACTCTTTTGGCAAAGGAAGCCTTCCCTGCCACCCCCACCTCACCCCAAGGCATCTCACAGCACTGGTGTTCCTGGGAACCTGCTTTTAAAAATGCTTTTCCTTGCCAAAAAAAAAAAATATACACACACACACACACACACACACACACACATACGTTTTTATTTGATCCTGTCAACTCAGGAAACTTAATTTTAAAATCATTACGAAAAGTCTTCATCAGAAATTAAATCCACAAACCAAAAGTTTGGAATTTAACAAATGAGAAGAAACAATAAAACTTCTGTTACAGACTCACAGATAAAGAGAACAAACTAATGGTGACCAGTAGGGAGAGGCAAGGAGAGAAGGCAAGATAAGGGTAGGCGATTAAGAGGTACAAACTATTATTAACATGTAGAAAATGAAGACAGAGAAGGCAATGGCACCCCACTCTAGTACTCTTGCCTGGGAAATCCCATGGGCGGAGGAGCCTGGTGGGCTGCAGTCCATGGGGTCGCTAAGAGTCGGACACGACTGAGCGACTTCATTTTCTCTTTTCACTTTCTTGCATTGGAGAAGGAAATGGCAACCCACTCCAGTGTTCTTGCCTGGAGAATCCCTGGGACGGGGGAGCCTGGTGGGCTGCCGTCTATGGGGTCGCACAGAGGCGGACACGACTGAAGCGACTTAGCAGCAGCAGCAGCAGAAAATGAAGAAGCTACAAGGATATACTGTACAACACAGGGAATACAGCCAATATTTTAGAATAACTACAACTGTGACTTTAACAACTGTGAGCCACTATGTTATACAACTGAAGTGAAAGTGAAGTCACTCAGTTGCGTCCGACTCTTTGTGACCCCGTGGACTGTAGCCTACCAAGCTCCTCTGTCCATGGGATTCTCCAGGCAAGAATACTGGAGTGGGTTGCCATTTCCTTTTCCAGGGGACTTCCCGACCCAGGGATCTCAACTATACGTCAATTTTTTAAAACTTGCTGTTACATACAACGCTCCAGCAGGGCTTCCCAAGTGGCGCTAGTGGTAAAGACCCCGCCTGCCGACCCAGGAGACAAGATAACTGGTTCAGTCCCTGGGTGGGGAAGCTCCCCGGAGGAGGAAATAGCAACTCAGTCTAGTATTCTAGCCAGGAGAATCCCAGGGACAGAGGAGCCTGGTGGGCTATGGTGTCATAAAGAGTTGTTGGTCTTGACACAGTCCATGATGTCGCAACGATCTGGACTCAACTGAAGCAACTTAACATGCACGCAGGCATGCACGATGCTCAAGTAAAATCAAAGTGTCTGCAAATAGGGCTTCTTTAGTTTTTTAAGCTTACGCATAATGAGATGCTTAAAACATCTGGCAACAATGTGAGACAAATTGTGAGATTAAAAAAAAGATAACCCTGAAGATCATTAACTTGGACACAGATCTATAGGACACATCTCTACTTACAGAACTTGTCAGGGCACCTATATTATATCTTCCTGGTATAACTGTACTCAGCTCTAAGAAATAGTTTTTACACTATTCTTCAAGAACTCAGTAAGTATTACTGATTTTGGAGCTTTCTTTGCTTTGTTTTTTCAAGTACTAGAAGGCTGTTAATGCTCTTATCGGAAATACAAGTGCCAGATTCTCTCTGCTCAGGCAGGTTGAAATGCCATCTCGTGTTTATGGCTCTACCAGGTTGCTGCTATGTGGATTATTTTATCCGGGCTAAACGCAACCAGGGATGTGACGGCACACAAATAATCCCAGCATCTCATCTCAAACTGCCATACCCACGGGAGGGGACACGGTGCGGGCTTCAGCCAGACCATGGGAAACACACTCCTTGATTTGGAGTTCACCGTCTAACTGGCATCGGGCACTGCAACAGAAAACCACAGCCCCTTCTCAGATGGGCCATCTCCTCTCCTCAGTATGCAATACCCAATGCGATACTCCTCTTCTCATAGGCAGCACTATGGCATAAACCATAAAAATGCAACCATCATGACCCACTGCCACGGCTACGGAAGACTGGAGGACGAACCTGGAGCTTTTGCTGATCTGAAAGATTTCTAAAGAGGGCACTACTCTCTGTGCTTTCCAGATGAGAAAACAAAGGCTTAGAACAGCTCAAGGTTAACCTATATTATATACACAACACATATATATGTTAGTTGCTCTGTTCTGCCCAAATCTTTGTGACTCCATGGGGTGTAGCCTACCAGTCTCCTCTATCCATGCAATTCTCCCAGAATACTGGAATGGGTAGCCATTCCATTCTCCAGGGGATCTTCCTGACCCAGGGATCAAACCTGGGTTTCTTGCATTGCAGGCGGATTCTTTACGGTCTTAAGCCAGCCGGGAAGCCATATATATATATATATGCAAAGAGTCAGACACAACTGAGCGACTGAACTGAACTGAAGTATATATAAATACATGCGCGTGCACACACACACACAAACATATGTACAGATATATAAGAGAATTGTTGACTGTATACCTAAAACTTAATGATATTGTAAATCAACTATACTTCAATTTAGATTTGGGAGGGAGTTTTATAAATCAAAAAAAAAAAAAAAGGAAGCACCTCCTCCGGGCTCTAGGGCGCAGTGAGGGGAGATGCTGAAAAAGGCAGGACTAGCTCACAGAGACTGCCCGCCAGGACAGGCTCCAGGCAAGCCTAGCTTACTTCCAGGCTGCCTTCATACCCACTCACCCCAGGCGTTCTTCCCCAGCACAATGGCTGAGTGCTGCACTCCTTACAGACTGCGGAGAATCTGGTGCTCATCATCTCCCCACGAGGGCCTGCCCCAACCCTCGCCAAGACCAGCTGCCCTGGGACTCCAGGATGAAACAGAGAGAGTCAGGAGGACCCGCTCACCCAGGCGCCCCTGGGGAAAAGGGGCAAGGGAGTCTCCGAAATAAACAGAGAAGCCCAAGGAGGCTTGAAACCTACACCTCTGTGGGCCTGGCGAGGGGCTGCTCTGGTGTGTTAGGAGGGCTCCTCGACCTCAGGACTTAAGCTCTTAACAGCCATCCATCAAGATATCCACTAGATTGCATCTCCGGGGCCGGTCTGAGAAGAGCAGCCTGCCACCCACTTCAACCACCTGGGGAAATGCGATTCTCTAAAAATGATGGACAAACAGCCCCACTCACATGTGAGGGACTGTGCACACGTGCTGTATCAAAACACAATCCGACCACCAACGCCATGGTGTCTCTAAATTTTATTTGAAAATGAGTAGTATATTTCCCGGGAGAAGGCGATGGCACCCCACCCCAGTACCCTTGCCTGGAAAATCCCATGGACGGAGAAGCCTGGTGGGCTGCAGTCCGTGGAGTCGCGAAGAGTCAGACACGACTGAGCGACTTCCCTTTCACTTTTCACTTTCATGTATTGAAGGAAATGGCAACCCACTCCAGTGTTCTTGCCTGGAGAATCCCAGGGACAGGGGAGCCGGGTGGGCTGCCATCTCTGGGGTCGCACAGAGTCGGACACGACTGAAGTGACTTAGCAGCAGCAGCAGCAGTATATTTCCCGAGAGAGTTTTTTTTTAAATCACAAACAAGAACACTTGAACAATTTTGATAAGAAATTCTTTAAACAGGTAAGAAAGTCACAAAATAATGTAAAAAACTTCTAATATAAGGCATGTGGGTTGCCAACAAATCTGTAGGGTTCCCATACCCCTACAATGGACATGCAATTTAAATGTTACCATATTCCTGGCTCAATTTTGCTTTCATTCCAATGGAATCTGAAAATTCTGGCAGTGAATGAATAAAATGCATTGTAAGGAAGCAATTATAATAAAAACATAGTCTTGTCCATATTAGGTTGGTAGATGTTCTGACATTAATTTTAGCTATTGATTCTCCCTCATAAATGCATCTCAATATTGTGCATAAATATTAAGCAACAGCACTTCAGCAGTGCTGCGCATTTCCCGTATACCACATCACAGATATCCTGCCGGAAAAATCCTAGAACTAGGTAGATTTTTGCTACTTTCATTTGTGAAACATTTTTCTTCATGAAAATAGAAAAATTGGTAACAAAAAGTTGTCAGAAGTGGGCATCGTATGAAAGCTATCATATACAGGATGGATAAACACTGTTCCCTACTGTGTAGCTAGCACAGGGAACTATATTCAATATCCTGGGACAGACCATAAGGGAAAGGATATATATATATGCATAACTGAATCTCTTTGCTATAGAGCAGAAACACATCATAAATCAACTATATGTCAACAAATTTTTTAAAAAATAAAAAATTTTTAAATTAAAAAAAAGGACATCTGGACTTCTTAGTGGTACCTCCAGCCAATGCAGGGAACACGGATAGGTTCAATCCCTGACCCGGGAAGATTCTACCCACTGCAGAGCAACTAAACCGGAGCATCGCAGCTCCTGCCCCATGCCCCGGAGCCCGGGAGCGGCAGCCACCAAGCCTGTGTGCTGCTACCAGCAGAGCCCACGCACTTCCCAGGAGGAGCCCCCGCAGTGAGAAGCCCGAGCACCAGAGCAAGGGCAGACCGGCCTCGCTGCAACTAGAGGAAGCCCACGCACAGCCAACGGAGCCCGAGCGCAGCCAAGAAATCATCAATAAAGACATGGACATCGGACACGAACACACCCCAAGTGAAAAGTCTAAACATTCACACAGACTCGTGGGATATAAACTGGACCTCTGACATGAAAACTCCTTCCAACACATCATTTGTGAGCAACTGTTTAAGTGACAAGAGCACGCAAAGACTCAGGGAAATCACCAGAGAGATCTGTTTGGATATTTGTGCTTTCCAGATCATAAAGCAACTGAGCACACTAGCCAGGTAAACGTAAATAACTCATGTACAACCAAGGACACAGAGCCTTTCAGAATGTGTACTATCTGACCAAATTTGCACATCTTTAAACTTAGGTTCAACTCCACAGTTTTATACTTTTCATGATCACTTAGGGTGGTGTAGCTTTAATGTATGTGTAGATCCCAACAGATGAAATTAACAGCTAATAACCTGCACTGAATTGAACCTATAAGCACATAAACAAAACTCTCAAATAAGTACTAGGCATGTGATAGACAACATGATTAAGTTAATTAACATGTGGAAAATTAACTGTGTAATTAACAATTAACTGTGGACAATTCTTAAAGAGATGGGAATACCTGACCTGCCTCTTGAGAAACCTGTATGCAGGTCAGGAAGTAACACTTAGAACTGGACATGGAACAACAGACTGGTTCCAAATAGGAAAAGGACTATGTCAAGGCTGTATATTGTCACTCTGCTTATTTAATTTATATGCAGAGTACATCCTGAGAAACACTGGGCTGGATGAAGCACAAGCTGGATTCAAGATTGCATGGAGAAATATAATAACCTCAGATATGCAGATGATACCACCCTTATGGCAGGAAGTGAAGTAGAACTAAAGAGCTCCTTTATGAAAGTGAAAGAGAAGAGTGAAAAAGTTGGCTTAGAGCTCAACATTCAGAAAACTAAGATCATGGCATCTGGTCCCATCACTAAATGGCAAATAGATGGAGATACAGTGGAAACAGTGACAGACTTTATTTTTTTGGGCTCCAAAATCACTGCAGACAGTGACCGCAGTCATGAAATTAAAAGACGCTTACTCCTTGGAAGAAAAGTAATGACCAGCCTAGACAGGAGGTCCATCTCATCAAGGTTATGGTTTTTCTAGTAGTCATATATGGATGTGAGAGTTGGACCATAAAGAAAGCCGAGCGCCAAAGAATTGATGCTTTTGAACTGTGGTGTCGGAGAAGACTCTTCACAGTCCTTTGGACTGCAAGGAGATCCAACCAGTTAGTCCTAAAGGAAATCAGTCCTGCACTGATGCTGAAGCTGAAACTCCAATACTCTGGCCACCTGATGCGAAGAGCGGACTCATCTGAAAAGACCCTGATGCTGGGAAAGATTGAAGGTGGGAGGAGAAGAGGACGACAGAGGATGAGATTTATACTTTTGGGTGGCATCACTGACTCAATTGACATGAGTTTGGGTAAATTCCAGGGGTTGGTGATGGTAATGGACAGGAAGGCCTGGCGTGCTGCAGTCCATGGAGTCACAAAGAGTTGGACATGACTGAGCGACTGAACCAAACTGAAGGTAATTAACACTGCTATAAGTTATATATGAAATTTAAGAAAGTAAATCCTAAGACTTTCCATACGAGAAAATTTTTTCTCTTTTAATTTTGCATCTATATGAGGTAATGAAGGCTCACTAAACTTACTGTGGTCATCATTTTGTAATGCATGTAAGTCAGGTCATTACACTGCAAAGCCTAGACTTATACAGTGCTGTATGTCAATTATATCTCAATGAAACTGGAAGAAGGGAAAAAAAGAAATTCTTTAAGCCATCATTATTAGACTATGTCAGCACTGTGAATCCACAGCTCAGGCCATTAGTGTTCAGTTCAGTATTTTTAGATGTACACAGTGGTCCTCCCAGCTTCAACAGCTTCACTCTGAGGTCATTGATCTCTCCTTCTTCACACAGACATTTCTTCTATATCACATTAAGATCATCTTTTAGGATTTAAAATAGCTCAACTGGAATTCCATCACCTCTACTAGCTTTGTTTGCAGTGATGCTTCCTAAGGCCCACCTGACTTCGCATTCCAGGATGTCTGGCTCTAGGTGAGTGATCACACCATCGTGGTTATCTGGGACATAAAGATCTTTTTTGTATAGTTTTTCTGTGTATTCTTGCTACCTCTTTTTAATATCTTCTGCTTCTGTTAGGTCCATACCATTTCTGTCCTTTATTGAGCCCATCTTTGCATGAAATGTTCCCTTGGTATCTCTAATTTCCTTGAAGAGATCTCTCGTCTTTCTCATTCTATTGTCTTCCTCTATTTCTTTGCATTGATCACTGAAAATGGTCAGTTTTCATTCCAATCCCAAAGAAAGGCAATGCCAAAGAATGTTCAAACTACTGCACAACTGCACTCATCTCACAAGCTAGCAAAGTAAACCTCAAAGTTCTCCAACCCAGGCTTCAACAGTACATGAACCGTGAACTTCCAGATGTTCAAGCTGGATTTAGAAAAGCCAGAGGAACCAGAGATCATCAAAAAAGCAGGAGAGTTCCAGAAAAAACATCTACTTCTACAGAGGATGAGATGGTTGTATGGCATCACTGACTCAATGGACATGAGTCTGAGCAAGCTTTAGGAGTTGGTGATGGACAGGGAGGCCTAGCATGCTGCGATCCATGGGGTTGCAAAGCGTCAGACACGACTATGCAGGCAACTGCTTCCAAACTCCATGGCAAGTCCAGCATGACTCATCCCTGGCCCCTGACACACTGACCGCTCTCAAGGTCAAGTTCTCCACCGGCAGGGCACACCCCCCTCTTCATCACTGGCTTCTGCCTCCCCCTGCTTGTCTTCCTCATCAGCTCCTTTTAAAACCAGTTTCTGAATTTCCGTTCGGGTTTGCAGCACAGCCAACCTGACAGTGCCTGGAAAGGGGGTTTTCTGTAAGATCCTAAGGGATGTGAAACCTAACCACACCTGCAAGACAGGGCTCAGGACGCACAACCCCAGACACGGCCCCTGGGCAGACTGGACGTTTCCAGCCAAAGGAGCTAGGAGACAGCGGGTGCTGGAAGGGCGCTGCCACCACCCACCCCCAAGCACGTCATGAGACCCTCAGGGGGGAGGTGCTCACTCTGCACCTGGAGCAAAGAAGCATCCTTCTCTCTGCAGGTGAGAGGAATCTGAACAGACAGGACTTCCTGAACTTCTTAAGTTTATTACCCTTGGCTCACGCCCTTCTGTTTTGCCACGTTTCCCCATGACCCTCCACTCCCCACCAAGCCTGGTGTTAAAAAGCACTCAGGTTAACCCTTTCTTCAGGTCATTTCCCCTCGAAGGCTCCTAATTATACAAAGTTCTTATTAATTTGTATGCTTTTCTCTTATTTATCAGTCTTTTGTTTTACAGCCCAGCTAGGAACCTAGAAAGGTAGAAGGGAAAGATTTCTTCTTCATAAGCAATAAGGCTGCAAAGAATCTACTAATATTGTCAGGAAACTATTAGAAAATTCCCCAGTGAGGAAAAGCTGGCTTCAATCAATATTCTTCTACAATTTGAGCTGAGGGAAATAACAGTAGGTAAGTTGGACAAAGTTTACTTATTCATCTATTTATATGTACGTAATTTTTACTGTTGTTCAGTCATCAAGTCGTGTCCGACTCTTTACGACCCCATGGACTGCAGCAGGCCAGGCTTCCCTGTCCCTCACCATCTCCTGGAGTTTGCCCAAGTTCGTGATACCACCCAATCATCTCATCCTCTGCCGTCCCCTTCTCCTCCTGCCCTCAATCTTTCCCAGCGTCAGGGTCTTTTCCAAAGAGTCAGCTGTTCACATCAGGTGGCCAAAGTCTTGGAGCTTCAGCTTCAGCATAGGTCTTTCCAAAGAGTATTCAGGTTGGTTCTTTTTATTTCTATTATATTGTTTTATTTACTTGTACATATTTAACGCTAGATAAATACATTAATGTCAGTTCTGAATAAGAGTAAACTTCCTGCCCCTGACGTGAACGGAGGCTCTGCACTGGGCTGTGGAAGAACGCAGAGCATCCGCATGGCGTCTCCTCCTGCCTGACCCGGCGCCTCGCGTTCTGTACCCATAATGCAGCGGGGCTCCTCAGCCTTCACAGGAAGGAGTCATCACGGACCCCCTTTCCTTCCGGACTTTTACCTCACTTCCCAGAAAGTGACGCTTTTCATCCTCCATCACAGTAGTCAGGGGTATGTATCACAAACACGGGCGAAAGCGTCATCTGCTTTTCAGGCTCACTCAGGAAGCAACAGATTCCTCAGGGCCCTGACAGAAGCAGCGTGTCAGGCACGGCGCTGGGCTGGGCTGGGCTGCAGCCTGGAGTCCAGAACAGACGACGCAGCAAAGCTGCTGCGGGGTCTACCCACGACGGAAGGGCGGGACCCGCGCTGCCGGGAAGCGTGTGCGGCCCGACGGGGCTGTCAGCACCACTGAGCAAGCCGCCTTTTCCTCTCCTTCGAAAAGGCCTTAGTCAGCGCCCTCCTCCAGCGAAACCCCGGCCTCCGGGAGCGCTACTTGGCTTTCTCATATGTTTTTATCTGTGTCTCTAAATGCTTGTAAAGCATATTGATTAGAGAAGAATGCACATAAAAATTTATGGCAGAAGCATCACAGCAAAGACTAGAAGTCACGCAGAAAGAGACGAGCGCTGTGCTCGCTTCGGCAGCACATGTGCTAGAAACGAGAGCTGCGCCTCAGCACCGCGCCTTTCCCCTGCGGCCGCGTCTGCTCCTCACGACCGCTCTTCAGCCCTGTGGCTCTGCTCAGGCAAGACGGGCCAAGACGGCGGAGCCCTCCTGGAGAACGAGAAGGACCAAGGATTCCGCCACGTTTCAGCCCATCCACGCTGGTCAGGTCATGTCATTACTGAGCCTCCAGAATGTCACTGGCTGAACAAGGGCTCAACCGGACAACCCACGTTACACAGCCCGTCCAGCTTGTGGCCCAGCCTAGGCATTCAAAATGGCAGTGTTGGAAGCAGAAGTAATACTATTATCAACAATAAGGAAATCAAGAAAAATTATAATTGACCACAAGACAGAACTAAAGTCATCTGATGAATTACTCAGTCAAGCTGTGATGTTCTTAATGTGAAAAGATCGTTCATTACTGTATCAACAAGCACTAAAATCTCAGAAAAGGGCTTATCTTCTTGCCATAAAACAGTTTGAAGTTCAAAATACATTTTACTGTTAATTGATCTTCCATTCTCTATAAACCCCTGTTCCACACACGGTATTACAGTCATGATACAGCAAACAGGGGAAGTGCTACCAAGAGTCAATGTGAGTAATGAGCATACATAACAGGGCTCCTTGTACTATTTTTACAACTTGTTAAAGCATAAAATTATTTCCAACAATTAAAAAATATAAAAATAAGTCTCTGCTCTATCCCTATTAATTACTGCTTCACAAAGCTTATCATAAACGAATGACATGACTATATAGTCTTGCTCTTGGAAAGCAAATGCATCACCACCTAGTTCACCGTCCTACCAACACATGAACCATTTCTGTCCCACCTCTGATAGACCCTACCTACATCCCCACAGGATTTCGGTGGAAATTTGGAATGGCTGGGGAGTGGCTATCCCATGAAGCCTTAGCTGACTTCACATGAGGCAGTTTTATTGGTTCACATATAAGAGGATGATTGATGGTGGCCCCAAAGATATCAGGGCCGAATCTCTGGAAACTGAATGTTACCTTATTTGGAAAAGAATCTTTGCAGGTGTGTTAAAAGTCTGTGGTGGTAAGATTATCCTGGATTATGCCCATGGGCTCGAAATCCAGTCTCTAACACCCTTATAAAAGAGATGCCCGGGGGTCCTAACACATGGACCAGGAGGCAGCATGTGGCCATGGGAAAGGCAATGCTTGTGTCCCCAGATGCTGAAAGAACCAGGGACAGCATTCTCCCCAAGAGGTTCTGAAGGGAGCACAGCCTTGCTACCACAGTGATTTCCGCCCAGAAAAACTGAGTCCAGACTTCTAGCCCCCAGAACTGTGACTGCATAGAGATCACTGTCCTAAGTCACCAAGCCTGTGTAATTGGTTATAGCAGCCACTGGAAACTAAGAATATACCCTTAGATCAAAATACGCTTAAGTGACCACCTATTACTGGGCACTGTGGATGTTTACAGAGAGGTTTTATATTGAGCTTACATCTTAAAACTATAAAGTATCCATCGATCTTTGGATCAAATAAATCCTAAACTGTAGCTTATATGACTACCCTGACCAATATCTGAAAACACCCATCACGTTTCTCCATAATCCTCTTTTCTCAAAGTCTCCTCTCAATTGTCCCCATCATCCCTCATCCAAGAGATGTTTCTAGATGCTCACCATCATGGTTGCTTCCTGCAGTCACTTTCCTTTTGACTGCCCCTTTATACACAGTCAGGACCTGAACAAACACCCTGGATGTTGGGTGCCAAGCACACACTGAGCTCTGCTAACACAGCCTGCGTGCAGGCGCACCACTGCTGTCAGTCTGAGGTCATTGGAACCCCCAGCTCCGATGACAGGAACTGCTGCCCACCAGACCTTCTGCACCTTCTAAATCCTACAGGGAAATCTTCAGTCTTTGAGCAGAACTTTACATTTTCACTGTTAAGTTCTCTTTCTGATGAGACCAGAGGTCCAGCATTCTTGATCTATTTACTACACAGAGTGTTCCTTCAACCTATAATCTGATCAGCAGGCCTTCCACAACCCCATCTGGGTACCAGCTATAAAACAAGGGGAAGAACTAAGAACTAAGACAGAGGCCCCGCAGTCCCCTCTGTAGGTTCCCTCACTCAGCAAACATGGAGCCACCAGGGGAAGGCAGCCCCATCACAGAGTTCACAATGCCGTCACCTGTAGCTCCTTAATGCCTGCGTATGCATTCGAGGCTCTCCCAATGGCAGTTACATGACTTCAGAATGCCAGTTACACCACGTTGCTCTTGTCCTCAGGCACTTCCAACAACATCCTTGGCTGACCCATCCCATCTGCCTCTTATCTGTCCTCACCATCTCTTTTTTTATTGAGATACAGCTGACTGATGATGCTGTGTTAGCCTCGGGTGCTGCTTCGCCGTTTCTCTACACCTGATCTCCTCCCAGCAAACCCAGCGTCCAGTGCATCAGGCTCAAGACTCACGGCCCCGCCCAGCCCTGGCCCACCCTTCCTCTGAGCCCCGCTGAAGCCAGCACCCCTGTCCTGGCACACTCAGAGTGCGCCTGACACTCAGAGCCACCCCAAATCTCCTAGACCCCACGTCATCCTGTGCTGCCAGGCTTAACAGGTAAGGGTTTTGAAACAAAAGAGGTAGCAGTTAAAGTGTAAGTCACTCCGTCATGTCCAACTCTTGCAATCCCATGGACTACAGCCTGCCAGACTCCTCTATCTAAGCTGTTCTCTAGGCAAGAATACTAGAGTGGGTAGCCAGCCATTCCCTTCTCCAAGGGATCTTCTGACAAATGTATTTAATGTCTCCAGCAAAGCAGTAAGCTGCATTAAAACTGGAGCCTATCAGAGTGAAGTAAGTCAGAAAGAAAAACACCAATACAGTGTATTAACGAATGCATATGGAATTTAGAAAGATGGTAACGATGACCCTATATGTGAGACAGTGAAAGAGACACAAGATGTAAAGAACAGACTTTTGGACTCTGTGGGAGAGGGCAAGGGTGGGATGATTTGGGAGAATGGCATTGAAACATGTATATTATCATATGTGAAATGAATCGCCAGTCCAGGTTCAACTGAGACAGGGTGCTCAGGGCTGGTGCACTGGGATGACCCTGAGGGATGGGATGGGGAGGGAGGTGAGAGGGGGGCTCAGGATGGGGACACATGTACCCCCATGGCGGATTCATGTCAATGTGTGGCAAAAACCACCACAATATTGTAAAGTAATTAGCCTCTCATTAAAATAAATTAATTGAAAAGAAAAAACCAGTACTTTCTAAACTGTATTTCAGATACAGCCCTGTTGAAAGTAAACAGTGTTATCTTGGACCTTTTTAATTGGTGAGGGGCTTCCCTTGTGGCTCAGCTGGTAAAGAGTCCGCCTGCAATGTGGGAGACCTGGGTTCGATCCCTGGGTTGGGAAGATCCCCTGGAGAAGGGAAAGGCTACCCACTCTAGTATTCTGACCTGGAGAAATCCAGGGACTGTATAGTCCATGGGGTCACAAAGAGTCAGAAACAACTGAGCAACTTTCACTTTACTGATGAGGAATTTACCCAAAGAAATCACTATTCTTCATGATGAGAAGATATTCAGAATTTCTCAGTCCCAAACTACGACCACCTATATGAAACCACATCATACTCATCTGTGTCCTCTCTTACTGTCTTGAAATGGTGAAGGTTACCAAATCAACTATTTTTTGCATTTAAAAAAACATGATTTGCTTCTAAACTCTACCCTTTGAGTCTATCCCCCCCCCCCCACCATTTAACCCTTCCTCTACTAGGTACACGTCTCTTACACCACACAGAAATAACTCAAACATCACATCGCATTTGTAAAGCTATTAGACCAGGGTCCAAAGGTGAGTTCACTTCCCCCTTCAGCTCTGCTCACTGGATTCACCCTTCGTGCAGCAGAGAGGGCACAATGTCTGGAGTCAGGCAGACTGGCGTGTGACCCTCACTTCCTCCCTAGACAGGTCTCCAGCCTGCGTGATCTCTCTTAGCCTCTTTTCCACATGCAGCCTGAGATCTACCAGCTTCACGACCTGAGGAAATTATGCAACCTCCCTGGGCATCAGTTTCAACACCTGTAACACAGGGATTCAGAACAGTCAGGATGGAAGAAGGTGTGGCACCTAACACACAGTGGAATGTTACTCATCCGCAAAACAGAAGGGAACAATGCCATCTGCAGCCACATGGATGAACCTGGAGATGATCATCCTGAGAGAAGTAAGTCACACAGAGAAAGACAAATATTGTACGACACTGCTTACATGTGGAATCTAAACTACAACATAAATGCACTTTTCTACAAAACAGAAGCAGACTCACAGACAGAAAGCAGACCTGTGGCTGCTAAGGTGTGGGGGAAGCTAGGGGGGAGGAGAGGGAGGTTGGGGTTAGCAGACGTAAGCTAGTCACACAGCATCAGAGGACATGCCTGCTGCCCAGCATAGGGAGCTATCTTCAGTAACCTGTGACAAATCACAATGGAAAAGAACGTGAAAAAAATGTGAGACACATACACATGTGAAGTGGAAGTCGCTCAGCCGTGTCAACTCTTTGCGACCCTGTGGGCTGTACAGCCCAGGGCACTCTCCGGCTACTGATGTGGCTACTGGAGTGGGGAGCCTTTCCCTTCTCTGGGGGATCTTCCTAACCCCGGGAGCGAACCCAGGTCTCCCACATCGCAGAAAGATTCCTGACCAGCTGAACCACCAGGGAAACCACCAGGGAAGACACACACACATACATAAAAAACTGAATCACACTGCCCTACAAGAAAAATTAGCATATCATTGTAAATCAACTATAAGGGAAGGAAAGGAAAGTGAAGTCGCTCAGTTGTGTCCAACTCTTTGCGACCCCATGGATTGTATCCTACCAGGCTCCTCTGTCCATGAGATTTTCCAGGCAATAGTACTGGAATGGACTGCCATTTCCTTCTCCAAAATCAACTATACTTCAATAAAATAAATTTTTTTTTAAAAAAAAGAATAGGTCCTATCCATAAGAATTATTATGAGAAGTAGACATTAACACACAAAAGTGACAAATCCTGGCATGTTGTTTGCTCCAAATAATATTAGCAGCTATTACTATGACCAACCTAGGTAGCATATTCAAAAGCAGAGACATTACTTTGCTGACTAAGGTCCATCTAGTCAAGGCTATGGTTTTTCCTGTGGTCATGTATGGATGTGAGAGTTGGACTGTGAAGAAGGCTGAGCACTGAAGAATTGATGCTTTTGAACTGTGGTGTTGGGGAAGACTCTTGAGAGTCCCTTGGACTGCACGGAGATCCAACCAGTCCATTCTGAAGGAGATTAGCCCTGGGATTTCTTTGGAAGGAATGATGCTAAAGCTGAAACTCCAGTACTTTGGCCACGTCATGCGAAGAGTTGACTCATTGGAAAAGACTCTGATGCTGGGAGGGATTGGGGGCAGGAGGAGAAGGGGACGACAGAGGATGAGATGGCTGGATGGCATCACTGACTCAATGGATGTGAGTCTGAGTGAACTCCAGGATTTGGTGATGGACAGGGAGGCCTGGCGTGCTGCAGTTCACGGGGTCGCAAAGAGTCGGACACGACTGAGTGACTGAACTGAACTGAACTACTACTAGTAGTAGTAATAGGATTAATATTATAAGTATTAATTAATATTTAATTCATTATTAATAAATACAGCTTATAATAGATATGCAGTAGCTACAGTTATTTTTTAAACCTGCTTATAATATTTGTTGGTCATATCAAATGAATCTGATGGTCCATTATAATATTTATCATTTTCTCTATGACAGGTGCTCTCTCATAGTGTGGCCCCGACTCAGCAGCAACAGCTTTTTGTTGAAAACCTAACTTCCTGGAACTTATTAGAATGGAAGAGTTTCAGGTCCCTCCCAGATCTACTAAATAAGAAGCCCTGGGCTGAAGCCCAACCATCTACTGTAACAAGCCCTCCAAGAGACTCTGATGTAGCTGAAGTTTAAGGACCACTCATGTAAGTCTAAGGTCTTGAAAAAAAAACCTTATTTGCAGATTTTAAGAACCAATACTCGCATTATAGTTTCAGAAAAAGCATTTGTCTTTAGTCCTTTATAAAGTCGATGCTTTAAAAATTCTCCTCTCGCATCTGTGCCCACAGATGGTAAAATTACTCGAGAAGTATGTGATGGCTGAGAACACAGAGCAAATAGAGCTTTATACCTATTCCCTAAAAGTTATCACCGTATTCTCAGCTTAGGGGTCTACATTTCCTTCCAGCCACCAAATCAATAAAAAATAGTGTGATTGATTTGGTGGAGCCATGAAGTTGTTGCCTTTACAATATGTGCAAAGAATATCTCTGCCGTGAGTAAATCAAGCTTTCCCAAGACAAGACAGAACAGAGATTAAAGTGTGATCCTTAGCGGGCTGTCTCCTAGGTGGTAACCACGCAGGTTACTAGGAGGGAATAGTTCAGTACTGGAATCCAGGGCCTTTTCCTCTCCAAATGCATTTATGTGTCAATAAAGTAAAACTCGGGCTTCC
The DNA here is from genome assembly GCF_032405125.1 of Capricornis sumatraensis. NCBI lineage: Eukaryota > Metazoa > Chordata > Mammalia > Artiodactyla > Bovidae > Capricornis > Capricornis sumatraensis. The sequence continues at coordinate 8,471,578 of NC_091090.1, read as the reverse complement.
CAGGTGGCTCAGTAGTAAAGAATCTGCCTGACAGTGCAGGAGATGCAGGTTTGATCCCTGGGTGGGGAAGATCCCCTAGAGTAGGGAATGACAACCCACTCCAGTGTTCTTGCCTGGAGAATTCCATGGACAGTGGAGCCTGGCGGGCTACAGTCCACGGGGTCACAAGGAGCCGGATATGACTGAGCACACACACAAAGTAAGGCTTAGACCAAACATCCGACGACACGATGTTAAGGAAAAAGTTCACAGCACAGTCAACCAGTGCCGAAGAACATAATTCCACCATAAACGGTTAGTTAGATGAATCCAACACAAGGGAAGCACACTACATGAATTCCCCAGACTCTAAGCTTCCAAAAATTGTTCTTCACCTTAAATTATTCCTCTTCAATACAGCCTCTCAGTCACAGCACAAGTTCTAATTCTGGGTCCAGGCAAATAATGAGTCAAAAAGGAATCTTCTAGTCTTTCAAATGGTTCAGGAAATAAAAGGATCCCTTGCCTCTTGTGTCCTCAGAGCAAGGCAAAAGCTATATCATCAGGACTTAGAGATCTGGGTGCCACACATATGCTCATGAAGTTCTAGACAGAAAGACAGAACCGCATGTGATCAAGAATAACAAAAAGTAAACAGTGACCTAAGGCCCTCTAGGAGAAGAGGAGGAAATGGAGAAGGAAATGGCAACCCACTCCAGTGTTCTTGCCTGGAGACTCCCAGGGATGGGGGAGCCTGGTGGGCTGCCATCTATGGGGTCGTACAGAGTCGGACATGACTGAAGCAACTTAGCAGCAGCAGCAAGACCCTCTAGTATATAAAGTCCCATTGGCAGAATGGGCAAAAATAAATACTGTAAATAATAGAAGGTCATCAATTTGATATTTTGGAACAACTCTCTCAGTAAAATTTAGCTAACTGAAGTCACAGGTATTTTCAATAACACCCAGCTCATGTTTTACCACTACAATTTAAATTATGCTAAAGAATAATACATAATTGTTACTTTAACTATAGTTTTATACAGAGATCATAATCTGCAAAGAAAATAATCCAGTATATTCCGTGTGTGAAGAGACATGTAGAGGTAGCAGATGAATGCGTTAACTGGGATATATTCTTAAATATATTCTGAAGAATGAGGACCCAAAAGGAAAACATTCTTGCTAGAACAATCAGTTTAAGGACAGGCTTAGTCATACAACTGAAATACCAGAGCACTAAAATTTAGATACACTTGGAAAAAAGCCAGAGACGTCTGCACACCAACAAACATAAGTTTTAATTAAGCAAACTATTTAAACAAATGTCATTTTAGCTCCAACATAAAATAAGGCTATAGTCATTTTTTCTAGAGAGAAAGCTATATGAAAAAAAAAATCCTAACCAAGTATTTTAAGGAAACAATGTTTACACACTTGGATATAACAGTAACCTAAGCCCACGGTGTTTACTTTTCTCAGTCAAATCAACTTTGAAAAATCGACCTTGCCAGAAGCTTCCCCTGGGCACTGGGTATACACTAGTTTAGAGCCGGATAAATCCTGACTTCCTGAGTCACGAGGATTAATTAGCAAATAGCTGAAACTATAAGGTGGGGGAAAGTCAACAGTCTAACAGCCGCGGGAGCGTCGGTGCACCGAGGCGCTCCGGGCGGGGTGGGCGCGCGGCCAGGTCACGCTGCCCGCATCCCTGCTGACGCGGCGGGACCAGCGCGGCTGACTGCTCCCGACCGTGAGATCGGGGACGAAGACGTGAGACGTGAGAACCCAAGCGCAGGTACACAGAGTCCACCGGCCCCTTTCTAAGAGGGGAGTGTGTGCAAGAAGACGGAAAAGGAGGGAGAAGCGGCCTTGGGCCCCAAGAGCAACCACGGATGGGGAGGGGCGTGTGGGGAGGGGACTCTTTTAAGGAGATGAGCGAGCCTTAGACTCTGAGTCTGGAGCCAAGCGTCCCCGCCGGGCTCCAAGGCAAGCCAGCCCATCTGTCTCCTCCATGGATTCTGACCCCCAGCCCCGGCTCTTTCTAAACCAGATGAACTAAGAGGGGAGCGCTTGCGGTCGAGAGGAGACGCGGACGAGGCAGGCAGTGCCCGGGCGTCCCAGCCCTGCTTCTCTGTCTGATCGGCCGCACACACCAGCCTCCCCTTCGGGCCCTCGCTGCGGGCTGCCCACCGGCCAGACGCCGCCGCCTGCTCACCCGGGCGATCGCATCAAGCCCCCCACCAGCCCACCACTCCCACCGCCCAGGGAGGAGGGCCAGAGCAGCGTCAGTCAGTCACACAGGGTCGTCTGCCTTACGCGTCACAGGCTGACAGCTTTGCAGGAGACCACTCTCTTTTCAAGACAAAATACTTATCAAATGAAACGGAAAATCCCGTGAAGATCTGTCCTGGGTCTAAGCTCTCAATCACCTCACTGCCTGAAGCAGCAGAACTACCAGGAACAGTCTTCTTGGAGCCACAACTGGGGTAAAATAATTGCATAAAATTACATTAAAGTAAACACATAAAATAACAACACAGAGCAAAAGTTTTAAGAATTCTTTCAAAAGATGGGGAGCACCCCGTGGTGTGAGTCAGCCCCCCAGGCCCCTGAGCGCACAGTCCCAGCACACAGCTCCCAGGCCGGGGCGCCCTGCCCCTCTCACTCGGCGAAACGCCCCACTTCTCTCTCTCCTCCTCTGTCCCCCACTTTCCTCGCCCTGCCCCCAGGTTTAAGGAGGGCCACTGTCAGACAAAGCAGAGAAAGTGCACACACAGAATGACTCAAACGCCTTCGAAACGATTTTATTCCCACTTTTTTCTCTCCTTACCCATCAATTACTCCTTCATTCTGTTGACTCCTGGTCACCCTTTCCCTTCACATTTTTAGCATGATTACTTTTATGAAAAACTCTTCAAATCACATACTTTCCATCCACTAAAAAGGAACGCGGTGAGGCAAGAAAGGTAGGAGACTCACTTCCCTTCCATCCCTGTTTCTCCTGAATATGTTCAGCATTTCAAGGCAAGAGCACAAGAAAATCAACACAGAAGAAATATTTCTAATATTGATATTTTAACCTAAAATCCACACACTTATTTTCCATTTCCTGTGAACTGGGTTGTGACCAAATGATCTCTGATAGCAGAAGTGTCTTACACTCCTCTGTCATCCCTTGGGTGAAACACACAAGAGAAGACACCAAGGCTGGCCTTTCTCTGGCCAACTCACCACACAAACTTGAACAGCCTGCTGCCCCACATCTGGGGATATGCAATCACCTTTCCCAGTTGAAGGTAATGCTCTAACTTCCAAACAGAAAAGAATAATAAAATATTATAAAATTATGTTCTCACACATTTGAGTTTTGTGTCAGAAATTTTAATGTGCAATTTTTTAATAAGAGTAAATTTTAAACTCTGACCTACATCAAGAAACAAATACGCTACTTTGATTATAACCCTAACCAGTTGGACTGGCATCTATCAAATGGCTATTGTGTGTAAAATTATTATTTTCCTAATTCTTACTGGGTTACAGCAGAAGCCTTATATCTTTGAGATGTGTTATTTTATTAAAAAAAAAAAAAGACATCACTTACTCCACATAAATCGAGATGGGCACCCTTGCCATCTGACTCTGAAGGCTATGTGTGCATAACCACTAAATCAAACCACCTTTGGAGGGTTGTTGGAGGGTTAAGTGATTTAAGCACGCGTGTGCGTTATCCACGCAAGGGACCAGGATGCACCCTAGGAGTGGACGATGCAGCCTTGTCCTCAAACAGCTCAACTAGCGTTTTGAATTTTTAGCAAAGGCACTTTCCTTAAACTTATTCATCCAGTTTACAAGATGCTCATCAGATGAGTGGTCCAGCCCAACACATCCAGCAGACAGTGGGTCCCCACTAGCATCCGTCGCAGGCCAGCACGGCGTTCCCACGGGGTCATCCTCGTGAGTTTCTATCCTTGACTGTCAGCACTATGGGGCTTACACTCCAGGGACATGGGCAACCCTCTGTATCCCTCCCCCACCACCCCCCCACCAATAGCCACAGTCACACAGACTGCCAGGCCAGACAAGCACGTGGAGAGATGCTCCACACCACTGGTTATCAGAGAAATGCAAATCAAAACCACCACAAGGTACCACCTCACGCCAGTCAGATGGCCACCACTGAAACGCCTACAAATAACAAACACTGAAGAGGCTGGGGAGAAAAGGGAGCCCTCCTGCAATGCTGGTGGGACTGTAACCTGGTGCAGACACTAGGAAGAAGAGCGGGGAGGTTCTTCAAAAAACTAAAAATAGAGCTGCCACATAATCCTACAATCCCACTCCTGGGCATTGATATGGACAAAACTGTAATCCAAAAAGATACACGCACATCTATATTCTTAGCAGGACTATTCACAATAGACAAGACATAGAAATAATCTAAATGCCCATCAACAGAAAAAAAGATAAAGATGCGGTACACACATACAATGAAATACTACTCAACCATCCGAGAGCGAGAGATGCCATCGGCAGCACTGTGGATGGATCTGGAAATTATCACACTAACTGAGCTAAGTCAGAAAGAAAAAGACAAATATCACATGATACCACATAGAAGGAATCTGAAATATGACACACCCGAGAGGGGTGGGATCAGGGGGCTGGGAAGGAGGCTTAAGAGGGGGATATATACTTGTAGATACACACACACGTATATACTTGTGGCTGATTCACACTGCTGTATGGCCGAAACCAACACAACGTTGAAAGCAACTAGCCTCCAATTAAAATTTTTTAAACTAAACAATAAATAAACTATGACACAAGTGAACATATCTATGAAACAGAAACAGATTCACAGTCACAGAAAACAGACTGTGGTTGCCAAGGGAAGAGGGAACGGGAGAGATGGAGCGGGTGTGTGGGGTTGGCAGATGCAAACAGTTACACACAGGATGGGTAGACAGGGTCCCACTGCATGGCACAGGGAACCGTGATCAGTGTCCTCTGATAAACCAGAAAGGAAAAGAATCTGAAGAAAATGTGTGTTGTTGTTTAGTTGCAAAGTCATGTCTGATTCTTTTGTGACTCCGTGGATTGTCAGGCTCCTCTGCCCATGGGACTCTCCAGACAAGAACACTGGAGTGGGTTGCCATTTCCTTCTCCACGGGATCTTCCCAACCCAGGGATCGAACCCAGGTTCTGCACTGCAGGTGGATTCTTTACCACTGAGCCACCAGAGAAGAAAATGTACATATCTGTATAACTCAGTCACTTTGCTATACAGCAGAAATCAACACATTGTAAATCAATTATACTTCAATAAAAATTTTTTTGAAAACAGACTGGCAGACCAGCAGCCACCAAAGGGGCATCTTTTCATCCAGAACCTCACTTCCCCTGGACTCATCTCAGAAACTGAAAAGTCTCGTCAGAGTCTTCAGCTCCGACATCCCGCAGCCCAGCCCGCACAGCAGCCCCGCTCTACTCCAGCCTGCGCAGGGTCCGCTCCCACGGGAGGCACGGGACACACAGGAGGACACAGAAGCCAGGAGGAGGGCAGGCAGACTGCTGGCGTGATGCTCTCCATAGAAGTCACAGCACACTTCCCCAGGAAAGCCTCAAACAGCAGACCTCTGACCAACACATCAGAGGATGAGGGACAGAAATCCCAGCAGTAACAGAAACACCCACAAACTGACCCTCAGATGCGGGGAGTGGATGACATGGCTCACCTGAAGGGCGTGTCAGATTTGGGAAAAGATTCTGTCCACGGGTGATGAGAGAGAGAACTAAAACTTCTCACGTCATCTGACATACCCCATGAAATATGCATCACTTTTATAAACGGTTATTAGATGTGATTATAGTATGGGCACCATCTCCCTAGGCTACATGATGCTTTAAATAGGATCTCCAGGACAGCCTAAGAATATAACCACTTTTACCATAATGTTTCTATGTGAGAAAACTCTCTCCAAGTTCCAAACAACAGACTTAAAATACTACCTCCCTCTAACTTCAGGATTGGCCATTAAAAAGCGAAAAAAGGGGACTAAGTTAACTGTGAAATCCCATGGGGTCCTTCAGTTCAGTTCAGTTCAGTCGCTCAGTTGTGTCCGACTCTTTGCGACCCCATGAATTGCAGCACGCCAGGCCTCCCTGTCCATCACCATCTCCTGGAGTTCACTTAAACTCACGGCCATCGAGTCGGTGATGACATTTATAGAATTACTGGATTGGTGGGACCCAATAATGCCAAGAAAGTGTATGCACGTGTGGTGCACATGTGTATTTCTGGGGAGAGCCTACAACAGATTCTCAAAGTGACCCACAGAACACAAACAAATATTAATTAAGAAACATAACTATTAACTGTTTCACAGAGAAATGCAGAATAAGCATCAACTTCTGGTTCACATTAAGTACAAGAAAACTGAGTCTAGACTTCTGTCTATAACCCGTCTTTATCACTGCAGATGGTGATTGCAGCCATGAAATTAAAAGACGCTTACTCCTTGGAAGAAAAGTTATGACCAACCTAGATAGCATATTCAAAAGCAGAGACATTACTTTGCCAACTAAGGTCTGTCTAGTCAAGGCTATGGTTTTTCCTGTGGTCATGTATGGATGTGAGAGTTGGACTGTGAAGAAGGCTGAGCGCTGAAGAATTGATGCTTTTGAACTGTGGTGTTGGAGAAGACTCTTGAGAGTCTCTTGGACTGCAAGGAGATCCAACCAGTCCATTCTGAGGGAGATCAGCCCTGGGATTTCTTTGGAAGGAATGATGCTAAAGTTGAAACTCCAGTACTTTGGCCACCTCATGCGAAGAGTTGACTCATTGGAAAAGACTCTGATGCTGGGAGGGATTGGGGACAGGAGGAGAAGGGGACAACAGAGGATGAGATGGCTGGATGGCATCACTGACTCGATGGACGTGAGTCTGAGTGAACTCCTGGAGTTGGTGATGGACAGGGAGGCCTGGCGTGCTGCGATTCATGAGGTCGCAAAGAGTCAGACACGACTGAGTGACTGAACTGAACTGAACTGAACTGAACTCTCCACCATCCACATAAACCTGACACCAGAACTTGCCTGCAATCTTGAAAGGAAAAAAAAGTTTTTAAAAACTGCAGTTTTTAATGCCCTAACATGTAACCTGCGGAGATTTTTGAGAGTCTAATAATAAGAGGTTGGACTGAGGTCACAGACCGCACCACCATCACTGGGCACTCGTCTCCAACCCCCATCAGGACCTGCAGGCCACACACCAAGTAACAACAGATGCCTGAAATGAACGTGAAATACTGTAGAACTGAAATTCTGCAGCTGACACGGAAAGGTTTTTCTTCAGAGCCATATACTAAAGTACTGTACAATAAATTAAAGTCTGCAAAACCATCCCAAGATGCAAAAGAAATGCACACTGACCTTCATGAGATGCTGATTTATCCATTTTGTAAATGTTTTCTTTTGAACTTTGTCCCGTTCATCTGCAAGGGGGAGAAAAGATAGAAAAGAAGGTTGGTAAAAATCCAGGAAGAGGAGACCTTCATTATCATTATGCAAATAAAGAAAAGTAAGATGTTCAAAAGGTACTCTTTAGTGCACTTGAATTTTCTTGCTAAGTTTTGGCATCCTGAGGTTTGAGAGACCGCTTCCTAATGCGGCGTCTGCCAGCACTGACCTCTGCTGCATCACCCCTCCCCCAACAGCCACCACCACCAGGAAGCCCTCTCACCCCTCCATCACCACCAGCTTCGGGCAAGCCCTTGCATGAACTTCCCAAAGCACTTGGTCACAGATTACATCCCATTTGGTCTTCAAGACCACGAAAGGTAGGGTCATTTCCATCTCACAGAAGAGGAAACCAAGACCTCCAGCAGTTAGAAGATTTGTCGAGGATTATTTCGCAAACACGTAAAGTTGAAAGGCATGACTGAACTCACGTCCTCTAGCTTGAATTACAAACCAAGCGGCTTCTCTGTTGGATTCCCTGTGTTGAACCACCTGGTAACAACGGAACACCTCACTAGATCCTTGGCATGGAGGGTGATGCTGTCCTGGTTTCTAGACATGGTTCAGAGAACAACGAGGGAGGTCTTACGATTTAGGAGGGAAAGCACTAGAACACTCTGGCTCATCAAGTTATCATTTCAAAGAGAACCCTGGTCTCCAAGGCCTAGAGAGGAGGCTGGTAGCCACACGGCTCCCTGTCCCGCCCCAAGGCAGGAATCCTCGCCCTGCTGTTCCCTCCTCCTCTCTCTGCATCCGGGGATGGCTCTTCCTCTCCCCGCTGTGGTCCTCTTTCCTTTCCTCTCACTGGTCCACCTCTCCATCCCTTCCTTGGGGGCAAACAGGCCTCACTCTCTCCATCTCTTTCCCTCCTCATTCTTCATCCCTGAATAGGCCTCACTCTCTTCATCTCTTTCCCTCCTCTTTCTTCATCCCTGAGTCCCCATAAACTACTTTAACAGAAGGAAAGTGTCTCTGAAAATGCTTGCCTAAAAACAGGGCAACCATAGGATCCTACAATCCCACTCCTGGGCACAGATCCAAGAACACCATAATTCCAAAAGACGCACGCACCACAATCTTCAGAGCAGCACCGTTTACAACAGCCAAGACGTGAAAACAATCTGAATGTCCACTAACAGATGACTGGATAAAGATGCAATACATACATACAATGGAACACTGCTGCTGCTGCAAGGTCGCTTCAGTTGTGTCCGACTCTGTGTGACCCCAGAGATGGCAGCCCACCAGGCTCTCCCATCCCTGGGATTCTCTAGGCAAGAGTACTGGAGTGGGTTGCCATTTCCTTCTCCGATGCATGAAAGTGAAAAGTCAAAGTGAAGTCGCTTCAGTCGTGTCCGACTCTGTGTGACCCGAGAAATGGCAGCCCACCAGGCTCTCCCATCCCTGGGATTCTCTAGGCAAGAATACTGGAGTGGGTTGCCATTTCCTTCTCCGATGCATGAAAGTGAAAAGTCAAAGTGAAGTCGCTTCAGTCGTGTCCGACTCTGTGTGACCCCAGAGATGGCAGCCCACCAGGCTCTCCCATCCCTGGGATTCTCTAGGCAAGAGTACTGAAGTGGGTTGCCATTGCCGTCTCCAACACAACACTGCAAATCAACTATAATCCTACAAAATTTTTTAAAAAAGAAAATGGTTGTCCTACGTATGAAAAGTATTTATATGCTTTACACTAATTTACATAAACAAAAAATCTTGTATATGTCAACTGGGAAAAATATCTTAGTTACTATTAACACAAAAAAACACAAATAAAAAAGAAAAAGATGAGTATCATAAAGTATAACTGGGCAAAAAAGGCAAACAATGAAGATGATTAACATTTACGAAATGAAATTAATAAAATTAATTTTTAAAATGAAAAATGCCCACAGGTACTCAACCTCACTAGCAAATAATAATAATAAAATAGCAATATATATAAATAGTTATATATATAAATGTATATAACATAAAAATACATAAAATAATAAAATTAAGTCATAAAAATAAGCTTTTTTACCTATCAAGTTGCCAAGATTTCATGAAAAAATAAATTCATAATGACCAAGGAACAGTGGAGCTTCCCCAGTGGCTCAGCAGTAAAGACTCTGCCTACAGTGCAGGAGACCCAGAAGACACGGGTTCAGTCCCTGGGTTGAGAAGATCCCCTGGAGAAGGGAATGGCTACTCACTCCAGTATTCTTGCCTGGGAAATCCCATGGACAGAGCCACCTGGGGGGCTACAGTCTATAGTGTCTTAAAGAGTCGGACACAACTGAGCAACTATGCACGCACACATATGCGTATATGTATATATGTGTATCGGAGAGGGCAATGGCACCCCACTCCAGTAATCTTGCCTGGAAAATCCCATGGATGGAGGAGCCTGGTGGGCTACAGTCCATGGGGTCGCTGAGTCGGACACGACTGAGCAACTTCACTTTCACTTTTCACTTTCATGCACTGGAGAAGGAAATGGCAACCCACTCCAGTGTTCTTGCCTGGAGAATCCCAGGGACAGCGGAGCCTGGTGGGCTGCCGCCGGTGGGGTCGCACAGAGTCGGACACGACTGAAGTGACTTAGCAGCAGCATATATGTGTACATATTGTTGCTCAGTTGCTCAGTCAAGTCTGATTCGTTGCAATCCCATGAACTGCAGCATGTCAGGCTCCTCTGTCCCCCAATACCTCCCAGAATTTGTTCAAATTCATGGTCATTGAGTCAGTGATGCTATTAACCATCTCTTCCTCTGTCGCCCCCTACAATATACATATATATATATATACACACTGTGGGTGTGTATATACACACATACACGTTGCTGTTGGAAATGTACTTTGGTTTAAATCCTCTAGAACTTCACTGTCAATACTCTAGTCACGAGTCACATATATGGCTATTAAATTCTGAATTTAATTAAAACAAAATAAAATGAACAATTCAGTTCTTTGATTACCCAGTCACAACTCAAGTGTGCACTGGCTAACACTAAACAATACAGATAAAGCACATTCCCACCATCACAAACATTTCTGCTGGAGAGTGGACAATTTGCCAATAAATATAAAAAGCCTTAAAAATATAGACGATGTATCCCAGCAAGCCCACTTCTAGAATTTATCCTACAACTAGAATGATGGTTGTGCACAAAATGTATCTGTGACAATATAAATCAGTGTAACTATTTCAAGACAAAAGTTTTGAAAAAAAAAAAATGTTCAATGATAAGGAAATGAATAAATAAATTTTAGTAAAGCAATCCAAAGGTTTGTTCAGATCCGAGTCTTTGCAAGTTACCTAGTGATGGCATGTTACTTCGAGCTCTCTTACCCTTTAATGCCATCAAGAATGGAAGGGGGCAGCTCTCTTACCCTTTAATGCCATCAAGAACAGAAGGGGGCAGATCACATAGTCTCTCTCATGTTTTACAAGCATTTGTTCCCCAAAGTTTCCCCTGGAAACCCTTCCCACTTCCTATCAACGTCAGGGGGAACCAGAAAGACATCTGAACAGAGACTATCGCTGGGTACTGTCAATAATACATTCCCTTCCAGTGAGCAAATCTCTAGTCTAACTTTTTGGGCTGCGGCACGAGGGATCCCATTTCTGCCAACCAGAGACTGAAGCAGTACCCCCTGCGGTGAGTGTGGCATCCCAACCAGCAGATCACCAGTGAATCCCCTAGTCTCATCCTTAACTTCACACTGGGTGTTAAAGACTAGAAAAGCTGACCAAGGAGACAGAAGGTTGCTGAATCTGAATATAAATGCTTAGAATTTATGCTAAAATTATTAAACTTGCCTTGGGACTTCCTGGGCAATCAAGAGAGTGGTTAAGACTCCAAGCTTCCACAGGGGTGAGGGCTGGGTCCCTGGTTGGGGAACCAGGACCCCACGTGCCATGTGGTCCACACACAAAAAAACAAACTGGCCTGATCCCCAACATAAGAACCGCAGGCACTGTGTATATAACTACTCTGTCAAGACCAACTGCATCAATAATTGTTAACCAATATCACCATCCACAAAATATTTATGAATTCCCCTGTGAGTCCCCTGGGGCACGACCCAGACCTTAGTCATCTTTATCTACCCCATAACAGAGACCATGAAGCTTTTGTGCACTCAACAAACATATGCCCGTGATGTGAATTAATTACGTTTCTCAAAGGACAATCCTTCTCAGGATAACAAGGTATAATCCCCTATATTCTGAGATATGGTGGTATATATCACTATTATTATTACATCTCTTGAAGCAATGGTGATATTATAAATATCTTTCAGCCTTGCTATTTCTAAAGCAATCAAAAAGAACCTAAGTAGCTTCCCAGGTGGTGCTAGTGGTAAAGAACCTGCCTGCCAATGCAGGAGACATAAAAGATGCCGGTTCATTCCCTGGGTGGAAAATCCCCTGGAGGAGGGCATGGCAACCCACTCCAGTATTCTCGCCTGGAGAATCCCGTGGACAGAGGAGCCTGGTGGGCTACAGTCCATAGGGTCGCAAAGAGTCAGACGGGACTGAAGCAACTTAGCACTTAGCAACTAACTAGCAGGTAAGGCAAGAACAAAGGAGTAACAGCACGCCAGGCCTCCCTATGCATCCCCAACTCCCGGAGTTTACTCAAACTCATGTCCACTGAGTCGGTGATGCCATCCAACCACCTCATCCTCTGTTGTCCCTTCTCCTCCCACCTTCAATCTTTCCTAGCATCAGGGTCTTTTCGATAAATCAGTTCTTTGCATCAGGTGGCCAAAGTATTGGAGACCATATGACCCAGCAAATCCCACTCCTGGACATACATCTAGAGAAAAACATAATTTGAAGAGAACCCCAGTGTTCATAGCAGCACTGTTTACAACAGCCAAGACATGGAAGCGTCCACTGACAGATGAATGAATAAAGAAGAGGTGGTGTGTGTGTGTGTGTGTGTGTGTGTGTGCGCGCGCGCATCTGTGTGTATGCACATACACAAGTGTGAATGATTTTCAATGCTTGATTTAGATATTTTAAGTATGTCCGCTGACAACTAAGTGCTACGAGAACCATGGAAACCAAATGAACTTTCTGGTCAACTCAACACATTCACAACGCTGTATTAGCTGGTCAGGTATGCAGCACAGTGATTCAGTTTTTTAACTATACTTCAATAAAAAGTAAATTAGAAGAAACACTGATCTCATAATTTCAGATTAAAAGAGGCCTAGTAAGAACACACGGAGAAGGCAATGGCAACCCACTCCAGTACTCTTGCCTGGAAAATCCCACAGATGGAGGAGCCTGGTAGGCTGCAGTCCATGCGGTCACGAAGAGTCGGACACGACTGAGCAACTTCACTTGCACTTTTCACTTTCATGCATGGGAGAAGGAAATGGCAACCCACTCCAGTGTTCTTGCCTGGAGAATCCCAGGGATGGAGGAGCCTGGTGAGCTGCTTGTCTATGGGGTCGCACAGAGTCAGACATGACTGAAGCGACTTAGCAGTAGCAGCAGTTAGAACCCAAGTGTTGTGATTCCCCCAGAACTGCTCCCACTCCCTCGAGATCCCGCCGCCTGGGGAGTGCTGAGCAGCCCCCAGCACAGGGAAGCCTTGGGTGTGGACTTCGGACAAGCGCAAACGAGGGCACCTGCTCACCGAAGTCTAGGGCTCCTGTCACACCTCAGCAATGCTTCTCTCACCTCCAGCGAGGAAAACAGAGTGCAGGCTGGGGAGCCCTACCCAGGCAGCCCCCATATTAACAACCATCCAGCTAGGGATCCAGGGCCTAATGCCGAGCGTCAGGGCAGAAACCTGCAGCAGACCATTCATTCCAGAGCCTTATAATCTGGACTCCCCTGGTGGCCCAGGGGTTAAGAACCTGCCTGCCTGTGCAGGGGACATGGTTCCATCCCTGATCCAGGAGGGTTCCACATTGTGGGGTGGGGGTTGGGGGGAGCAACTAAGCCCGTGCGCCACCGCTGCTGAACCTGAGCTCCAGAGCCCGTGCGCCACCACCGCAGCCCAGGTGCCCAGAGCCCGTGCGCCACCACCGCTGAACCTGCGCCCCGGAGCCCGTGCGCCACCACTGCTGAATCTGTGCCCCGGAGCCCGTGCGCCACCACCAGAGAAGCCACCACATTGAGAAGCCCGCCCGCCAGAATGATGAGGGCCCCCGCTTGCCACTACTAGAGCAATCCCAGGCACAGCAATGAAGACCCAGTGCGGTCAAAAATAACATTTTTTAGAGAAACTACATTTTAAAAATCCTTATAATTCAAGAATAGACAGCTTCCATATAAAGCTACAAAAAAATAAGATGAAAGCATTCCTATAACTATCTACCAAACTTCTATCAATTTATTGAATCATCACATAATATGAGGGCTTCCCTTGTAGCTCAGTCAGTAAAGAATCTATCTTAAATGCAGGAGACCAACTTTGATCCCTGAGTCAAGAAGATCCCCTGGAGAAGGGAATGGCTACCCACTCCAGTATTCTTGCCTGGGAAATCCCGTGGACAGAGGAGCCTGGAGGGCTACTGTCCATAGGGCTGCAGGAGTCAGACATGACTTAGAGACTAAACCACCATAATAATATGAACTCTAACAAATTTACCCTGTCCCATTAAATCTAACACATGATGTGTATCATACAAACTCCTTTTAGTACATAACGATTAAGAAAATACGCTTTTTTAAAAGAACATATATATATATACATGTAACTGAATCACTCTGCTATAGAGCAGAAATTAACATATTATACATCAACTACATTTCAAAAAAATAAATTTAAAAATAAAAAATATGTGTCTTGGGTCATGGAAAGCCATATGCATTGATATGTTAATTGCATACTTTACAATGAAAAATTAGAAGCAATCTAATTATATGATATTTAATGATTATTAAATTCTGATGTTTCCTTCTAAATATATATATTTTCTTAAATTAATAAAAATCAGTCCTATATTTTAAGGAACATGAAGAACAGAACACAAGTTCTTAAAAACTACTCACATATTGGTTAATTTCTTAGCCACGTGACAGATCAAGAAAGCTGATTACATCAAATGATCAAATAATGAGACTTATTCACATAATACAACCATATAAAGGTCTTTTGATCACTGACATTTTGTTGTGGTTGATAGTAGCTCAAAAGCACTACTGAAAATGTAAGGTGGGTGTTAGACATTTAGCAGGTCAATACTGAGATAGTAGCTGGGGATTATGGTCCACAGCTCAAGTAGCGGGTAAGGCACGAAGACTAACCTGAACTAAATAACACATGATTCATAGATTCTGATACTGTTTTCTAACAATAATAACCTAACCTTTTAAGCCATGGTAATGGGCTTCCCTGGTGGCTCAGAGGATAAAGTGTCTGCCTGCAATGCAGGAGACCCAAGTTTGATCCCTGGGTTGGGAAGATCCCCTGGAGAAGGAAATGGCAACCTACTCCAGTATTCTTGCCTGGAGAGTCCCATGGACAGAGAAGCCTGAGTGGACTACAGTCCACGGGGTCTCAAAGAGTCGGACACAACTGAGTGACTTCACTTCAACCCTGGATGAGCCCTCTTCAAGTACACCAAAGGAGGGTCTTTTACCCTCAAAGGCTCCCAGGATGCTACGGTAACGAGGAAAGAGTTAATGTGGACTCAGGGCCTCTACTTTCTTTTAGAAAGCAACTTACAACCCGGGAATAACTGAAGTCTGGGCAGACAGTGATCTACCACTTTCCACACACATTGTTTCAAGAGGGAGTATTCAAGATGACACCATCTAATTTTCCAATTATAAGTTTCGTAATGGCTCTTTCTTTCACTTCAGCGACGGAGGTCTAACGCTGAGGTTTATATTTAGGGCAACGTTGCTAAGGCAACACAAAGCAAAAGACTCTCTTGAGTTATTAACTGATTCTGCTTGTTTTACAAACTATTTTTCTGAATGGAGCTTTAAAACATTCCTCTATTGGAAAAGTACTTCATTTAGAGAGTACGTCTTAAATGAAAACATACATTTATGATCACCTCGTAAAGTACAACGTGGCTGAACATTCCACAATGACAAAGAAGGCAAACAATAGCAGAGTTTGAAGAAATGAAAAGTAGAAAAAGAGTACCGATTATTACAACTTACACTGTCTGGTCTTTGGTAAAATCCAATCAAAGCTAAACCACTTTGTATCACCCGTAAAATAACTATAGGATTATCTCAATGCGCGCCCTAGGTCCAACAACAAGGGGGAAGTCCTGTCCAGAGAGCCGCAGGAGTGGTCATGGAAGCCCGCCCAGACTCTGAGAGGAGCCCCGAAGCCTAGCACAGCCCCGCCGTGGGACCCATCGGGCCCTGCACACCCCACCCCCCGACCCTGCAGCGCGGAGGCCAGCAGACAGGTGGCTACTGACCCATGCAGCACATCAGCGCCACCAGCCTCGAGTTCCAGTCTCCACCGTCCCTCAGGACCTGGCCCATCCTTCCACGGGAAATCTGTCCGGCAGCTCCCTAAGCTTTCCGTACCAGCACTCATGTGTCAGAGTCCTGGCAAGTTTCTGGACAGGAGGGAAAACACTGACTAGACACTCCCACTCACAGTCAACTCCCTCTTTTAAACAAACACGACCAAAGCCTGCCTCCGCCACTGTTTTGCCCGGGACGCAGACAACTCTTACTAAAAGGAAACTAAATCATCTTTCTCCTTTGACCCTTAGAGCCGTTCAAATGAAGTCCCTCGAAAAGAAAGTTGTGCTTGCCTAACTTTTTCTGCAACTGGGCAAACCAATCAGATGTTAGATTTCACTGCTGCACCAGCTCATCACATTCCCTCCTCTAACACCCCAGAGGCAGGATTCCCCCGGGATTAATAAATAAAGAAAAAAACAACCAGCTCAACTAGTTTAACTCATCTCTGACACGCACACCATGAAGGTGATTTACATAGGCAGCTGAGCTTTACAGGCTGGACACAAGTCCTTCAGGGGAAATGCCACCATCAGCTATTTCTTTCTGTACCTTCACACATTTCCACGGCAATCTCACCATGATTCTTGGAGCTGGATGGTACTTCCACATTTTAATGATGTCACAAACAAGGTTGGGGAGATTAAGAAACTAGCCTGAGATTTCATAGCCTAAATGGGACCTGAAATCGGATGCCAAAACCCACTTCTTTTCTGTGTCATCAAATGACAGAAGCCCCAATCTAATAATGCAGGAAAAACAAGGAGTCTCCAATTTAAAAGGACTTCACTTTCAAGCATGAAGAAAAATGTCAAGAAATGAGACCTTTGTTCTAAAGAAACACCAGACCAAGTGTCCTCAGCACAACTGTGTTTGTCTGAGACATTAGGCAAACAGACCTGCTTGAATAGAAACTGTGCAAACAGTAATTCCAAACAACAAACATTTGGCAACAGGGAACCTGCCTCTTTGACCAAGCCAAGGGGAAAGACAAAGCCAGGTGAACAGTGGCTGTGAATGCGCTTTGAAATGTTCAAGTATGATTGCTGAGTCTACTCTAAATAGATTGTGACAAAATTATATCATCTGCTACAAAAGTTTAAAGTATCCTTCACTTTCTCTTCCATTCCAATTGTCTGTTTTAGAGCCCCAAACACCACTACCAAAAAGCCTCAGCCTACTTACTTTCGTGAAAGAGTGTGATGATGCTAGCAAACACTCAGGGAGTGCCTGCCATGTGCCAGGTACTATTTTTACCTACAGACATGTAACACAGATAGACTGCCAGGCATGCGAACAAAATCCGTCATGGGGTCATGCCACCCACTCACAGCAGGATCTGAAGCACTTAGAGCTTAAACATTTGCCCAGGATCACACAGCCACCAAGGGCAGAGGGTGGGGAGAAGATGCAATTTGCAAAAGCGTATTGCAATATTATCATTCCATACTCAGAAAACAAAATGCCAGCTTTTAAAAAATAAAGTAACAGAAAGGAAAAGGTGAGGCTTGGCCAGATCTTCAGTGGTGGGGATACACAAAAAAAAGGAATTCACCTTCTGCAGTGAATCTAGAGGGTGGAGGAAGGATACTCAGGAGGGCTTCCCAGAGGGTCACATTGGAATTTAGGACAAGGATGAGATCTCTGCATTTACTGATAACGGTCAGGTGTGAATTTTGGAAGACTAGGAGCCACCTGGCAAAAGGCTCTATCCAAACAGAGAGAGAGAAGGGACAGGTAGATGGAAGGGGAGCAGAGGGAAAAGACAAGATGAAGTGTGGAGTCCATGTGAGGGAAGACGG
The DNA here is from genome assembly GCF_032405125.1 of Capricornis sumatraensis. Classification (NCBI taxonomy): domain Eukaryota; kingdom Metazoa; phylum Chordata; class Mammalia; order Artiodactyla; family Bovidae; genus Capricornis; species Capricornis sumatraensis. Next base: position 8,453,833 of record NC_091090.1, on the reverse strand, counting down.
GAGGCAGAGGAAAAGGGGGTCTAGGGAATTTCCCTGCTCCTGCCAGGAAGCACCTCTGCCATTCAAGACGGTGCAAGCAGTGGGGGGAAGCTGTAAGATTTGTTACAGAAGAAGGAAAACTAGCTGGAAGAAACAGCTGGGATTAGTGAGACAACCAGCTCCTGAGACTGACAGGCTGTGACCAGGAAGCTCGGGTGGGCAGGGATGGGCAGGGCAGGAGTCAGACCTGATGCCACAGCCCCTACGAGCCCCCAACCCCGCCGTGAGCTTCGCCCCCCATCACTCGGGCCCTGGGCTTCATCCCAGTAACAGCAGCCCCGCCCACCTGTCAGGACCTTCACCCACAGGGGTCGCGACCAAAGACACTGCGACTGGGGATTGAAGCCACAATCCCATTTTGGTTGAAAACTCTTCCCCAATAACAGAAGCATCATGATGTCCCCATGAGCACAGCTGACATCCAATTTCCAGCTGGTCCATCGGTCTGTGTGCCCCGCCTCCAGGGGACCACAGATGGAGAGGAAGAAACTGGACATCTCGGAGCCCTAGCCACACTTTCCCCCAACCCACTTTGTTAAAAGCAAGACTCTTTTCAGGACAATTCCACCAAAATCACACCATTGATTTATTCATCATTAGAAAGAATAAGATTGCAAACTATCCCAGGACTCCATGGATGAAAGTGGACCAGTGTTATTTCCCAGTAACTCCTCAGCTTAGCCACAACCTCACAGCCCCACTGACTCCAAGCCCACAGCTGGTCCCCCACCGAGGAGCCTGCGGTCCTCACTTCCAGTCACAGCACATCTCGTGCTCTGCGTGATGCACGCAGTTTAACACTCTGGGGGAAAGAGGTTCTCTTTTCTTCATTCTCAAGCTCAATTCTTCTTTGCTTAAACAGAATTCTTCCTCGTCTACAAGAAATGACAGCATGAAAACTCTGGGGCTCTCCTTACATCATCACTGCTTTTATCCACTTGAATTCCCAATGCTGATGATTTTTCTGAGTGTTTTTTATAACTATTATTTGTTAAGATCTGAATCGAAATGAAATTGGCATTATTTTCAATCCCAGGTCCTCTGTGGTCAGAGCATGATCTACAGTTTATTGCTAGATCTAAATATGGTTAAAAGCCACACTTCAGAAGGAGGCACACCTAAACGACTGTCTTCATAGAGAAGCTCTTGACTCTTTCAGAAATCCTTAAACTTTCTCCCAAGGAAATGAAGACAGCTTAAAAAGGAGATGGTGCTGACAATGTACCTCAGACACACAGCATAACAAAATCCTCAGATGTATCCTCCCTGACAGTATATGAGGAAGCTATACAATACCAGAAAGGAGAGTGAGAAAAAATTAAAACAAACCATTTAGAAGTATTAAAAAGTATGTTTTTAAATAGCTGGGTAGGAAGAGGGTTTCAAAACTAGTTACACTCCCCCAAAAATGAACAAGGAGCCCCTGGTGGCTCAGACGGTAAAGCGTCTGCCTTCAACGTGGGAGACCCGGGTTCAGTTCCTGGGTTGGGAAGATCCCCTGGAGAAGGAAATGGCAATCCACTCCAGCACTCTTGCCTGGAAAATCCCATGGACAGAGGAGCCTGATAGGCTACAGTCCATGGGGTCGCAAAGAGTCGGACACGACTGAGCGACTTCACTTTCACTTTAAAAATGAACATATCAATGGCTGACAAATCTGATGAAGCCCTGATACAACAGACGCTATAAATGAAATTTTAAAAATGACAAAGAAAATATATGCTATATATATAATACACACCAAGAATATCCAAAGTAGATGAAAAATCCCATTAGTAATCAATAAGATAAAAAGACAGTCCCTCCCCGACTACAAATGATGTCAGCACACAATTCAAAGAAGAAATGAAAAAGATTCAGGGAAAGGCTCCCCCAGCCTTCCAATCAAGAAACGTACATGAAGATACGTTTCATACCAGCATAAATATTTCATACCAGCATAAATTTTATAAGAATGGCAGTAACTAAAGCAGAGGCAGACAGCTCCATATGTGCAATGGCAAAAAAAATTATGAGGGCAATTTGCCAGGATGCATTACAAATGAAAACAACTTTCTGCATGAACAATTCTACCTGTAGTAAATCTAAAGAAATATTTGTATATATATGATCAGCATACAAAGATGTTTACTGTAGCAAAATACACGAAACCACTTAAGTGTCAGTCAGTAGGAAACTAGATGAATGAATCATACCTCATCCACTTTCTAGAATACTAACAAGGGAAAACGTGTACAACATGACATAAAAGGATTACAAGATATACAGTTAAGTGGAAAAAACGCAAAATTATATATATATATAGAGAGAGGGAATATACACCAAATTGAAAAAGAGCCATTTCATCAAAGGGGCTGAAACTAGAGGGGGGTTGGTGCTGGTAAATTTCACATTTCACTTTGCATCTTTCTAGAGGGAGTGTTTCTATCTTTTACAAGAAAGATGTGCTGTGTAGGACTATTAACAACTGTGAGGAAAAAAGTGTTTCATGTTTTTTATTTATTTATGTATCGAATACTCTGCAGGAGACATAGGCTGGGTCCCTGGGTAGGAAGACCCCCTGGAGAAGGAAACAGCGCCCCACTCCAGTCTCCTTGCCTGGAGAATCCCATGGACACGGACGGAGGAGCCTGGCTGGGTACAGCCCATGGGGTCTCCAGAGAGTCGGACAGGACTTAGTGAGTGAACAACTCTCTCTAGAGAAGACACAGACAAAAGACAGACACGGGCACGCGCATCCCACCGGGGTCTGAACATGGAGAGACACCTGCACTGCGGGCACCTGCTTTCAGGCTGCTGGTACTGAGCGGGGGAGGGCAAGGGGGGGATGGGGAGGGAAGATGGGGGAGGGGAGGGGAGGGGGAGGATGGGGAGCAGGGCGGCTGGAGGCTGGGGGAGAGGAGATGGAGGGAGGGGGAGGGGGATGGAAGATGGGGGAGGGGTGGGGGAGAATGGGGAGCGGGGCAGCTTGGAGGCTGGGGGAGAGGGGATGGAGGGAGGAGGTAGGGGGATAGAGGGGGAGGGGAAGGGAGAGGGGATGGAGGGAGGGGGATGGGGATGGAAGATGGGGGAGGGGAGGGGTGGGGGAGGATGGGGAGCGGGGAGGGCTGGAGGCTGGGGGAGAGGGGATGGAGGGAGGGGGATGGGGGATAGAGGGGGAGGGGGAGGGGAGGGGGAGGGAAGGGAGAGGGGATGGAGGGAGGGGGGATGGGGATGGAAGATGGGGGAGGGGTGGGGGAGGATGGGGAGCGGGGCGGCTGGAGGCTGGGGGAGAGGGGATGGAGGGAGGGGGATGGGGGATAGAGGGGGAGGGGGAGGGAAGGGAGAGGGGATGGAGGGAGGGGGGATGGGGATGGAAGATGGGGGAGGGGTGGGGGAGGATGGGGAGCGGGGCGGCTGGAGGCTGGGGGAGAGGGGATGGAGGGAGGGGGATGGGGGATAGAGGGGGAGGGGGAGGGGAGGGGGAGGGGATGGAGGGAGGGGGGATGGGGATGGAAGATGGGGGAGGGGTGGGGGAGGATGGGGAGCGGGGCGGCTGGAGGCTGGGGGAGAGGGGATGGAGGGAGGGGGATGGGGGATAGAGGGGGAGGGGGAGGGGAGGGGGAGGGGATGGAGGGAGGGGGGATGGGGATGGAAGATGGGGGAGGGGTGGGGGAGAATGGGGAGCAGGGCGGCTGGAGGCTGGGGGAGAGGGGATGGAGGGAGGGGAGAGCTGAAGGCTGGGGGGAGAGAGGATGGAGGGAGGGGGATGGAAGATGGGGGAGGCGTGGGGGAGGATGGGGAGCGGGGAGGGCTGGAGGCTGGGGGAGAAGGGCGGAGCAGCTGGCGACGCCTCCTCAGAGGGCGGCGCCCAGGCTGGGATACGCAGTGATCAGTCTTTAGAGACCCTGAAAGGAGAACCCATAACAGAAATATTCAGCAATCACCCCCCAAGTGTAATCGCCGTGGAACAAAACGCAGTCTGGTTCCGCCCAGGTTGTCGGGAATCCCGAGGCGGGGCTGGGGGAACGTGCTCCGCAAGCTGAGGCAGGGCTAACCCGGAACAATAGCCGCAGGAAGGCCGCCCGCAGACGCCCTCCCGGGCCTCCCGCCCCGCCAGCCTCCGCCGCGTGCTCGCTGTCAGGGCGGCAGCGGCGGACCCGGGACAGGATCCACAGGCTCGGCGGCTGGAAACCAAAGGGCAGTGGTGGGTTCTGCTCGGAAGACTTCGCTGGTATCTGTTCTCACGACTGGCCAAGAATTGGCCAAGGATATAAAACTGCCAGCATCTGCTTTTAATCCACCTTCTCCCCCTGAGCATCCTAAAAAACACAGGGACGCGAGAACACCAAGAACCTTCCAGGTGCAGCTGCACTGCTGGAAGGTACGTGACCGCTGCTGTTCTGAGGCACCACGCAGGGCAGAGTCTGCACAGGTCTCTATCTGTGTTACACTCGCCCAGGGTTGTGGAATTACAGGGTGACTCACGCGTACTTTCCCTCCTGTAAGAGCTGAGCTAGACCCAGAGGGAGTCAGCGGCAGGCTAAGAAGGTGGAGATCACCAAAAACAAGACCCCAAGCCACTGAGAAAACGTCAACAGAGGCTTGTTTCACAGAGAGACAGGGCTTTAATTTCAGGGTAGCTTACAGCTTGTGAGGGTACCTGTCTTAGTTACAGAATCAGGAAGCATGCCTGTTCACTTCAGGAGCCACAAGCCAGGTGACTCAACCCACCCCAGAAGGGCTCTGCCATGACCCACCACCCCATCACGACCACCATAACCACCACACTCACTACTGTTTCCCCCCTACCCCCCCTACACTGTCCCCACCCCATCACCCCACCCCAGCCACCAGCTACCATCCCCATCACCCCCACCCCCATCACTATCCCCACCTCCATCACCCCACCCCAGCCACCAGCTACCATCCCCATCACCCCACCACAGCCACCAGCTACCGCCCCACCATCACGCCTACCCCCATCACTACTATTCCACCCCCATCACCCCACCCCATCACTATCCCCACCTCCATCACCCCACCACAGCCACCAGCTACCACCCCATCACCCCCACCCCCATCACTACTATTCCACCCCCATCACCCCACCCCATCACTATCCCCACCTCCATCACCCCACCACAGCCACCAGCTACCATCCCCATCACCCCACCACAGCCACCAGCTACCGCCCCACCATCACCCCCACCCCCATCACTACTATTCCACCCCCATCACCCCACCCCATCACTATCCCCACCTCCATCACCCCACCCCAGCCACCAACTACCATCCCCATCACTATCCCCACCTCCATCACCCCACCACAGCCACCAGCTACCGCCCCACCATCACCCCTACCCTACCCCCATCACTACCACCACCCCCATCACCCCATCACTGTCCCCACCCCATCACCCCCACCATGATAATCACCCCCATCACCCCCACCAAACGCCCCCACAGGCCCTCCCAGGATCGCTGCAAGAGAGGCGGGCAGATGACTGAGCATCTGGGGAGCCAGGAGCGTGCCCCCTGGGACTTACGTCTCTTGTGTGGAGATCTTCAAACCCGCGTTAGCCAGGGCTGCCTTCTCCCAACCAGAGCTCACTCAGAACACCCCAGATAACAAGGAGGGAAAACAGCTCTGACTGAAGTCAGAGGACCAAAGAGCTTCTCCCCAGGTTATCCACCAGAGCATCACCTTGGGTTGACCACTTCCATGCCTCCACTTCCTACAGAACTCTTGCCTTGTCAACCAGCTTTTTTTCCTTGAAAACCAAGGCAAGTTTCGAAAAAGTGGATCCTCAGAGTCGCTTCCCAGAGTTTCTAAAGACTCTACGCACCTCTATCATATACTATTAGAAGAGTGGTTCCAAACGTTCCAATCCCATGACCCCTCCCCACCAGTCTTTATAAGAACACAACATGCCTTTCCTGGCCTCCAAAAAGAAGAAAAACATGTAAGATGAAAGTCAAAGCACACTTATTAATGATACATTATGTAATGGAAGTCAGGGCTCAAAGAACACAGAGAACCTGAAGGATCACATGCCAGTGGTAGAAGATGCTCTCAAGGAAGTTTTGCTAACAGTTGGCTCTGTGTGGGAAAACGGGCACCCTGAGGTGGTGCTGATGGCATCTTTGGAAAGCTGGCGACAGGGGCACAGGAGCCTTTATAATGCTCACAGTGCTATGTGTTCTGACTTAGTAAGTACAATGCCTGACATTAATACAGCACCTCCCGAGCCACGCCCTGCCCTAAGCATTCGCTATTTCACCCTGGAGATCTGCTATTCTCCACCCTCACAGTGGAGGAGACTAAGCACCAGGACGTTACTGCGTCAAGTCAGAAGGGAATAGGGCGAGTCAGTAAAGGTAAGGGACCTGCCTCTCTCCTGTCCCCCTTTCTCCCTGAATATGTACAATATCTCAAGTGAATATTGTGTAAGAATATTAACTTGAAAATTTACAAGGATATTCTTATACAATATTGTAGAAGACAATCAATATAGAGGAAATATTTCTGTCTAACATGTAAGATTTTTAATCTAAACTTCATAGCTTATTTTCTCTTTCCTACTGATTGCATTAGTAGAGAGAATCTGGGATCAGCCACAGCAGATGGGCTCACCACCCATACTCTTGACCCCTGAGGTCACACTGCCTCTGGAATACAGCGACAGAAAATCCAAAGCCCAGACCGAGATTTATACAAGGAAACAGTCATCTCAACATTAAATATACCTGAAACCAACACGACATTGTGAATCAACTCTACTTCAATAGAAAAATGAAAGGACTTCTCTGGCAGTCTGATGGTTAGGACCCAGAGCTTTCCCTGCGGCACCCAGGTTCAATTCTTGGTCCTGCAAGCCATACAGTGCAGTTAAAAAATAAATTAATTTTTTAAAAAAGAACCCATTCTTCCTTCCATACATGCTCCCCTGTTTATTACGTGTGGCTCTAAAAATTTCTGGCCATAAAATTTTAAGATAATTACAACTTCTTTGCTTCATACTGTATAATTATCAATGGAAAAAAAAACACTAGATATAATCCTTGCCTGGTACTTAAAATTTATGAAGCTCTTATTAATTATTACCTATTAACAGAAAAATGTGAAATAATTTCAATATCCAAGGACAGAAAAGTGAGCAACTCAGTTCCAGCATGGGAACAAAATGATCATGCTTTCGTTAAACAGACAGTGCAGTTTCCAGGACATGAAAATGCCAGTTACAACATCAGTATTTTCTTCCCATTTTTCCTCAAGAAATATATTTTTTACAGTTGGAAGGAAAAGTTGTATAGCAGGCATTCTTGTGGGAGTTTTGCTGAGAACCCCTCAATTTGTACAAAATGTCTTATGCCTTCCATTCCTGACTGCTCCTGGTATCATCGTAAACACGGATGCCTGGGAGTGAAACACCAGACTCAGGCAAACATTTAAAGCCGGCCTTTAAGTGGGGAGTTCTTCCCAGGAGACAAGCTTCTGGCTCCCCCAGAGTACAGGGCACCACCACGTGGCTCACTACCCAAAACTCCACTGAGTGTTCAGCGTCTCTGCCTGGCTGCTGAAAGGGAATCAGTAAACTCAGATTTCTTCCAGCAGTGAAGTACCTTCACAGCCCTAAGGTCCGAGATGTGACTCAGAGGCCTGCTCCAGCCCAAAGCTACTCCCAAAACAAGGGGGAGACGTCAGAGAAGTGATGCTAGTTTAAACTGCAGGCACCACCTGACATCTAGAGGCTAAAAAATTCAAAGCACACCACTAAAAGTATACAAACTCAGTCTTTACTTTTTTATAGGCAAATCTCTGTAACTAAATTCATAAATGCTTATCTGCATATTCGATGAAGCTTAGATTTCCAGGCACTTAAAGACCACGTTAAACATCCTCCTCAGCCCCCACTATTCCAAACACACTCTTTTTTTCTAATGGACCAGGTATTTCAGAAGGTAGTATTCCATGCATTCAACAGTATCTGGAGAACTCACCATAAAGGGACAAAATCTGCCAACCCAAAAGGCCTCTCTGGCCTATGGATTCTGTCCAGCTGACAACAGTCAATGCCCAAAAGACTCAGGAAGAAACTTTGACCTTCCCCCTAGCTGACTGAAGAATTTAGATAGAAGGGCCTGTTCCCAGAACAGAGCTATCTCTAGTTATCTGCAAGGAATACGGCTACGTGTGGTCAGGGAACAGGGCCTGGGGCAGAGTCCACGCTGTGTCCCACTTCCTCTGCCTGGCCCAGCAAATGTTCACTCACCAAACCTTTGTTTTTCCCTCTTCTTGTAAACTCCTGTTCTTGCCTTTAAAGTCCCAAGCCCCCACCTCCATATCCTCTTTTGTCTTCAGCTGCAGATGGAATTTAAAGGACCCATGCATACATGTTATTAAACTTTTGTTTAATTTTCTCCTGTTAACCTGTTTCCTATCAATTTAATTCTTGGACCAGGCAGAACCTAGAAAGGTAGAGAAATATTTCTTCCTCCCCAATATCACGAAGTGCCAGGCATGGATGCCTACAAAATGTCATGTCCTATACCTGCTTCCGTCCAGTGGGAAAAGAGACCAGAAGCCAGAACCGGCAAAACTGCATGACAATGCCACAAATTATGCAAAAGAACCATAGCCTTATTTTATTTTACTTTTTAAACAAAATAAAATATATACAGTGTTCAGTTAAGAGAGTTTCAAAAACTGTCTGATAGGATGCCCGGCACCCAAAACAAGACAGAAAATATTTCCACCACTTCTGCGCCCCTTGCAGTCCACCCCACACCCCTCCCAAAGGCAATGTGATTTTGATCTTAATAGTTTCACAGGTTCTGAAATTTCATATAAAGAGCATCAAGTTGAGTGTAGCTTCTTCCACTCAGGCTAACATTTCCTTTTAATGATCAAGGCTCAATTTTTAAAAAGTACTTGTTTATTTACTTGGCTGCCAGGTCTCAGCTGTCACACGGCACCCTCGCCGTGTCACGCGGGATCTTCACTGCGACACAGGGACTCTCCAGTCGCAGCGGGGGCAGAGCTGGTCTGCGGCGGTGGAAGCTCAGCTTCCAACAAGGACTGACCCACAGCCCCCGCTGCAGGGCAGACTCTTAACCACGGGACCACCCGGAAGTGCCCAGCCGCTCATTTCTGGGGTGGTTTCTTTTTTTTTTTTTTGGCTGTACTGGGCCTTCACTGCCGCCCACGGCTTCTCTCCAGTTGGGCTGAACGGAAGCTACTCCGCACTTGCAGAGCTGGGCCTCTGGGGCGGAGGCTTCTACTGTGGAGCGCGGGCCCCAGAGCACCGCCAGCCTAACGTTTTTCAGATTCATCCGTGTCGCCGCCATGTACTCGTAATCTGTTCCCTAGGATGACGGAGCGGTGTTTCACCGTCTGGATGCCCCAGTTTGCTTATTCACTCACCCGCAGATGGATGCTGGCACTTTCCAACAGTGTCGCAGCGATCTGCACTACTGCAAACAAGGCTGAGTTTCATCTGTTTTGCTTCATCTCTTTGATTTATATTTGTCTGTGTTTTTAATATATGGGGCAAGGAGATACCGAGTACAACTGGTTCGCAAAGAAGAGAGATCGCAGAAAAGGCAAAATATGGAGAACCAAGGGTGTGATGTCAGGCGTGGATCAGTACAGATGTGTGTGGAAGAGACCCAGACGACTGGGCCAGGAGGACAGGCCTATAAAGACAGGCGACCTAAGGAGCCGCAGCTCTGTGAGGATGGCACGAAGGGCGGTGAGCGTAACTTCAGGTTCCTCCCAGCTTCAGCAAGGTGGTTTCAAAGCACATCAATTCTGAAGGCAGAAAGACCCGGCCTCATACCCCCCTCTTGCTAATAACCCTGTGTGCGTGCTCAGTCGCTCAGTCGTGTCTGACTCTCTGCCACCCCTCGGGCTGTAGTCCGCCAGGCTCCACTGTCCACGGATTTCCCAGGCAAGAATACTGGAGGGGGTTGCCATTTCCTTCGCCAGGGGATCTTCCCCACCCAGGGACTGAACCCGTGTCTCCTGCATTGGCAGGTGGATTCTTTAGCAGTGTGCCACCTGGGAAGTCCATAGGCTGCAGCAAGTTAATAAAACTCCCTAAAATTTATTTTCTTCATCTGTAAAAGGGAGAAAATACCACCCGTTTCAAAGACTTGAAGAAAGACTGGAAATGTATCATGAAAGCCACGCAAACAGAAGAATGCTTAGCATAAAACAGGAACCCCTCTTGGTGCCGGGGTCAATTTACATGCACTTGTCTCAAACGGGGCCTGGGGTCCACATACCACCATCATCAGGCACCCTGCAGGGCCTCTGCTAGCCTCTCGCAGCTTCAGAAGCTGCACATCTACGTCCAGTAGTGAGTTTTTGAACCCATTTGTGAAGTAAGTTAACCCATTTTCCCTGGAGAGGATTTTTAGGGAGATAACAAAAAGAGTGATCGCAAGTGAACAGCATGAGGTCTGGAGTAACCAGAGAGCCTGAACCATGGCTACGGCACGCGGCGTGACCCTGATCACAGGCTCCCGCCGCCATGAAAACGAGGCTGATCACCCGGCTCCAGGTGCAGTGCAACCACACAGCCACTCACATGCCCACCGCTCCAAAGCGCAGCCTACAACAAAGACCACAGAAATGCTTCTGAGAACATAACTTTCTGTCTACATGAACCTTCTTAGAAATCCACTTCTACTGATAATGAAATTTATAAACAACCACAACTTCCTGTGCCTTTTCGCAATAGGAATGAAAAATAAAGTATTAAATGGTGATATATACCCTCCAAGGGACCTCTGGTGGACGTACTGTAACTTCATATAAAGTAAAACTTTTTAAAGGAAATTCATTAATTCAACAGAAGATTTTTAAAGGAAATTCATTAATTCAACAGAAGAAATACAAAGCTTATTTTGTAGAGGCTGACCTTTTTAAAGTATAAGCAAAATATACTGACTTTCATAGTAAAGGCAGATTTTTGTCTAACTTCATACAATTTTTTCTTTTTTTTTTAATTGATAGCTTTTTTGAGGTATTGCTGATGAACTGGATTATTCAAGTTACAGGTATACAACATAGTTGATGCACAATTTTTAAAGGTTATATTCCATTTATTGTTATTGTAAAATACTGGCAACATTCACTGGGCTGCACCATATATCCTTGTTGCTTATCTGCCGATACACAATAGTTTGTAACCCTTCATGTCCTACCCCTTTCTTAAGCCTCCCCACTTCTCTCTCCCACCACTGGTTTATCCTCTACAGCTATACGATTTTTTAATTCTATTCCTTAGATAGGGTCTATGTGACTGCATGACTCATTCTTTCTGGGGTCTGTCTCTTTGCTGAGAGATCCAGACTTAATTTACTTTAGCAGTTCATCCAGAACAGGCCTTAAGTGTATATGTGCTCAACTAACTGAACATAGACCATCTCCTTTATCCTCTCCCGCGCCTCATGAATATTCACTAGCTAAATATATGTGAAATCTAAGATGGCTTAATTATAATAACTGAGGATTCAGCCCTTGAGAAGACCCAAGAGCTATGTAAACATGGCCACCAAAATTGAAATGTCACATATATTAGTTCGTTTCTGGAGTTCCACAAATGAACTGTCAAAAAATAATTCTGAGCCATAAATATTTTAGTGTGATAAATGAAATGACTTCATAGTTCTAAGATAAATTTCTTAAATCTAAAAATACTTCTCAGTCAAAACTGTATGTGGGAAAAGCATTTAAATTAAGACATATGTTCTTGATTTTACAAGCCCTGAATAATTTCAGCTAGTTACAAGTTATTTAGAGTCTGGGTACTTTTCAGAATCTGAAAGGATCAGATAAGAAATAAGATTATAAAGTATACATGATGAGATCAGACTTTTTAGTTCACTAATTTCTGGTAATATTAACCAATGCCTATTTTTTTCAGCTGCAAAGTCTGCCCAAGAGCTACAGAAAATATCCCCCAAAGCATTAAATAAGCAAGTGTGAAGGAGAGGTTAACAGGAGCTTTTGATACAGGAAAAGTGCAGGGTGTGATATGAGTGTGCAAAACATCAAGGTACTTCGTGTCTACGGAGGAAATAAAGCAAAACCTGGACAGAGAATGGGAAGCCTACCGTAAGTAGGCAGGAGGAGAAGGGGACGACAGAGGATGAGATGGTTGGATGGCATCACAGACTCAATGGCGATGAGTCTGAGTAAACTCCGGGAGTTGGTGAGTGACAGGGAGGCCCGGCATGCTGCAGTCCATGGAGTTGGAAAAAGTGGGACATGACTGAGCGACTGAACTGAACTGACTGACAGTAAGTAGGAGGGGAATCAGACGCAGGACGGCCGGCGTCATCCCCAGCACCTGTGAAGGCCTGTGGGAACCGGGGCAGATGGACCCCTGGGCAGACAGGTGCTAGGAACAAGCTTGAGTGGGGCCACTTGCACCCCAGATGTCCTGGCACATGGCTCCCCCATGTTATACACACCCCGACTTTGTGAGGTAGCTACAGACTCACAGTTAAAGATGGAATCACTGAGACCCCAACAGATAAGAGTGACTTATCCAACCCCACCTGGCCAGTCATCGGCTTTACCCATCTCTGGATCACCAAACCCCGTATTCTTGCTAAAACTACCAGGAAAGAGGCTGACTTAGAGAATGAAAAGTTTAAGAACAATGAAATTTTAGTAAATGCTGCAGACGGTATGGAGAAAAGAGAATCCTCTTCCACTACTGGTGGGAATGTAAAGCGGTGCAACCGCTATGGGGAAACTGCATGGAGGGTCCTTTAAAAACTAAAAACAGAATTACCACATGATCTAGCAAGTCCCCTCCTGGGCATATTAACCAATGACTATTTTTTTCAGCTGCAAAGTCTGCCCAAGAGCAAAACTGTAATTCAGAAAGATACAGGCACAGCTAGGTTCACAGCAGTACTATTCACAACAGTCAAGACACAGAAACAACCTAAATGTCCTTGAACAGATGGACGGATAAAGACAGTGTGGCATATAAATAGAAACTCAAGGTAATACTACTCAGCCATAAAAACAAAAAGAACAAAACCATGCCATTGGCAGCAACATGGATGTACCTAGAGATGATCACACCAAGTGAAATAATCAGCGAGAGAAAGAGAGTTACAACACGGCATCGTTTATACATGGAACGTAAGACACAAATGAACATGTCTACAAAACAGAAGATGTAAAGACCAGCCTGGAGGTTGGCTGCCGAAGGGGTGGGGAGGGGGAAGGCCTGGAAGTTTGATTTGGACTTTTTCCTTGTTTTTTTTGGGGGGGGTCTTGCCAAGCGGCTTGTGAGATCTTAGTTCCCTAACCAGGGGCTGAACTGGGGGCCAAAGCAGTGAAAGTGCTGAGTCCCAATCACTGCACTGCCAGGGAAGCTGGGGGCTGAGATGAGCAGATGCAAATTCTTACATATAGGATGGATGGACAGCAAGGACTACCTTAGAGCACAGATGAACAGCCTACGACAGACCATAATGGAAAAGAACGTGAAAAGGAAGACACATATGTGTACATGTACTGAGCCGCTTTGCTGTACAACAGAAATTAACGCAACACTGTAGATCAACTACACGCCAACAAAACTTTTTTAAAGAGGAACACTGAAATTTTCATACACCATAAAATCAAGTGTCATAAAATAGCATTCTGAAAAGTACTCATCGGTTCTCCTTTGCCTCTAGGCACAAAGAGATCATCACCCTAAAAAAATCACAGAAATGTTACTACAAGATGGAGAGTCATTTCAACTGATACACTGGGACTGTTCAGCAGACCCATGTAACTCTGCTAGCCAGGCTACTATCTAGAGAGAAATTTACAAATTGCTTTATTCCTTTCCCTCATCAGGAGTTCATGGAAGGCTCCTCTAGGGAAGAAAAGACACCCTTTCAATCTGACATCAAAGCCACAGGACCAGCTATGGGAATGCGGTGTAGGCTTCAGAAGGGCAGACTGGGAGAGGAAGGAGCCAGGGGCCGGACCAAGGGTCAGAGGATGGCCCCTGCCCAGGCACCAGTGAGGGGAGCAGGAGGTGAGAAGTGGCCTGGAGGCAGAAGGCAGCTCTGGGGCGTGGAGGCAGAAGGCGGCTCCAGGGTGTGGAGGCACAAGGCGGCTCCCGGCCTCCCCTCCCGTCACCTTGGTCCTTCCCGGCACAGACTGAACACGGCAGGGCCTGCAAGCCCGGCCAGAGGTCCCCTGGGGCTCTGAACGAGGCGGCGGAGCAGGTCACCTGGGCAGACCTCGCAGGGGCTGCAGGACCACAGGGACAGTCAAGGAAGGAAGGACACGGCCTGAGCCACACGAGCCCCAAGTCCATGTGACTGACTTGGAATCAGCAGCCGGCAGCACGCCAGGGACAGGCATCGGGCAGGGCAGAGGTGCCGGGGGAGCCGGGGGCACTGAGGGGGATGAGCACGCTGCGGGGGTCAGCGCCTCTCCCCAGAGCTGGAGGCCGGGTGGGGCGGGCAGCGGCTGGACCGGGGGACGCGGGACCACAGAGGCTTTCACACTGCGCCTGGGGCAGGCACAACTGTGCGCATTTCCTCTACCAGGCAGAGGCTGGGCTCACCGAAGATACCAGAGAAGCTGGAGAAGGAAACAAACAACTTCCACCCTTATTTTTTTAATGTTCTTTTCCACTATGGTTTATCAAAGAACTGAATATAGCTCTTCGTGCTATACAGTAGGACCTTGCTGTTTATCCATTCTATGTATCATAGCTTCCATCTGCTAACCCCAAACTCCCAGTCCCTCCCTCCCCACCTACCCCTCCTCCTTGGCAACCCCCAGTCTGCTCTGTCTACGAGCTCTGTTTCTGTTTCACGGGTAAGTTCATCTGTGTCCAATTTCAGATTCCACATGTTAAGGGATATAGGGTCTTCGTCTTTCTCTTTCTGAGTTACTTCACTTAGCATGATACCATCTAGTTGCATCCATGTTGCTGCAAGAGGCGTTATTCCATTCTTTTTCATGGCTGAGTAATATTCTAGTGTGTGTGTACACGCATTTTCCTCATCCATTCACTCTTTTTCATGGCTGAGTAATATTCTAGTGTGTGTGTACACGCATCTTTCTCATCCATTCACTCTTTTTCATGGCTGAGTAATATTCTAGTGTGTGTGTACACACATCTTCCTCATCCATTCACTCTTTTTCATGGCTGAGTAATATTCTAGTGTGTGTGTACACGCATCTTTCTCATCCATTCATCTGTCGACGGCCACTTAGGTTGTTTCTACATCCTGGGTACTGTGAATAGTGCTGCTATGAACACAGGGGTGCATGGATCTTTCTGAATTATGGTTTTGTCCAGCTAGGCACTCAGGGGTGAGGTCGCTGGGTCAGACAGTAGCTCTGTTTTTGGTTTTCTGAGGAACCTCTGTGGGCTTCCCTGGTGGCTCAGACGGTAAAGCGTCTGCCCGCAATGCAGGACTGCACCGACTCCCATTCCCACCAATTGTGTCAGAGGCTGCCCTTTCAACAGAAAATATTTTCTTTGCATTTCCAAGTTTAATTGTAACAAATCTTTCCACCTTGCTACACAGGCAAAGTCACTTTTTACAGACAACAACAAGTCAAGATAAAAATTCTGCAGTCACTGTACATGGTCTAGGTTAGAATCAATGTCTCACAACTACTTCAGTCTTGAGCCAGAAACAGTTAAAATATGCATTCAGACTGTTTCTATTCTAAAACAAAGGGGGGAAATCCTTCTAGGGAGCAAAGTAGGGAAAAAAAAAAGTGTCCACTTTCAGAAAAGCAGAACCTCAAACAATGCAACTTTGAAGCGCTGCAGGACAGTGACAGACAGGGCTACCAGGCATCCACTGGAAAATGGGAAAGGCTCTGGGGGTTGACCTAAGACAGTGACTGTCTGTACACAGCCGTGAGCCATAAACATCAGACGTCCCTGCAAACCCAAGTGTTTATAAGGAGTGGGAGGGGAGAAATAGCTGACAGCCTCTCGTGAACATAACTGTAAAGCAGTAAGATGTTTTCTAATCATTTTCCATGTTGCAGCACGTCAGGCAGGTAGATTAGACTGTTCTTCCCAAATTGACAGCATGTAGCAAGGGCAACCCTCTCCAGTACTCTTGCCTGGAGAATCTCATGGACAGAGGAGCCTGGTGGGCTACAGTCCATGGTGTCGCTAAGAGTCGGACACAACTGAGCGACTTCACTTTCATGCACTGGAGAAGAAAATGGCAACGCACTTCAGTGTTCTTGCCTGGAGAATCCCAGGGACGGGGGAGCCTGGTGGGCTGCAGGCTACGGGGTCACACACAGTCGGACATGACTGAAGCAACTTAGCAGCAGCAGCAGCAGCAGAGCCTGCTGGTAATTCTCTTCCTTAGTAACAGAAACTCTGATTTTGATGAGTCTCATTGTTGCTTGGGGGGGAAGAAACACACTTTCTAGCCCTGCTTCACAGGCATAGCCAAATGCCGGTGTTCTGATCAATGAAATGAAAGCAAAAGTGTGCTGTGGCAACTTCTAGGAATTTTCAATGAAAGATGCCTGGCTCCGCTGTATCCCTTTCGTCCCTCTTTCTTCCTTCCTTTCTCTTGGCGGATCTGACGGATGAAGTTCAAGCAACATCCCGAACCAGAAGGCAGCCTCCTAAGTCTGGGCTATTGACAGTGGTACTACCAGTATCGGTGCGGAGCCAGCCTGGGTTCCACATTAGACAGAAGTAAACGACATTCCTTTTAAGTCCTTCTTATTTTGTTTTCACTTGCAATATAGCATTATTATTGGCTAATTCTAATCCTACCCAAAATTCAGTTTTCCAGCAAATCTGCTACTGAGAACTCCTTGAAATCGAAAATCTCCTAGGAAAGAAAAAGACACTATTTACAAAGTACCAAGCAAAGAATTCAGTATATAAGTGAAATAAGTCAGAAAGAGAAAGCGAACACCTATAAGATATCACTTATAGGTGGAATCTAAACTAAGACACAAAGAGCCGATCTCCGAAACAGACACACAGACAGAACAGACCTGTGGGGGCTGTGGGGGCGGGCGGGGCGTGAGGCAGACACTCAGACACGGGAACAGAATGGGGGCTGGGGGGTGGTATGTGGGTGGGCTCAGGGTTTGGGGTTAACAGATGCAAAGGATTACATAAGGAATGGACAAAACCTTGGTCCTACTATAGAGCCCAGGGAACTACATTCAGTATCTTGTGATAAACCATAAAGGAAAAAAAAAAATAACTGGATCACTTTCCTGCACAGCAGAAATAAACACAATATTGTAAACCAACTACACTTCAATTAAAATAAAGGAGTTTAGTATAATCAGCACAACTCTTCACACACCCTTCCCTCCCAAAGAAATGGCCCCCTTAATTTTTAGCTGGGGGCTTGGTCACCAGCAGCGAGTTCGCCCTCGCGGCTCCCCTGAGCTCCACGTGGCGTGTTCCGGCTACGTTCTCGCCCACCCGACATCAGCAGAAGTGACTGTGCTACTTCTGTGGCATGTCCTTCAGGAGGAGGGCGGTGTCTTTCTGTCCATCCTTGGTCCAGACAGCCGGGATCAGCTGTGGTGGGCAAACATGTCAGAACCACAAGAGGCTGACAACCTCTGAAAGGAAGCAAGGAGACGGCAAAGGTCTCTGTCCCCACCCCTGGGGCTGGGTGACAACACTCCAACACGGAACTCAGCCACCTTTACGGTAACTAGGACGACTCTGTGTCTACAATGCATTTTATATTATCAACGACTGCATATCTTCTTCATCCACGAGTGTCTATGAACATCAGGAACTCCCAGCAGAGAACAATCCTTCCATCCCCGTGCCGACCTTTCTGGTTTGGTGCAGAGGGCTTCTGAGCCCAGACGATGAGGACGTCGACACAGCCCAGAACCTGCAGCCTGAAAACAGAGAGCTCCAGACGCGAATGCAACTGTGGGGGCCCCGCAGGCCCCTCATCGTGGCTACCTTCCCCAGAGACCCCACCGTGACCAAAGGAAGCAGCCACTGCTCCGCCTCCCTGTCAGCTATGTACTCGAGCAGAGCAAACCCCACAAACCCAACAGAGTCACAGAACCGCGTCACTCTATCATTTAGTACACACTGGACACACCCTTCTTTTTTAAACAATTAATGGACAAGAGAACTTTTACCTCCTCAAACCCAAACAAAGCACAGCACGTAAAAGGAGCACCGGTTTCTTTATGCTTCTGCAAAACAAGAAACTCTGAGAGGTAGTTTCACAGGAAACTGGAAGTCTGATCATCTCAAAACACATTCAAGGCGGAATCCCTGGCAGTCCAGGGGTAAGAACCTGCCTTCCAGTGCAGGGCATGGGGATTTCAGCCTCTGTGAAGAACTCAGACCCCACGAGCGGCAGGGCCCTTCAGCCTCTGCACCGAGACAGAGAGCCCACGCATCACAGCTAGCCCTCGATGCAGCCAAAGATAAACTAAATAAGAGCGTAAAAAAATAAATTCAAAACCACACGTGACTCTGAAATACTTCCCTAGAGAAGAATACTTTAATATCGAAATCTATGAATGTAGAATTCACAAAATACGGGTGTCGAAAATGGAGTTAAAATCAGGTTCCACAACCTACCAGCTGTGTGACCTGGGGAAGTGACTTTACTGTCCCTGAGCCTTGCAGACTCAGGTCTGCAAGATGGAACGAGCACCAACGGAGGCCAAGACTGTACCACACCCGACCTGTGTCCACTGGCTCCTCGCCAATTCATGGACCACCTGGTCACTATAATGACCACACACACTGCCAGAACTCATCACAGCTTCCTTCCCAGATCACAGAAGTTCGTTTAGCTTCCAAAAGGCTACATCCAACTGTGCTTGGATTTTAACAAATGGAGAATATACACAATATTTAGTCAAACAGAAAATCGCAGGTTCTCTTTGACAGAATCAGACCATCTGGGGAGCTGCTGCAAACAGAGGGCACACAGTGTATAGTGTACACAGCGTGTATAGTGTGTACACTGTGTAGTGTGTATACTGTACACACTGTGTATGTACACACCGCATAGTGTACACAATGTGTATAGTGTGTACACTCTGTATATAGTGTACACTGTACATACTGTGCGTGTACACACCATGTACAGTGTGTACACCGGGTATAGTGTGTACGCAGTGTATAGTGTACACACCATGCATAGTGTGTACACAGTGTACACACTGTATGTACACACCAGGTATAGTGTGTACACACCGTGTCTAGTGTGTACACACTGTGTATAGTATACACACTCCCAAGAAAAAGCCACACACGGCATCCTCTCCAGCGCCTTCGTCTGTCCATCACGGCCAGGCCAACAGAACACTGTGTCACCCGCAGACGGGCGCAGTCCTCAAGGCGCCCACGGTGCCTTCTGCTGGACAGAACAGAGACAGCAAGGCGGCCGACTAGGACCAGCACGCCTCTGGTCGGGACTCATCCCAAGCGACCACCTACACACAGCAGCTGAGACGGGAATGGCTCACTGAATGACTAACACCCCCACTACTGAGGGGGATAAACTGGGAGTCTGGGATTAACATATACACACCACTCTACATAAAACAACCAATAAGGGCCTACTGAGTGAACAGCACAGGGAACTCTGCTCACCTAAACTGAAGAACAACTTGAAAAGGAATGGATACCTGTATAACTGCATCACTCCGCTATACACTTGAAACAAACAAAACATTGTAAATCAACTAGAATCCAAAATAAAAACTAAAAAAAATTTTTAATTAAATTTAAAAAATTTTAAGAGTTGTGTTTGTAGTCCGTGAAACATCATTTAAAGGAGCTTTATTACCTAATTTAAAGGAGATCTCACCTGCAAGATGGCTATGCATTTAGCTACCCACAAAAAAACTGTTTTTAAAGAGCTTTTTACTACAGAAAAACCTAAAAAAAAAGTACTGGGAAGAGTAAAATGAGCTGCTACATATGGATGCATATACATATCATCAGCTTCACCAATTATCAACAGGGACTTCCCTGGTTAAGAAGTCAGTGGTTAAGAATCCACCTTGCAATGCAGGGGATGCAGGTTCGATCTCTGGTTCGGGACTAAGATCCCACAAGCTGCAGAGCAACTGAGCCCCTGAGCCACAGCTACTGAGCCCCAACTAGAGAATCCAGGCGCCACCCTGCATGACCCAAGGAAGATCCCATGTGCCGCAAGTAAGACCTGACACAGTCAGATGAATCAACGACAAACAGGAGGTGGGCGGGGAGCTTTAAAAACGAGGGGATACATGTATACTTACGGCTGATTCACACTGTTGTACAGCGGAAACCAACACAACATTGTAAAGCAATGATCCTCCAATTAAAAACAAGTTTTTTTTAAAAATTATCAACACAGAGACACCCCTGGTCCATCAAATCCCACCCAGTCTTTCTCCCAGAAATTGTGTCAATAACTCTCAGAAAGCACGTTACTTCATCCAGAAACCGTTCGGCACTTGTCTCTAACAGTAAGGATTTCCTTAATACCATGAAATACAGTGTGCTGATTCCGCAGACCACCTGCAAGCGTCTTTTCGGCTCCTCCCCCGTGAACCAACGCCCTGCAGTGCGGGTACCTCCCTCAGCCACCAGGGTCTCTCCCCACCTTCACTTCCTCGCAACTTATCTGCTGAAGTAACGGGATCCTTTGTCCCAGGGTCTCCCAAAGGTGACCTCTGAGCACTGCATTCCCACAGTGTCATTTAGAATATCCCTAATGTTTCCAGGAAACTGGAAGCTGGATAAAGTCCACTGGTGAGATTTAAGCACATAAAGCCTGATCGTCTGTTTAAGTCAGCAGCCTAGACTGCATCACACCTTGGAACTCAAGTCTACGGAAGCAAAATTATCTCTATAAAAAGAATCTTCCATTCCTTAAATATGTTTTCCCTGAGGTATAGGCATAGTTCATACAAGTAAATGCTTGGTTCTTATTCTCTATTTCAAGTTTTCAAAATACTAAGTGGGTTCCTTAGACTCTTCTGGGACTGGGTGGCCAGTGGACCAAGAGGGGAAGGAGATACGGAGGGCAGGTTTGTATTCCCCAACGTCTAGGTTCTGATGAGCCACGCTTTGAGTCAGGGGAATCATGAGAAAAGTGTAGCAGAGAGGAAAAATGCCCCGTTCTGACCACAGTTAGTCAAGAAAGTGGATACACTGGTCTAAATTTCTCTTATACTTTAGCTTTTTTGGTTCTGGTATATATTCTTTGGTTTACAGTTAGCAAATCTTTCTGGTAAGCCAGATGCTAATTGCTAAGGGAAAATTCGACAAAACTTGAAAAAAGCAAAAAGATTTTTCGCCTTTTAACAAAAATAATATGTTGGTTTTTCCTTCCTCCTTCAAGTGGTAAGTTAAAAAAAGAACACTCTGCAGAGAGTGTGATCTTGTTTCTCAAAAAAACTTATGATATAAATTGTATGTATGTGTGTGTGCAGAAATTAAAAAGTGTGAATGCATGGTTCATACATTTTATGAGAAACTGAAGGGAGAGTGTAAATAAACCATTTGCACCAGTTATCACAGGGAAAGCATGGTACAGAGAGCGAAACAACTGTGTCTTGATTGGTTTATTGCAACAAACTTATGTTGCTTTCCAAACTGAAAGTGATGACTTTGCACAGCAATTTACACGCTACACAGTTTTCAAAGCCCCAAAATGATGGGAGATTCCTTTATTTCCAGATGCTAAAAGACCATCTCTGCCGTGCTAAGTTAGCAAAGAGACAAAGGAGAATTTCCCGGGCCTCCATGGGCACTGCTGATGGGCTGATGAGTACAGTGACGAAAGTCTACAAAACCACTTCATCAGCCACCGCAGGATAAGTGATTAGCCAACCCCTTTTATTCTGCGCAGGAGGAGACCCTCAAAGGAAGAAGTGACCCTGTTTTTATAGGCAGACAATAGGCCCTATATATCAGAAACATATGCACTATGGCTTTGAAACGTTTCCACCTGCTTTCTTAAACAGAATTACAATGACTTAAATTACTACACTCTCCATGGACTACACAGTCCATGGGATTCTCCAGGCCAGAATACTGGAGTGGGTAGCTGTTCCCTCCTCCAGGGGACCTTTCCAACCCAGGGATCGAACCCAGGTCTCTCACACTGCAGGCGGACTCTTTACCAGCTGTGCCACCAGGGAAGCCTGGTATTTAAATAAGGTTTAAGATCTTTATTAAGAAATAAAGCAATTTATGGCTATTTATCCAAATGGCTCAACCAAAAAGCTACCACAACTTCAGTGACTGAGTCACTGGAGAAAGTGGAGGAAGAAAAGGTGAGAAGAAGGAAGGCAGAAGCTGAGCTGATGGACGGGTCACGCGGGCCCCTGCCACCCCATGGGCTCCAATCCACAAGAAGGTGGGAGTTCACTGAAGACCACCGCACAAAGATACGTAAAGATGGTCCTCTGAGCCGTGACAGATGGACTCAAAACAAACCCGACTCCAACAGACTAGGGCATATCAATTCAGAACCTTTACATGAAAATTTAAACATACCCTGCAGACACAGAATTTGGATATGGATTAGTCTGAAATCTACCCACTAGGCAAATACCAACACAGCACACAGTATAACTACCTTTTTTGGAGATGCTGTGGGATCTTAGTTCCCTGATGACCAGGGACAGAGCCCACGCCCCTGTTTGGAAGCTCAGAGTCCTCAGCACTGGACCACGAGGAAGTTCCTGTAACTACCTTTTTAAGGAAAAAAGAATCAAAGAGCTGTAATGGTTCCAATAATACTAGTGAAATTGAAGGATGGTTCTCCTACATACAGTGTGCCTCATTCAGATGTCATCTGTCAATCACATCCTTCCTGCATCCCTGGTCTTTCCATCATAGCAACAGCGTTTCATTGAAGGATCAACCCTTCTGGAGTTCAGGGTTTCTTTTGGGGGTGATAAAGATATTCTATATGTGATAATAGTATTGGTTGCTCAATTTGATGAATAATGTAAAAACCACTGAATTGTACATGTTAAACAGGTGAATTGTATGGTATGCAAACTGTTTATCTCAAAAAAGCTATTACAAAAAGAAAAAAAAAACGGTATACTTAGTTCTCTATAAACACGTTTTTTACAGAAACAAACATATAGACTAGTTCATGCTTTAAATGGGATTTTGACTATAGCAAGACGACACTTTCAAACAAGACTGCAGAAAAAGGACTTTCATGAGGTAAGTGTCTTAATTTCTTACACAGGAAAAGTGACAGAATCATTCCCTAAATTCAAGTAAAATCCAGCTTAATGCATGAAAAAGTACATTGTGTATTACAAATCTACTTATTGATGTTAAAATGCAGCTTTTATTTATTTTAGCTTTCAATTTTGAAATTTCAGACTTACCAAAAAGAAGTCATAAAAGTCACATGAAGAATTCCCATATATCCCTTCATCTGCACGGTCCAAATGTTAAGATCATTCTCTATTGTAATATTACAAACCTACTAAAATGACATAAAATGACAAAATGATACAACAGAAAAAAAAATTATTAAAGAAGAGTTTAAGAGATTAAACTTACATTTAAGAAATTAAAGAGATTTCCATAAATCCCAAGGTTTCTTGGAGGCAGGATGAGATCAGAAGTCAACGTGGGCCTTAATGGCAATACACTCTTTTAATGCCTTCTCTCTGGCTAATTACTAACAGGGAATCCCAACTGCACCTGTAGACTGAATGCAGCTGCCAGGAGCTGATCACAAGATGCCCTGGAAGGAGGCATAGGGTCCAGGAAATGAAATCTCACTGCTGTCCTACAGACAAGAGTTGGGGGCAAATATACTACTTGCTGCAGTCAGAGCCACCCTGGTACCAAATGCCTTCAACCATGCAACACACAAGAGGATCCATCAGCATGAAGCGCACCTTCAATTCACACCACACCAAGGTACCAGTCAATTACGCCTCCATAAAGCTGGAGAAGTTACTTGTGCAACTACTGAAAAATACAAGATACCTACACTTCACCTTCAAAGATTCATACAAGCATGAGCAGGGATCCTGGCATCTTAGGTTAAAAAAAAAAAAATCCATGAAAAAAGCAAGCTTGAACTCTCATAACAGCACTTAAAATTCCTTCCAACAACTTGGAAAAGGATTAACTGGGTTCTCACTGACACTTCAAGAAACAAAGTCTTACATCATAATCACTTTTAGCAAATAACTGTATACAGGAGCTTGACTTACATATGAACTGACTACAGCTTTTGCTTTCAGTACTCACTGACGATTACTTAATGGACCTCACAGCCGAGCATCTGAAACCCCCAAAAGCAATTTCTATTAGTTTCCCTATCTTCTGCCTCCTCAGGACACAAATGTCAACCTAAGGCCATGGCGTGGAAACTTTCAAACAGGCTCACAGAGCTCGAAAGGGAGCAGCAGTTTTAGGGGCCGTCTTGTGTGGTCTGAGGGCCTACCCTGCCCCGGCAAAGACCGCCCAGCAGAAAACGGACTTTAAAAGCAGCTCCTCCAGGCTCCGGGACCAGAGCCACCTTTGAAAGCCCTGCTCGCAGTCTCCTCTGCTCACAGCTCATACCACCTCCCCCAACATCCTCTGTGCGTGTCTCTCTCCCAATCATACCTCTTTGAAGACAGGAACCCTGCCTTAACTCCTCAGACTCCCTTCTTTCAAGGTCACTCATTCAAAAATGTTTGCTTAACAAGACAGTAAGGAAAAAAAACAGGTTGATTTTTTTTCTTGATTATTGTATTTGTTCAACAGGGACTTATTTTAATGCCTACTATGTCCCGTACCATGCGTAAAACAAATCTGTGAGAGTAACACCTTCACAGAAAGTAGTTCCATCTTGTTTATCCTTAGGAATTTGGCACATGGCCGGCACCTGTGGCCATGTGTTCTAATTTTGTCCTTAAATATTCCAGTCATATTCACAAAAACATTATTTCAGGCCTCAGCTCTCTGATCATTTACCTAATTATGTCAAAGTGCCTCTTCTCTCTGCCTGGATCAAGTCAACATGTCCCAGATTTTCTCTACGATCAATAAATTGAGAAAGAGAGAGAGAAGGCCTTAAAGGGGTCACGTTGTAAACTACCATTTCCCTCAAGACACATGGTCTAATCTCACGAGGAACTCTCATTCTCTATCACCTACACTGTTCACCGTTCCAGAATGTACTCAGAGTAAGTACAAACCTAAGGTTTGAGGATATTTTCGTTATTATCATGGAAGCTCCTCTCTAATGTAACTGAGCACTATAAATACACAAATTAATAATAATCCACCTGAACTGACAGTGACTACAGTTCAATAATAGGAAGTCGCCCACCCGTCTAACCACCTGCTCCTTAAAGGCAAAACTTTTTCCAGCACGAGCACAAATGCACACACATACTTACACACACACACAAACACACACACACACACACACACGCGGTCCCAGGTGCCCTGCAAAGACACAAGGACACAGTCCTGGTCTGACCACTCCTGCCTGGACAGGAGACTCAAAGTGAAAGTCACTCAGTCATGTCTGAGACTCTTTGCGACCCCGTGGACCATACAGTCCGTGGAATTCTCCAGGCCAGAATACTGTGATGGGCAGCCTTTCCCTTCTCCAGGGGATCTTCCCAACCCAGGGATCGAACCCAGGTCTCCCACACTGCAGGCAGGTTCCAGGAGCCTCTCTGAAAATAACAGCCCAACTGACCTGCGCCCCCCAGTGGCTACACTGAAAAATGCAAGTCAGCAGGAGCAAAGCAAACAGCACCTTTTCAAGACTATTTCCAATCAGACCACTGTTAACAGCAATAGCGTGTCTTCTGGCCAGACACCCACTCGGGTCACTGTCCCCTGCCTTCGGTGCCACCACAGGCGGGGCCTGCCTTGCTCCCCGGCACCATGGTCTGGGGTCCCGGGCCACAGGCTCAGGTCTCTGCTTCCCAGCCAGCCGCCCCACGGCTCCCAGCCGTTTGAGGCCAAGGACCCTGTTTCATCCAGCTTCATACTCCCAGCAAGCACACTCTCCAGCAGAGAGGAGATATCCAAATATTTGGTTAAAAAAAAAAGGGAAGAAAATTGGGACAGCAAGGAGGAAGGAAGGATGTTAGGGGAGAAGTGGGGCAAGGGAAGAAGCAGAAGACGACAAATTCAGATCCAGCAAAAACGCACGTGACCGCCGGCCCCGGACGCGGGAGGGGCAGAGCCTGGCTCACCATGTGCAGGCAGCTGGGGTCCACACCACGGAGACCCCATGACCCGGACACCCCACGGCCTTACCCAAAGCTCCTCAGGTCGGGGGGGAAGCGCCCACCTTCACTGACATGAGACTTTCCAAAGGTCTCCACCGCCTTTGCCACCTCACACCTCCTTTGCCACCTCACACCTCCTCCACTTTGGGTTTAAAATATAGTCTCCACTTCACAGATATGAACAGATATGGACACCAAAATGCCATCACTTAATGCATCGCATCACCGAAATGCGAGTGTTCTCTTCAACCACCATCCTAGAATTATAGAAAGATGTCACTGCAGGAAGAAATTAGGCAAGACTTACGACTTCCAAGAAAAGCTTGTGAATCCCAACCAACCATCTGGCAGAAAGAATACAGGCCAGAGACCTATGCCAGGGCATCAAGGGAAAGGCTGTGGCATCAAGGGATGTGCAGAAGGGTGACACGCAAACTGAGGACTGAGTCGAGGCAGAGGTGTAAGGGGAGCAGAAGTCAGCCAGCCTCGAGAGCAGAGCCGCAGGGGTGGAGAAGGACGCATTCTGAGACCTGATGGTGTTTGGAGGCACCACTAGACAGACCCCAGTTACAGAAACTACCAGTGTCTGGAAGAAGACCCTTGGGGTCTGAGTGAGACTTTAATTCCTGATCCCTGGCAACCAACAGCAACGTCGACTTTCTTCAGCAGGGAAAAAGGCATCTGTCCATTCAAAGAAAAACACTTAAACTGATCACTTAAAAACACCTGCCAGATACAGAGAACAGATTTGTGGTTGTCAAGGGGGACGGGGGTGGTGCAGGGAAGGACTCAGAGTCTGGGATTAGTCCATGCAAACTGGTACATACAGGATGGGTAACAGGGTCCTGCTGTAGAGTACAGGGAGCCAAATGTTTTATACTGGGAAAAACCAACCATCTGAGTGCAGAGTCCCAAAGAACAGCAAGGAGAGCTAAGAAAGCCTTCCTCAGTGATCAACACAAAGAAACAGAGGAAAACAACGGAATGGGAAAGACTAGAGATCTCTTCAAGAAAATCAGAGATACCAAGGGAACATTTCATGCAAAGATGGGCTCAGTAAAGGACAGAAATGGTATGGACCCAACAGAAGCAGAAGATATTAAGAAGAGGTAGCAAGAATACACAGGAAAATACTCAGATAACCACAATGGTGTCATCACTCACCTAGAGCCAGACATCCTGGAATGTGAAGTCAAGTGGGCCTTAGGAAGCATCACTACGAACAAAGCTAGTGGAGGTGATGGAACTCCAGTTGAGCTATTTCAAATCCTAAAAGATGATACTGTGAAAGCGCTCCACTCAATATGCCAGCAAATTTGGAAAATTCAGCAGTGGCCACAGGACTGGAAAAGGTCAGTTTTCATTCCAATCCCAAAGAAGGGCAATGCCAAAGAAATGTTCAAATGACTGCACAATTGCACTCATCACACATGCTAGCAAGATAATTCTCAAAATTCTCCAAGCCAGGCTTCAACAGTATGTGAACTGTGAACTTCCAGATGTTCAAGCTGTATTTAGAAAAGGCAAAGGAACCAGAGATCAAATTGACAACACCCAATGGATGATCAAAAAAGACAGTTCCAGAAAAACATCTACTTCTGCTTTACTGATTACGCCAAAGCCTTTGACTGTGTAGATCACAACAAACTGTGGAAAATTCTTCGAGATGGGAATACCAGACTACCTGATCTGCCCCCTGAGAAATGTGTATGCAGGTTATGAAGCAACAGTTAGAACCAGACATGCAACAGACTAGTTCCAAACCGGGAAAGAAGTAGGCCAAGGTTGTATATTGTCACTCTGCTTATTTAACTTCTATGACGAGTATATCATGCAAAATCCCGGGCTGGATGAAGCACACGCTGGAATCAAGATTGCTGGGAGAAATATCAATGACCTCAGAAACACAGATGACACCACCCTTAAAACAGAAAGTGAAGAGGAACTAAAGGGCCTCTTGACAAAAGTGAAAGAGGAGAGTGAAAAAGCTGGCTTAAAACTCAACATTCAAAAACCTAAGAACATGGCATCCAGTCCCATCACTTCATGCCAAATAGATGGGGAAACAGTGGAAACAGTGTCAGACTTTATTTTTTTGGGCTCCAAAATCACTGCAGATGGTGACTGCAGCCATGAAATTAAAAGACACTTGCTCCTCGGAAGAAAAGCTATGACCAACCTAGACAGCATATTAAAAAGCAGAGACATTTCTTTGCCAACAAAGGTCTAGTCAAAGCTATGGTTTTTCCTGTGGTCATGTATGGATGTGAGAGTTGGACCATGAAGAAAGCTGAGCACCAAAGAATTGATGCCTTTGAACTGTGGTGTTGGAGAGGACTCTTGAGAGTCCCTTGGACTGCAAGGAGATCCAACTAGTCAATCCTCAAGGAGATCAGTCCTGGGTGTTCACTGGAAGGACTGATGTTGAAGCTGAAGCTCCACTACTTTGGCCACCGGATGCAAAAAGCTGACTCATTTGAAAAGACCCTGATGCTGGGAGGGATTGGGGGCAGGAGGAGAAGGGGACGACAGAGGATGAGACGGTAGGATGGCATCACCGACTTGACAGACATGAGTCTGAGTGAACTCCGGGAGCTGGTGATGGACAGGGGGGCCTGGCGTGCTGCAGTCGACGTGGCTGCAGAGAATCGGACACGACTGAGCAACTGAACTGAACTGAGGAACCAACATGAAAAAAAATAGGAAAAAGAACGTGTTTCTGTAAAACTGAGCCACTTTGCTGCACAGCAGAAATTAAAACAGCACTGTAAATCAGCTACACTTCAACAAAACAGAATGAAAACACCTGAAACAGTTCCTCTCAGAACTTACTAAATTTGGTTTGGGATCTGCTGTTTTTCGTGAGCTGCTTGTGCGCAGAGAAAATCTGAGCCTAGCTGCTTGTCCTGCTCAGCTGGGCACACACACCACAACTTCCCAGCACCAGAACCTGCCAATCAGGAGCACTGCAGAAGTGAAGCCTTGCATTCGAAGATTCACTAACTGGAGCACCATTTCACACTTGCTGAAAACGTACTCACCTGAGACTTTTAAGTCAAAGGCAACTTACTTCTTCAAGGTAGAAAAATATCTCTTTTTATAGATAAATAAATCACAACAAAGGCAAATGCCATGATGCCCAGATCCTCAATGTCACTGACAATGAATTGCCTCCTGTAATATTCATTCTTTTCACACTCATTTGACGCCTACTACATGCCAAGTACCTACCAGCCCAGGTAACAGGATCCCCAGGTGGGTAAACCGATCTGCTCTGAAGTCCTGGCTATGGTGTTGCTCTGGAAGACAGCACCATGAACTTTCTAAAGTCTGAAGTCTCTCATTTCAGACGCACAGGCCTTTCCCCGTCATTGCCGCATTTCTCATCGTCCTTACACTCAGGGAAATCCCAGTTCTCTTTGCTGAGACACACAGTGGGCGACTTGCGTTTAGAAAGTCTAACCAATCAGTGGTTCTGCTTCTATTTCGACTCAGCTGCTGCTACTAAGCTACTCATAAGTTACACAGTCAGGAAGACCCACTACCACCACATGCAGTTGCACGATGTCAGAAATCAATACATTCTGTCAAACATTAATCTTGGTTTGGCTTAGATTTTGACTTGGTCTTACACGGTCCTGACTTTAAGGATCAGGTGGGACTGAACCAACTGGCACTCCGCCTCCTTCCACATAACTAACACTCTGCACGGTACCGTTTATCATTCACTCACTCATTCATTTTTTTTAAATGAAATGTATTGAAAACCTACAATGTTTTATCTGCTGAAGACACATTAGCCAACAAAACAAAGAACTCTGCTATTTGGCTTAAAGCTCAACATTCAGAAAATGAAGATCATGGCATCTGGTCCCAACACTTCATGGGAAATAGATGGGGAAACAGTGGAAACAGTGTCAGACTTTATTTGGGGGGGGGCTCCAAAATCACTGCAGATGGTGACTGCAGCCAGGAAATTAAAAGACGCTTACTCCTTGGAAGAAAAGTTATGACCAACCTAGATAGTATATTGAAAAGCAGAGACATTACTTTGCCGACTAAGGTCCGTCTAGTCAAGGCTATGGTTTTTCCTGTGGTCATGTATGGATGTAAGAGTTGGACTGTGAAGAAGGCTGAGCGCCGAAGAATTGATGCTTTTGAACTGTGGTGTTGGAGAAGACTCTTGAGAGTCCCTTGGACTGCAAGGAGATCCAACCAGTCCATTCTGAAGGAAATCAACCCTGGGATTTCTTTGGAAGGAATGATGCTAAAACTGAAGCTCCAGTACTTTGGCCACCTCATGCGAAGAGTTGACTCATTGGAAAAGACTCTGATGCTGGGAGGGATTGGGGGCAGGAGGAGAAGGGGACGACCCAGGATGAGATGGCTGGATGGCATCACTGACTCGAAGGATGTGAGTCTGAGTGAACTCCAGGAGATGGTGACGGACAGGGAGGCCTGGCGTGCTGCGATTCATAGAGTCACAAAGAGTCGGACACGACTGAGCGACTGAACTGCTATTTGGAATTAAATTCTAAGCAAAGAGAGAGAATAAATGATAAAATAAACATAACAAATAAGTAAGTACAAAGGGTTTTGAAGGTGATGACAGTTATGAAGAAAAGAGCAGGCTAAGAGAGGCTGAGAGAGTATAGAGTTTAAAGGAGAGAGAGGGGGGCAAGCTGAGATTGCAGATAAAATGACCACAGGATCCTTGGTGGGAAGGTTGCATGTGAACAGGACCTGAAATAGACAGAGGAGCATCAGCCCGGCAGACCTCGGGGGGAAGACACTCAAAGCCAGGAAAGCAGCCCAGCTCAGGACTTTCCATGTGACCCTCACTGCAATGGGAAAACAGAGGCGGCACTTGGGCAGAGTAACAGATCAGACTTGAGTTTTAAAAGATCACCACAGCTGCCATATTGAAAAACTGGTACTTAACAAAGAGCGTTTAGCGAGTGCTGATTTTTCCTTTGGCCACGCTGGTGTGTCTTGCAGGGTGCCAGCTCTCCAGTTGGGGCACACAGGCTTGGCTGCCCCGTGGCACAGGGAATCTTAGTCCCCCAAACGGGGACAGAACCACATGGCCTGCACTGGAAGGCAGATTCTTAACCGCTGGACCACCGGGGAAGTCTGCAAGGGCTTATTCTTCAGATATGAAAAATCATTCCAGCCCAGAACAGCCGACATAATCCTGAAAAAGAACAAGGCTGAAGGACTGACATCGTCAAGACGGCGAGGTGGTGGTGAGGAAGCAGACAAGCAGGTCAATGGAAATGAACAGGGAGCCCGGAAATAGAACAACACAGATCTTGACAAAGCAGCAGAGACAACCCAGCAGAGAAAGGATAGTCTTTGCAACAAATGGTGCTGGGACAACTGGACACTCACAGGCACAACAAGTGAATCTAGGCACAGATGTCTCACAAAAATTAACTGAAAATGGATCATAGGCCTAATGTAAAACTATAAAACTTCTAGATGATAACATAGAATAAATCTAGGCGACTGTTGGGTGGATGACTTTGTAATAAGTAAGTTTATAAATAAATGATGACTTTATAAATAACACAGTCCCTGAAAGAGAAAAGCAATAAGTTGGACTTCATTAAAATCAAAAACTTCTGCTCAGCAGAAGATACAAGAAAGAGAAGGCAAGGACAAGGCACAGAATGAGAGAAAACATTTGCAAAATATGCATTTGAAAAAGGCCTTTTATGCAAAATAGACGAGAGACTCTTAAAGCTCAACAAGAACTAAGCAAACAACCCAGCTGAAAAGTAGTAAAAGGTCTGAACAGACACCTCTCCGAAGGAGATGTACAGATGGCAAGTAAGCCAAGCACGTGAAAGGATGCTCCAGGTCGCGTGTCATCAGGAAACGGCAAAGCAGGACAGTGAACTATCCCTGCACACCTCTTCCAAGAGCCAAATCCAAAACACCAGGCAACCCCAAGTGCTGCGAAGAGCGTCAACCAACAGAAATCCTCAGTGGTCGCTGACAGAAAGACAAAAAGCAGAGGCACTCTGGAAGACAGGTCAGCAGTTTCTCACCAAGCTAAACTCGCTCACCACGCAAACCATAAACCATGCTCGTAAGTATTCACTCAAATGAACTGAACACTCAGGTCCACATCCAGCGTGCACACGAAGGTTTATAGCAGCTTCATTCAGACTCGACAAAAATCAAAAGCAACCAGGATGTCCTTCAGCAGGTCAATGAATAAACACCCATCCAACGGAGTATTACTCTGCAATAAGAAGAAAGTGAGTGAACAGGGTTAAACTTTATTCTTTTTTTTATTTTAGATGCTAAGAAAATAAAAAGAAGAAAAAATGAGGGACTTCCCTGGTGGTCCAGTGGCTAAGACTCTGTCCTCCCAATGCAGGGGGCCCAGGTTCAATCCCTGGTCAGGGAACTATTAAGAGACCCCCCCGTGCCACAAGTCAAGACTCTGCAAGCCATGACTAAGAGCTGGTGCAGCCAAATAAATGAATCAATGTTTTTTTAAGAAAGAAAAAGTGAGCTACCAAGCCACAGGAAGACAAGGACGCAAACAAAGCCAATTTGAAAGAGCTACATGGTTCCAACTATGGAACGTTCTGGAAAAGGCAGACCTATTGAGACAAAAAAAAGCCAATGAGGGCAGGGAGGAAGAGAGGTGTAAACAGGTGGAGGACAGGGGATTTTAGGGCATTCGTCAGACCCCAAAGAGCTTTGCAACACTTAAACTATTGATTGTGCTTAACCATAACATATCCATATTGGTTCATCAAGTAAAATCAATATGCCACACTAATACAAAATGTTCACTGAACAATAAGGAAAACTGTGGGGGAGAATAGGGTATGTGGGAACCCTCTGGACCTTATGCCCAACTCTCCTGTGAACTTAAAACTACTCTAAAAGCCTATTCATTTAAAAAATTATCCCTGCCCTCAAAATGCTTACTCTCATTTACCTTGTTATCCACTTCCCACCCACTTCTAAAACGGAGTTCCGATGAAATACACAGATAAGGGATCTAAAAGTGGAAAATAAAATAACAAAAGCCAGGAGAAAGGCAGGCAACACAACTATTACACAACTTCAAGCAAGAGAGTTCCTTTTCGACATTCCTTCGCTGACTTCCCTCCACCAAACCCCACCACATCTGTCGTCTCTGCACGCACCGATCTGCCCGTCACAGTACCTACTCCAGCCGTAACTTTCCAGGTGTCTGATGATCTCACTGACGCCCACCCAAGTCAGACTCCATAAGAGCAGGTGAAGGAGTCAGAGGGCGCCACAGTAACCAGGAAGTGTACGTCTGCAAACATGAGGTGCAGAAAAGTTCAGCAATGAAAAGTTTCAACTTAAAACTGGCAGAGCCAGGATTTCCGCACCTGGACTGTTAGACCCCAACACTGTGTGGTCTCGGTGTTACACGAAAAGTATGATAAATTTTTGTGCTATATGTCACCTTCAAGCTGTCAGAGGTAGCAATACAATAACCATAACACACAGCTATAAGACAGATAACCAACAGTGACCTACTATACAGCACAGAGAACTCTATATTCTCTAACTTACACAGGAAAAGAATCTGAAAAAGAGCAGATTCATGTGTGTGTGTAACTGGATCACTTTGCTATACACCTGAAATTAACTCAACATTATAAATCAACTATACTCTGATAAAAATTTTTAAAGAATAAAACAAACACAACTTAGTGGTTAAGGTAGAAATCAGCCTAATTTAACCCCAAAAGACCATAACTGCTCCTAATTTCAAAGCCAGTCAATAAATTAAAACCCAGAGTGTGAGATGCCTTGTTTCATTCCCTGCATCTCCCCAGAGCCGGGTCCACTGCTGATGGGACACGCTCTGACGGCAGGGTGCGTTCCTCTATCTACTGAGTCCTGCGACGTAATGAGGATTTGAAAAGGTGAACTAGACTGCTACCCACACTAGTTTTTGCTACACCCTTAAAGTGGGGCTCTGGGTAAAACCTGCCATCTTTAAACATGGAAACAAAGAAATAACCAGCCAGGAAACTGAATTATTGAGGAGTAAGGTAGGAGCTAGAGAAAGGAACGCTCTGTTTATAAAATCTCTCTGGACTATATGCACACAGCCTTAGAGCTACCACATCCCAGAATAATTTAACTTTTAAAAGGACTCTGGCCATACAATTACCAGGAGAGATCTTAACAGCATTCCTGTTAGATAATAAAGTCTCTTCAAAAGGGAAGAGAATGATAAACATTACCTAGGAAAACTGGGTATTATTTTAGAAGCTCAGAAATTCTCTTCCATGGGGCCCCAGTTTAGACAAACACTAATCCTCACACCAGCTATGTGACTAAAATTGTCTGCAAAGAGCAGTTGTTCAACTGACGCTGTGGCTGCATCTGTAATGTCATAGTTAAAAAATGTGGTGTCATTTAAGGAGACGCTAGAATTTTTTGAACCTAGAGAAGTAAAACATCTAAAAACATTAAATTGCAAAAATTGTTATTTCTAGCAATTCTAAATATATAAATAATCATCAAAGAACTACAAAAACTACGGGTCAAAATACTCAAGTACGTGTTTTGGTTTTGAGTTTTTATGGGAAAAGTGCTGAGACTCTATTTTCAGAAATGTAGAAATATCTGCACACAAACTACACACGCAAAACAACAAGATCCATCACAACTAGAGAACAAAATTACATTAAACGCCGAGGGTCATTAATAGCTGGAGATCGTAGGTTTCCCCAAGAATCTGATAAATTCAGTGGGCTTTCTTCCAAGTGCACACAGAAGGTTAAAACAAACACAAAATTTTACCTACATTCTTAAGGAGGGTATGACCTTTTAACCTCAGCTTAAAAACTTCAAACCTGGAGAGAAACCCCACTGCAAGATTATGTCAGACTCACGAGGCTCCTGCTCTGGCCGGCAAACGCATGGGGCAATGACTTACACATAAAGCGAGAAATATTCCAGCGAGAAAGGAATACCAACATGACTAATAAAATGCATTCTGAAAGGGAAATCACAAAGGAAGCAGGGAAAAGTTGCACCTCATACCGTGGGTCAGGCTATTTTAAACATAAGCACTGGGCCAGGTGAAGAGAGCTGAGCCATCCAAATCTCAGCATTTAAATAGCATAATTTTAGACGTTTAGCCAACTTCTGTTCTATAAGCACTTAATCCTTTGGTAAAACCAAATGTCAGATGTATATATTAAGAGACGCTGGGTAAATTTTCAGTATAACATCTGAATTCTTTTACAGCAGGGAAAATAAATTTCACAGAAGACTTAATTAATTTAACAGCTGAATCATGAGAAGTTGCTTGCGATGCCGTTTTTACACAATGACGCTCCGTGTGCTGGGGCCCGCAGGCTGGGAGGCATGGCTGGACCGACCCTCCGCAGCCCTGCCTCGTCCACGACTCCCTCAGCAGCCTCCTGACGCTGATCAAGGCACTTCCTTGTAGCCTCTCAAGTCTAAAGGACTATAAAATTAAGAGAATGAACAACATGCTCTTTAAAACTCCAAAGCTGTTTCAATTTTCATTCCATGAGGATATCACAAGTGAACAATGAGTCACTGGAACAGAACAATCAGAATCACGAATAATTCTGTCCTGGGGGACCACGCTGGCAACACAGACAGGGGCCAGAGTGCCAGAAGGCACAGCCAAGGCGTGTGGTCTCTCAGCCACTGCAGTGGCCGCCCCTATACAGTACCTCTCGGGGTCACCCCCGTAGTCCCCGTTTCTGGGGTTCACATCCATGCAGTCTCTTCCATCGTGGGATCACCTACACAAACCAGAAACGACACGTCTCTCTGGGGTCAGAGCATAGACAACAGGGGCCCCCTGCAGGGTCCACTCTCTCCCCCACCACCCTCCGCCTCAGTCTCCGGTGGCCCCGCTGGGAGCACCTGCAGCTTCCGGACAGGCGAGCACCTGGAGCTTCCGGACAGGTGAGCACGGAGGCTCCCGGGGACAGGCAAGCACCTGCAGCTTCTGGACAGGTGAGCACGGAGGCTCCCGGGGACAGGCGAGCACCTGCAGCTTCTGGACAGGCGAGCACGGAGGCTCCCGGGGACAAGTGAGCACTGAGGCCTCCGGGGACAGGCGAGCACTGAGGCCTCCAGGGACAGATGAGCACTGAGGCCTGGGGGCAGAGACCCAGAGCACCCAGAGCCTGGAGACCCGGACCACAGGCTCCCAGCCAAGCTACCCCCAGACTCCTGGTGAGACAGTAGAGAGTGACCGTTCAAAGCTTCTAGGGTGTTGAGTGATCTGTTATGCAGAACACTGCAGCACCACGGACGGATCTAGAGATGATCCCACTAAGGAAGTCAGATGGGGAAAGACAGATACCATTTGATATCACTTATACATGGAATCTTAAAAAATGATGCAAATGAACTTCTCTACAAAAGAGAAACAAACCCACAGACACAGAAAAGAAACTTATAGTTACCAAAAGGGAAAGGTCAGGGAAGGAATAAACTAGGAGTTCAGGGTTAAAACATACACATGACTATCTATAAAACAGATAACCCAACAAGGACCATTCAGCACATGGAAATATATTCAGTATCTTCTAATAATCTGCCAGGAGCCAGCACGGGAGATCCCACCCAGGACAAGGTCATGCGGAGAGACCTGACGGGCAAGGCGAGACAGGTCTCAAGGGGTCCTCTGCTGAGCATCTACCCCGAAACCAAAATCTGTTTACTGTCTGCTACACTGCACTCTTCTGACATTACAGGGGGCTATCCCCGATCACCTTTCTCTGGAAAAAGTTCACTTAGAGCTCCAACTGGTCTGCATATGAAAGGAACGTTTCAGCTCAAACCCCTCTGGTGGCTCTCTAACTTGCCTGACAGTTAGAGACTTTTACAACTTGTGATTGTTTACAGCCCCCCAACCGTGAGAGGCACAAAGCTTAAAACATCTTAAAGATATAGAGCCTTTTAGAGCTAAAAATTAGTTTGATTGTTGAGTTAATGTTTACCGCCAGGCCTCCATATCCTTTATCTTTTAGGCACCTGGGAGGATATTAATCAATGTAAATGGGATACAGAAATAGGAATATAGTAGTTTTGATGTTAGCAACACTAGACTTTTTGAGTTAATGAATTTTCTCTTTGTTATAAATCACTGTACTCCTCTTTCTTTGTTATAAATTGTTGTGTCCTTGCTATGTAAGAATGTAAATTTATTTAGTGCTTTCTCAGAGTGGCACCAGACTTTGGGAAGAACAACACTATTACCCTTATCAGAAAAGGGCCGTAAAATGTTAATTGGCCTTCTGGCCAGAAGATGATGTAAATCACCTAAGACTTGTGTATACAGCTAGGTATGCAGACAGAAAACCTGGTCTCGATAAGAGTCAGGGCTGCTGACGCTGCATAATTTTGTATTATCCATTGATCTCTGCTGCTGCTAAGTCACTTCAGTCATGTCCGACTCTGTGCGACCCCATAGACGGCAGCCCACCAGGCTCCCCCGTCCCTGGGATTCTCCAGGCAAGAACACTGGAGTGGGTTGCCATTTCCTTCTCCAATCCATGCAAGTGAAAAGTCAAAGTGAAGTCGCTCAGTTGTGTCCGACCCTCAGTGACCCCATGGACTGCAGCCTACCAGGCTTCTCCATCCATGGGATTTTCCAGGCAAGAGTACTGGAGTGGGGTGCCATTGCCTTCTCCACATTGATCTCTATGTACAACCAAAAGTATAACAGGCTTTTCCGGACAATAAAGGATGGGCCAGTCACTGGATAGACTGGTTTCCCCTGTGTCGAATCTCTCTCTCTCTCTCTCTTCTCTCTCTCTCTCTCTCTCTCTCTCCTTTTCAGGCTGAATTCCCACCTGGGGCGTGGAGGCTCTCCAAGTCGACTTACTTGCCCTGGCTTCTAAGACCCATGTGAGAGGGAGCCCAAGGCGGGGCACCCTCCGCCATTCAAGTGGGCGCCAGTGGCCTAACGTAGATGGTGCAAGTTCCTTGTCTTGGAACTTGATAGGTTTTCCACGTAAACCAAGTTATTCAGCATCTTTTCTCCACTAACTTTTCCTATTACACTATTTTTTCCTAATCTCTCTTCATTTTTCTAAATAAATAAGTTTTTCCTCTCCTACTCCGTCCCCTCTTCGAATTCCGTGGATCCACAGGGGCTGGACCCCGGCAATAATCTATAATGGAAAAAACTCTGGAAAAGAATATAGATACAGACATACAAATTCTGGAAAAGAATATATATCTACATAAATATGTAGATATATATTAGTCACCAAGTTGTGTCCGACTTTTGTGACCCCATGGACTGTAGCCCACCAGGCTCTTTTGTCCATGGGGTTTCCCAGGCAAGAACACTGGAGTGGGTTGCCAGGGATCAAACCCAAGTCTCCTGTATTGCAGGCAGATTCTTTACTGCTGAGCCAGCAAGGAAGGCATATAAATAATAGGTATACTATATATATATGTATATATGAAACTGAATCACACCACTGTATACTTGAAACCAAAACATCACTGTAAATCAACTACACTTCAACAAAAACGTTCTATTATACAGGAGATCAGATAACCGGTACAGCTATCTCCTGGGCCTTACAAGCGCTTGGTCACCCCTGAGCTTTTCTTCCAGGGTCGTCCAGTATAACCACCCCACACACACACCTTCACTTCCTCTCCCCCGCCCAGACCTGGCTCCCCTGTATCTCACTGCTACAAACGCCACAAAAGCCTGCACCCAACACACAAAAGGCTGCCTTCTACACACCTCTGAACCAAGGACCCCAAGCTCAAACGTACACAGGAGACATGCAGGCACGGTCGATGGCCGTGGGGAGGTGGGCCACGTTCACGCCGACAGGGTGAGGCCAGGTTCGGGGGCGTCTCCCGCTCAGCTTCTGCCAGCTGTCACCATGGACCACGTGGGCCCAGGATCACTGGGCGGCCTGTTCAAGAGGAGTGTAAACTCTGAATTTTTAAATAAAATTTCCCAACTTCTAAATATTGGTTTAAAATTTTACAGCAGTTAACGAGATACGCTCCCTTATTCAGCCTGTGAGCTACCAGTTCCCAGTCTCTACCCTGGATGACTCTTTCTCAAATTTTTCTCTCATCCACATTCCCCTGCTCACAATCTCCAAACTACCAGCTGCCTAACTGAGACAGTCACTCTGCAAGCTTTGACACACCTCTTCCCAGGACCCCTGCTTACCCCTCAGCACTCTGGTCTCCTTCTGAATGTCCTATGTCAGCAGACGGACCTCCCAACTCTCCCTGGAAGAACCCTGCACCTCCCACTCCCAAAGTTCTGGTCCACGGCCCATCCACACCCCGTACATGTTTAAAACCAAGCCAGACTCGGTGAAGTCGGTCAAAGAAAGACAAATATCATACTTATCACTCATATGTAGCATCTACTTTTTAAAAATGATACAAATGAACTCTTTTACAAAACGGAAATGGACTTATAGAAAGCAAACTTATAGGTACCAAAGGGGGAAAAGAGGGGAGGAGATAAATCAGGAGCTTAGAAAGGATACACACTGTTATATCGAAGACATATACATACTCAACAGTGACCTACTCTATAGGCCAGGGAACTCTACTCAGTACTCTGTGATAGCGTACAAGAGAAGAATCTTTTTAGAAAATGAATATATTATATGCATGACGGATTCATTCTGCTGTACACCTGAAATACAACACTATACATAAACTATACTCCAATAAAATGTTTAGAAACTAAAAAAGTAAAACCAAACAAAATGTCACTTCCTCCAGCAAAGCCTCCTGACTCCGAGCCATCTTCTGAAGTCCTGCAGCAGAGAACCGTGAGGACATTAACACAATCATCAACCTCAGATCAGGTCAGTGACTCTCACCGCCATCTTGAACTTGCATTTGAACTTGGCATATTCACTCAGCTTTTCAAACCTGAGTGAAACCTGTACCTTGTTCAGGTTTTTTTTTTCCTTGGGCTCCAAAACCTGTATATTCTTTTCTTGGGCACCAAAATCACTGCAGACGGTGACTGCAGCCATGAAATTAAAAGACACTTGCTCCTTGGAAGAAAAGCTATGACAAATTTAGGGTATTAAAAAGCAGAGACATCACTTTGCCTACAAAGGTCCATAAGGGCAAAGCCATGGTTTTTCCAATAGTCATGTACTGACGAGACCCTTGGACTATAAAGAAGGCTGAGTATCAAAGAACTGATACTTTTGAACTGTGGTGCTAGAGAAGACTCTTGAGAGTCTCTTGGACAGCAAGATCAAACCAGTCAATCCTAAAGGAAATCAACCCAGCATATTCACTGGAAGGACTGATGCTGAAGCTCCAATACTCTGGCCACCTGATAAGAGAGCCAACTCATTGGAAAAGATGCTGATGCTGGGAAAGATTGAGGGCAGGAGGAGAAGAGGGCAACAGAGGATGAGATGGTTGGATGGCATCACCAACTCAACGGACATAGGTTTGAGCAAACTCAGGGAGATGGTGAAGAACTGGGGAACCAGGCAGGCTGCCGTCCACGGGGTCACAGAG
Source organism: Capricornis sumatraensis (assembly GCF_032405125.1). Taxonomy (NCBI): domain Eukaryota; kingdom Metazoa; phylum Chordata; class Mammalia; order Artiodactyla; family Bovidae; genus Capricornis; species Capricornis sumatraensis. Next base: position 8,413,014 of record NC_091090.1, on the reverse strand, counting down.
TCAGATACAGGCGGGCAGACAACTGAACGACAACAACAAATATTGTTCAGGAATGATTCTGTGATATTGTTTGTATGATACTCTGAATTCAGCGCATTCATAACCAGAACATGCAGACGTCCTCATTTACTGTACTGTGTTCTAAAGATTACACAAAGACGAGACACAATCCCTGACCTCAAAAAGCTCACAGATTCTTAGGAACGGGGAGATGCAAACAGTGGGATCAGTGCTGAGGGTCACAGATGCAGCAACAATGGAGCTCTTTCAGGAAGGAAAGAAAGAAGCGATTACAGCTGAATCACAACTACAATGAGGCACCTCACACTGGGCAGAATGGCAATCACTGAAAAATCTACAAACAACAAACGCTGGAGAGGGTGGGGAGAAGAGGCAATCCTCCGACACTGCTGGTGGGGATGTACACTGGTGCAGCCACCATGGAGAACAGTACAGAGGCCCCTCAAAAAACTGAAAATAGAGCTATCATAGGAGCCGGCAATCCCACTCCTGGGCATATATCCAGACAAAACTAATTCGAAAAGATACATGAAACCCCAAAGTCCACTGCAGCACTATTAACAACCTTACAGTAATCAAGACAGAGACAACCTGAATGTTCGTTGACAAAGAGACGGATAAAGATGTGGTACAGACAGCGAAATATTACTCGGTCATAAAAAGGAATGGAACAAGGCCACCTGCAGCAACGCGGATGCAACTGAAGATGATCATACTGAGTCAAGTTAGAAAGAGAAAGATACACACATCACCCACATGGAGACTCTAAACCACGACACAGATGCACCTATTTGGGACTCAGAAACACACACAAAGACACAGAGGACCACCTTGTGGTCGGCAGGGGGAGGGATGGAGTCCACGTTAGCAGATGCAAACTACTGCATACAGGACGGTGACGGGCAAGGGCCTACCGTGCAGCGCAGGGAGCTATGCTCAGGACGCTACAGGAAGCTACGCTGGAAAGAGCATACTAAGAATGTGGGTACACATATGCATATACACACACGCGTAACTGCCTCATTGCTGTACAGCAAAAAGTAACACAACATTGGAAATCATCTATATTTCAATTTTAAAGAAAGTGATAGCTGAGCTGGGCTGGGACTAGTCAACAGTTACCCCCAACAAGGAAGCCTCCCCAGCCTCTCTCAGTGCCTCTGGGCACTGCCCACTTCACACAGCCGGGGCATCCCTGCATCCCATCGGTGATATAAACTGCTTTGTTATTTAACCTCAAATGCCTCATTCTTACCTCTAAACAAAACTGTAACCATCACAATTATCCATATAATGGGTGCCAGGAACTATTACACCTATTAACTGAAAGCCAGTCTAACATTTTACATGATTCCAAAATACCAGAACCACTCTTAAAATGGAAGATTTCAAAGGCCCAATGCTGAGGTCTTAGTTTCTCAAACTGTCTTCAAAAAACGGCGCCAAGGCTCCTGGGAGAAATGGATGATTCAAAGGGTGGGGCAGGGAAGATACAAAATAAGCCTAGAACATTCAGTAACATCAGAACTAAAGAAAGTGCTCAAAGAACAAGGCAGGGGCGCGCGTCAAAGGCATACAGACACACAGCTCCTGAAGGACCTCCCAGCAGTTAATGGCTTTTAATTTTCTGAGTGAAAAAGAGGGCTCTGAACATAAGCATTATACTAAGACTTTGTACTAAAGTCGTCGGTTAGTATCGAAGTTGTTCTTTTTTTTAGGGGGGAGGAGGGGGTCTGCCCTGGGTCTTTGTTAGGGCGTGCAGGCTTGGCTGCCCCTCAGTATACCGGGTCCCAGTTCCCGCATCCCCACACTGGAAGGCAGATTCTTAACCACTGGACCACCAGCAAAGTACCCTAAGCTATTCAATTTTATTTTGAAAATCTTTCGAAAACCTTTCTTGCTCACTAAATCCCCTTTATCACATCCAGAGATTTTATTTTGAATAGCATTCATTTTATTTTGAATAGCATTACAAAAACAAATGGTCTCTTCAAAGGTCAGAGTCAAATCAAGACCTGGAGGAAAGTAAGTTTCGAGGTTATAGACACCGTGACAGCTTCATCTGAAATGCTAACAGTTAGGGCAGCAGAACATCCAGGCAAATACTAATGTGCACACACAGGGTCCTTTTGCTTCACACAATAAGTTACTAGAAATTGAGAATGAAGGCCTTCCCTGGTGGTCCAGTGGCTAAGACTCTGTGCTCCCAATGCAGGGGGCCCAGGTTCGATGCCTGGCAGGGAACTAGATCCCACCTGCTGCAAGTAAGACCTGGTACAGTCAAATAAATAACAAATATATATTTTAAAATAAGAAGGAACCCTGATCATCTCCAAGCAGAGGTAAGCATGCACCTTTACTGCTGATTGTTTTCCCCGGCAATGGCCCCCAATACTTAACCTGAATGAACTGTGGTTTCTCTACACAAACTGTCACTGGCAGGGAATTCAACTGAGAAACGTAAGGCCTAAGAAAGCAAGGCACCCATGTCTTCAGGAGAGCCAGCAACTAGGAAACCCTTGTCCAGACTTTAAACCAATTCAGAAGTGGAATAAAACAGATGAGCACTAACAGCAATACTGCAGATGGACGGATACGAGGGGAGGAGGGAGAAGGCAAACAGGAGCCCAAGCTGGGGACACTGACCACCCCCAGCTCAACAGACTGACCCCCCTGCCACAGGCAGTAGGTACCCCTGGGGTGGGGGTGGGGTCCCTGAGCACTTGCAGCCAGGGGGCCGCTTCTCATCAGAAACTCACCAGTCAGCCTGAGGCCTCGGCCTCTGCCCCCTGAACAGGGCGTCTCCACCCCCAGAAGTAAACATCAGGCGTGGGAAGAAGCATCTCCCCCACTAGGCAGCGGGGAAAAAAAATCACCATTTTGCTGCATCCTGTTAGGTATCACGAAGAATATTTTCAAATGCACGTGAAAGTCTAGCCCTTTAAATACGCACGTTCCTTGGCTCAGGATTTCACAGTGGCCAATTTATGCCACAGATGTCAAAGCGCAAGGACTGAGTCAGTGTGAGAAGTGGTTGATTCCATGGACCCAGGGTCTTTCCTTTCTCTCTGCCTCCTCTAAACAACACCATGAATCAGAACGAAAGGAAAACAAAACTGTCCAGGGTCTTATTGTGCAGAACCGAGGCAGGAATACAACAAAAGGACTGCAGAAAAACAAAATACACATATATGAATATAACTGACTCGTGTTGCTGTACAGAAGAAATTAATACAACACTGTAAATCAACTATATGTCAATTTTTTAAAAAATCAAAAAAGGATTACACATCTGGTGGCCTACCGATGCATGCTAAGCTGCTTCAGTCGTGTCCAACTCTTCGCGACCCCATGGACTCTGGCCCATCAGGCTCCTCTGTCCGAGGGATTCTCCAGGCAAAGATACTGGAGTGGGCTGCTATTTGCTACTCTAGCGGATCTTCCCAACCCAGGGATTGAACCCACACTTCCTATGTCTCCTGCATTGGCAGCTGCGTTCTTTACCACCAGGACCACCTGCGAAGTCTTTACTATTCTTAGGTACATCTTGGGTTAAAAATGTTCTAGGACTGGGATGCCTGGAGCGTGATACCAAGAGAAGGAATAATCTGGAACTTCAGGGCTTGCCATACACACAGAAGTCAGCACACAGTAGGTCTTTTGGCTTTTGTATGGGCTTCCCTGGTAGCTCAGATGATCAAGAATAGACCTGGGTTCAATCCCTGGGTTGGGAAGATTCCCTGAAGAAAGGCTACCCACTCCATTATTCTGAGATTCCACAGATTGTATTTAGTCCATGGGGTTGCAAAGACTTGGACATGACTCAGCAACTTTCACTTTCATATATATATACAGCATCCGGTCCCATCACTTCATGGCAAATGGATGGGGAAACAATGAAAATAGTGACAGACTTTATTTTCCTGGGCTCCAAAATCACTGCAGATGGGACTGCAGCCATGAAATTAAAAGACACTTCCTCCTTGGAAGAAGAGCTGTGACAAATCTAGGAAACCCATTAAAAAGCAGAGATGTTACTTTGCTGGCAAAGGGCCGCATAGTCAAAGCTATGGTTTTTCTAGTAGTCAGCTATGGATGTGAGAGCTGGACAATAAAAAAGGCTGAGTGCTGAAGAACTGATGCTTTTGAACTGTGGTGTTGGAGAAGACTCTTGAGAGTTCCTTGGACAGCAAGGAGATCAAACCAGCCCATCCTAAAGGAGATCAGTCCTGGGTGTTCATTGGAAAGACTGATGCTGAAGCTCCACTACTTTCGACACCTAACGCTAAGAGCCAACTCATTTGAAAAGACAATGATGCTGGGAAAGATTGAAGGAGGAGAAAGGACGACAAAGGATGAGATGGTTGGGTAGACTTAACCATCCATCCAACTCAATGGACATGTATTTGAGCAAACTTCAGGAGATGCTGAAGGACAGGGCAGCCTGGCGTGCTGCAGTCCATGAAGTCGCAAAGAGTTGGACGCGACTGAACAACAATAACTAGTTGGCAAGTTCTTACTCACTGAAACACTGAAAATTTTAAATTGTAAAGCACCATCGAAGACTCAGAACTATGATAAAAGCAACATTCTTGCATGATTGAGTTACCATGAACCAGGCATTCTTCCAAGAAGTCTAGAAGCGGTGACTCACACCCACCTCACGACAGCTCTCTGCAGTGCGCACAGTGACCCCTCCCATTTATAAGTGAGGCCTGAGGGTGCTCCAGCTCTCAGAGCAGGGACGGTGCAACGGATCGGGCATCTGGGCTCCAACAGTGAACGTGCCTAAGATAAAGGCACCCGAGGTATAACAATGCTCTGTTCACAAAAGTTAGATTCAAGATGAGTAAACTGATGCTCAGAGAGATATAGTAATTTAACCAAGGTCACTTAAATCAAGACTTGAGGTAGAAGGTCAGTCTTCTCCAAAACAAACTAGACTAAATGCTTTGCATTCCTAGACACTGCACAAATTGATACAAAATAGCTTAGGTATTTTATGAGCTTAAGTATTTCATCATTTAAGACTGGTTGCAATTCTCATCAAAGTTAGCATGGAAAAATATGAAACACTGTAACATACACCACAAAAGATAAAATTAGACTCCCATCTCTTCAGAATGAAACTCAGAGCTCACAGAGAAGCAGACTAATTACTCACGGGCATTTTGATCATCTTATCTGAAGGTTATTAAAGACCAAATAAATGCCAGATTAAAAAAAAAAAGGAAGAAGAAGCATGGTTATAAAGAGGTTCTAACATGGAATTGTTTATGATTTTCTCTGTATGGGTGAGTAATGTTAACTTGATAAAATGAATATTAGAAAAGAAAGGCAACTTTCCTGACATATACATCTTAGATGTTATTTATAACATTTAAATTTAATTAGAACAGTCATAAAGATGCTACTAAGTTTTTCTTCATCAAATATTTTGAGGAGCAAAAGTTTATGAAATATAGAGTTGTATATAATATTCTTCTATTAGTTGGCATCCAACTTTTGAAAAAAGGGCTAGAATACTTTGCATTATCAAGAGGCCCCCCCTCTGCGATTTCCCTGGTGGTCGAGGGGTTAAGAAGCCACCTGCCAGTGCAGGGCACACGGGTTCAATCCCTTGTCCAGGAAGACACCATAGGCCACGGAGCAGCGAGGCTCCTGCACCCCAGCTCCTGAGGTCCAGAGTCCGCGCACCAGAGCTGGAGAGCTGCCCCCACGCGCCGCAACCAGAGAAAGCCCACACATAGTAACAGACACAGCGCAGCAAAGATACAACTAAACAAATCAATTAAGAAAAAACTTAAAACTGAAATGAAGACTTTAAGAAGAGAGAATTCCTCTGTCACAGTGGCTACAGCACAGTATGTGGAGTTAAAAGAACCTGAGTTCTGCCGTTTATACACAGAACATAAACTTTTTCAAGTGTTAACACAATCAAGGTGTTCTTCAGTCAAGCTTTATCCCCACAACCAATAGAGAGCTGGACAGCCAACAGAGAGCTGCATCTCTACTTCAATAAAATGATGGATGCACCACAATCTAACCAATTCTCTAAAACTGAGCCATCAGAATTGCTTCCAACTTTTCATTATTATTATAAACAGGGCTGTAAACTAATACCCTTGTTAAACCTTTATGCACAATTTTTTCCTTGTAACAAATTCTTGGAAGCGAAATCTCAGTTAACATGAATATGTACATTGTCCTGTGGAAAGACTGTATCACTTTTAGTCTGTGTATCTTTTACTCTTTTATCTTTTAGAAACACTGAAACAGCGCAATATGAAATACATGTAAGTCTGCAGTAAATTTTTAAATATGTGTATATAATAACCATACATAGACATAAATGTTAGCATATGTTTATATATACATAAATGTCTATTATACAAACAGTATCTTGTAAACTATTGTGCTTTTTATTGCAGTAAAAAAATCTGTAACACAGAATTTACCATCTTGACCATTTTTTAGGCTATGGCTCATTAGTGCTAAATGTGCTCACACTGCTATGCAGCCAGTCTCCAGAACCTTTTCCCCCCACATAACAGAAACTTCACTTGTTAAATGACACCTCCATTCCTGCCCCCAGCCCCACCAGGCCCACCATCCCTGGTAAGGACCTTTCTACATTCTGTTTCTGTGCATTTGACTACTCTGATGCCAAGTCACTTCAGTCATGTCCGACTCTGTGCGACCTCATAGACGGCAGCCCACCAGGCTCCCCCGTCCCTGGGATTCTCCAGGCAAGAACACTGGAGTGGGTTGTCATTTCCTTCTCCAATGCATGAAAGTGAAAAGTGAAAGTGAAGTCGTGTCCGACTCTTAGCGACCCCATGGACTGCAGCCTACCAGGCTCCTCCGTCAGGCCACCTGTAAGTGGACTCTTATTCTGTGACTAGCTTACTTCTCCCAGCATAATGTCCTCAAGGTCTATCCATGTTGTCCCAGGTGTAGAACTTCCTCCCTTACTAAAGCTGGTCATATCCCCACTGCCTGTACAGACCACATTTTGTTTATCCATTCTGCCATCAGCGGACACTCGCTTGCTTCCCCCTCTCTGTGACTGTGAGTGGTACTGCCGTATAAAACATGGTGACTGTTTACAAGTGTTCTTCAGCACAGTGAGACTCTACGCAGAAGTCCTTGGCGCAAAGAACTCCGATCATTCCAGGAAGGAGGGTGAAGAATTCCCCCTGACACCTTCCACGACTTCCACTTACTGGCTAGACCAGAGTGTGCCACTAGTGAGTGTACTGGGAAGAAATCATACACTAGGCCAAGAAAAATTAACAACTGTTATCTCCCCTGGGTAGGGCTGGGATGAGGAAGTGCGCCCTCCCCAGCGCGCAGGCCCTGGGCTCCCACATGGAGCATGGAGGCCAGGACCACCTGCGGGAATGGGAGCCCACCTCACCTGCCCAGACGAGGTTCGGGGCCCCAGGCCCCCAGCCACCCCCTCCAGCCCCGGAAGCAGCACCCCCACCATACTCACGGCCACCCCCTGGGGTGCAGACCCCACCTCTTAGAGACGGGCCCGCTGTCACCCTTCCCGACCATGGCTTCACTGCAGATCCTTTATTTCTCCAGAGCTAGGACTCCTGACTTATCAGAAAGTAAAGCTAAAAGGTATTTTTGTGTGTGTCTAACCCTCTATGATTTCTCACTTATGGTGATGAAAGTGAAAGAGAACAGTGAAAAAGCTGGCTTAAAGCTCAACATTCAAAAAACTAAGATCATGGCATCTGGTCCCATCACTTCATGACAAAATAGATGGGGAAACAATGGAAACAGTGACAGACTTTATTTTCTTGGGCTCCAAAGTCACTGAAGATGGTGACTGCAGCCATGAAATTGAAAGACGCTTGCTTCCTTGAAAGAAAACCTATGACCAACCTAGACAGCATATTAAAAAGCAGAGACGTTACTTCGCCAACAAAGGTCCATCTAGTCAAAGCTGTGGTTTTTCCAGTGGTCATGTATGTATGTGAGAGTTGGACCATAAAGAAAGCTGAGCACCAAAGAATTGATGCTTTTGAACTATGGTGTTGGAGAAGACTCTTGAGAGTCCCTTGGACTGCAAGGAGATCCAACCAGTCCATCCTAAAGGAAATCAGTCTTGAATATTCATTGGAAGGACTGATGCTGAAGCTGAACCTCCAATACTTTGGCCCCATGATGTGAAGAACTGACTCACTGGAAAAAGTCCCTGATGTTGGGAAAGACTGAAGGCAGGAGGAGAAGGGGACGACAGAGGATGAGATGGCTGGATGGCATCACCGACTTGATGGACACAAGTTTGAGCAAGCTCCGGGAGTTGGTGATGGACAGGGAGGCCTAGCGTGCTGCAGTCCATGGGGTCATAAACAGTAGGACATGACTGAACTGAACTGAACTCTGGGAGATAGTGGGTGTTATAATGCCCCTTTTACAAAAGGGAAACTGAGGCTCAAGACTGCATTCGCCAACTACTCAATGTCACAAAGTTTGAACAAGTCAATTTCAAACTTAAGTCTGTTAAGTTGAAAGTTTATGTTCTGTTCACTATTTTATTCACTATTTTACAAACTGGCTTGTTAATTCTCAGTCACTAACAACACCTACCATAGATTTTCTTTAAAAAACATTATTCTTCTTAAAATATCAAGTTGACAGACTTTGGGCAGCTTACTTTTTCTTCTCATTCAGAAATCTAGAGGGGGGAAAAAAACATATCGTTTCCCTCCTTTTGGGCGCTCTCTAAGATGTCATCAGTAGCTAAATATATTTGCCCTGTATAATGACTTTGATTTGTTCAGAAAGAGACTACAGCTTGCTGGTTGGCAAGCTGGAAATTAAACACATGTTACTACCTGATTTTTGAAATTACTCATGAACTGAAAATACACCATTAACCACACTTCTGGATGAAACAGTCTACAGCCATTCTAAGAAAAATAAAAGCCAGTTTGTACTAGTCCATTAAACCTGAGAACGTCCAGTGATTACAATGGTCAAACAAAAGAAAGCAGCCAGACCCTTTCCACAAAAGAAATCTCTCTGCCCTGTAATACCAAACAATACCAAACAATGACCAACAATACCAAAGACCCCGCCCAAAAGGAGTGCGGCTGAACAGAGGGTAAATGATCAGCCTGGAAAATTCCTCCACACTGGGGAAGGTTGAAGTGGGGAGACAAGGAGCAGAGACACCTGGAATGAAAATGTAACATTAACAAGGCCAAGACAGCAGGGGGACGCAAGCAGCTGATTCTCAAAGCTGCCTTAGATCTGGGCCACCATTTATGCCTACATTAAATCCTTCATCCTTTCATCTATTTCCAGTAGGCAGCCTGGGAGAGCCTCCAGACTCTGATACCAAATGAGACCGATCAGGATAAGATGTAGTTTAACGGGTGCTGTTCCATGTATACTGTAGGAAAGAGCAATTAGGTTATATACAAATGCTGGTAGGAACCAAAAGGTTACAACAGAAGAAGGTAAAAAAGAAGCCCATGATATCAGATTCAAATCATGAGCATCACTAATAAATATGACTTGAAAACAGGCCTCAGCACTATTTATAACACCCAGGACATGAAAGCCAGCTAGATGGCCATCAACATGAATGGATAAAGATGTACCACAGGTATACAGTGGAATACTACTCAGCCGTAAAATGGAACGAATCTGAGTCAGTGCTAGTGAGGGGCATCAACCTGAGCCTGCTATGCAGAGTGAAGTAAGTCAGAAGGAGAAAAACAAATATCATATATTAACACATATGTATGGAATCTAGAAAAACAGTACTGACGAACATTTGCAGGGGAGAGACAGAGACGCAGATAGGGAAGGGGCTTGGGTCACAGCGAGGGAAGGAGAGATTAGGACAAGCTGAGACAGCAGCCCTGACATACACTTCCATGTGTGAAGCAGGTCGCTGGTGGGAAGCTCCTCTGCAACACGGGGGGCCCAGCCCGCTCTGTGACGACTTACAGGGAGGGAGGGGATATACACATGATTATGACGAATTCGTGCAGTTATACGGCAGAAATCAACACAACATTATAAAACAATCATCCTCCAATTAAAAAAAATTTTTTTTAGTTTTGAAAGAATAAAATCCTTCTACGTAAGCTATAATTTCCTGGGTCTATAAAAACAAGAAATCTCCAAAGAAAAAAGAAAACAGGCATCTATTTCCTAGCTACTTCCATTAAAAGGCTCTAAGAGCAGGGGTAACCAGATAACAATAAAGGCATCTAGCTCCCAGATCTCAGCTTCCAAGAACACATCCCCAGCGAAATAAACCAGGACTCTTCAGATACCTGATTTGAGATCTGGGGCAGAGAAAGCACAAGGTGAACTGGAAATATCTTGTGCCAGAAAACAGGGATGCCTCAAGATTGATAAGAACATGGTAAAAAAAAAACACACAGAAGGTGGCTGCAAGGGCTCTGACTAGCCAAACCTGGGACAATTTAAGCATCAGAAAGAATAGCAGTGGTAATGGGTTCTAACACACTGAGTAAAAAAAAGAATCCATGAGTCAGTCAACAGTGACGTTTAGAAAAGAAAGGCAGGGAGAGGGGTGGACGGTCTTCTGGACAGAAGAACGCCGGCTAATAAATGAGGAAGAAACAACCACTGTTTCTACAGTAGCAATGAATCAAGCGAGGATCAAAATAATCCAGATTGCAGGGCATTCCTTAGGGCAACTGGCAAGGAGGGGTCTTTTCTAGAATAAACGAGACCAGAGATATATGCCAATCAAACGCGACATGCAATCCTTGTCTGAATCATGAGGTCCTAGGGGCCTAGGGGAGGGTGGGAGTGAAAAGTTGGGAAAAACGAGGGAAGAATGCCTATTATTATAGACATCTGCTTAGGGATGAAGACAGTATGCTGATTATATAAGAGAAATTCCATATTCTGAGGACATATGTGATTATTTAGGGACCAAGTGTCTAATGTACAATGTTTAATGGTTCAGAAAAAATTAACAATAAACAGTGTACAAAGGCGCCAAAATGTTAATAATCATTAACATTGAACCTATGGTATACAAAGTATTCACTTAATCCTTCTTTCAGCTTTTCTACAGATTTTAAGTTTTTGCAAATAAAATACAAGAAAAGCAACCTACCCAAAGAGAACTGTAACAACCAAAACAGCCACATGCTTTTGAAGAGGAGAAAAATATTCACCAAAAAAATGGAAGTTCCTGGTTCATCTAAACGTTAAAAATCTAGCTTTTCTTTAGCAAATATGGCCTAATTTCAGACTGCTTTTTTCAATTTAAATGAATATGCAGTGAAGAATGTACACATTGTCCCTGACACGTAAGTCGTGACAAAAACTTACCCTCAAAACTATTTCTAGTAAAAGTTCCTTAAGATGCTGTTATCAATCCTTCAGAGGAAGAAAAAGGTCTTAAAATGAAACATCACAGAGTTTCTATTTCAAACGTCTAATCAAAGAACCCACATGAGCTGTGATTTCTAACTTTTCTTTGTGACACCTGGGTGAGGTAGTCCTGACACTGAGAAAACGGGAATGTTTAAGATGCCGATACAGGCAGTGAGTGATTTCAGGAGAAGATGCAGACGGCGCTAGTGGCAGAGAACCCGCCTGCCAGTGCAGGAGACACAGCAGATGCGGGTCCCCTGGGTTGGGAAGGTCCCCTGGAGAAGGGCAGGGCAACCCACTCCAGTATTCTTGCCTGGAGAATCCCACGGACAGGGGAGCCTCACTGGCTATAGCCCATAGGGTCACAAAGACTCAGACACAACTGAAGTGACTTAGCACACACACACCAGCTCTTTCGGTGAAAACCAACACAGCATTTTTAGGGTTTCTAAACTCAACGTTTTATTTTAATACCGGCTGTCAACCTGTACTGCAGCAGAAGAGTTTAAATAACTTTTCCAAATTTAACTCTTCAGTCCAACGAGTGGCAGCCAGATCTACAGGGAAAAAACAGCAAACACAAGGCCCTGTGAGGTCGGTGCAGACACTTGGACACCACGGAGCCCAGCAGGAGGGCTGCTGAGAGGGCGGGGTCGCCACGCGGAGCCTCGAGGGCCACCTGAGGCCTTTTATCCTCTAGCTTTCACTTCTCACAATCCCAGGATTCGGCTGTGATCAAACAGGGCAGCGGAACTCTGAGCTCACGTCTCCTCTCCTGAAAGCCACTGCACTGACCAGTGAGGGGATCCAATTTTAGGATCTCCTCCCACAAACAGGGAGAAAGGAAAAGGCCTTGCTGCGAATAGGATTCGGGAACTACGTTCAGTATCCCGTGACAAATCGTAAAGGGAAAGAGTAAGAAAAAGAATGTATATCTACCTGAGTCACTGTGCTCACAGCAGAGATTAACAGCATACTGTGAAATCAACTGTACCTCAATACTTAAAAAAAAAAAAAAGACAAGATTTGGGAGCCAAAGAGCAAAAGAACTGGTGGCGCCTGACCCGAGGGATGACGAGCCAGAGCCCCAGGCAGTAGCAGAGCATCCCGGTGCGCATCCGAAACCCCGCTGGACGCCCCCCAGAGCTGACGGACCAGCAGCTCTGGAGGGGGCGGCCGCCCCGCCCTCCATGACCCCCTGACCAGCAAAGCAGACAGTGAGAGAGAGGCAGGGTCTCTCGTCTTGGAGACACGGATGCCAAAGGCGGTGGGGACTGAGGCCACACGAAAACTGGACCCTCTCTTGGACCCGAAGATCACACTAAGCGAAGCAAGTCACAGGAAGCCAAGCATGTGATGTCACTTCCATGCGGAAGTTTTAAAAATGGTACAATTGAACTTATTTACAAACAGACTCACAGACACAGAAAACAAAGGGAAAGATCGAGGGGCGGGATAAATTGGGAGCTGGGATTAACATTTCTACCCTACTAGATATACAGTGCATAATCAACAAGGACCTACCGAATAGCACAGGGAACTCTGCTCAATATTCTGTAATAACCTATACGGGAAAGAATCTGAAAAAGAGTGGACACAGGGATATGTAACTGAGTCACTTTGCTGTACCCCTGAAGCTAACACAACACTGTCAATCAACCATGCTCCAATATATAATAAATTTTTTTCAATTTGGACATCCTCCCACCTTCCGCCCAACTCAGCTCCCTCAGCTGGAGCTGAACACCATACTCTCTGAGGAAGCTGAGCGGCCCAGGAGAAAAGGCCCTAAAGACAATGACAGCAGGGACTCCCCACGCCCCTCTGATGCAATGGCCCAGCCAGATCTCAGAGCAAAGGCTAAAGCTGCCGTGTCGACCACACACACAGAGCCCATGTCAGCTTTTCAACGTGAGCAGGCAAGCCGCTAAGAGCGCTGGGGAAAGCCTCCAACAGGGAAGGCGGGCACTGATACAGATGATGGATTTTTTAAAACAAACTTAGAGGAAAGAGAACTGGGAAGGGAGATGGAAACTTAACAGAAAGTTACTGACATCCTCAGAGAGGACAGATAAAAGCAGGAGGCCATCCACACCAAGAGGCACAAGGAAAGATGCTCACCACCACCAATCAGCAGGGAATCACAAACCAAACCTCGACGAGATATGAGACCACACCTGCCAGAATGGCCACTGTCAACGAGGTAAGAGATATCAAGTACTACTACAGATGTGGAGAAAAGGGGCCCCTCCTGCACTGCTGGTGGGAGTGCAAACTGGTGCAGCCTCCATGAGAACAGTGTGGAGGTTTCTCGAAAACCTGAAGTGGAGCCGCCACACGACGCATCAAGCCCTCTTCTGTGCACACAGCTGAAGAGACCGACATCTCTGTCCTGAAGAGACGTCTGCACTAACGTGTTCACGGCAGTATTACTCCCAACAGCCACGATGTGGAAACAGTCCAAGTGTCCATGAATGAAGAAAGAGAACGTGACCTCCACTGGAATATTATCCAACCATAAAAGGAGGAAATCGTGCCATTTGCCAAAATGTGGAAATAATCCAAGCATCCATGAATGAAGAAAACGGGATATCCATTTATACAATGGGATATTATTCAACCATAAAAAGAAGGAAATCGTGCCATTTGCCACAACACGGATGAACCTTGAGAGCATTAAAATAAGTCGGACAGGGAGAAACTACTGTGTGATCTCACTTACACGTGGAATCTTTAAAAAAAAAAAACTCACAGAAACAGAGATCAGACTGATGGCTGACAGGGGTGGAAGAGATGGGGAGATTCTAGTCAAAAGGAACAGCTTTAGTTATAAGATGAGGAAGTTCTGGGGATCCAACGTAGAGCACAGTGGCTACAGTCAACAAACCCACACCACATCCCTGAAAGGTGCTAGGAGAGCAAATCTCTTTAAATTTATTTTGTTGAAGCATCCTTGATTTATATTATTGTATTAATTTCTGCTGTACAGCAAAGTGATTCAATTATACCTACATATACATTCTTTTTATATTTTTTCATTTCATTCTTTTTCATTATGGTTTACCATAGGATACTGAATAGAGTTCCCTCTGCTATACAGTAGGACTTTGTTGTTCATCCATTCTATGTATAATAGCTTGCATCTGCTAATCCCAAACTCCCACTCCATTCTTCCCACTAAGAAAATAAATTTTAAATGTTGTTGGTTTTAGAAAAGGCAGAGGAACCAGGGCAGAGGAACCAGAGATCAAATAGCCAACATCTGCTGCATCATGGAAAAAGCAAGAGAGTTCCAGAAAAACATCTATTTCTGCTTTATTGACTATGCCAAAGCCTTTGACTGTGTGGATCACAAGAAACTGTGGAAAATCCTGAAAGAGATGGGAATACCAGACCACCTGACCTGCCTCTTGAGAAATCTATGCAGGCCAGGAAGCAACAGTTAGAATTGGACATGGAACAACAGACTGGTTCCAAATAGGAAAAGGAGTATGTCAAGGCTGTATATTGTCACCCTGCTTATTTAACTTCTTTGCAGAGTACATCATGAGAAACGCTGGACTGGAAGAAACACAAGCTGGAATCAAGATTGCCGGGAGAAATATCAATAACCTCAGATATGCAGATGACACCACCCTTATGGCAGAAAGTGAAGAGGAACTAAAAACCCTCTTGAGGAAAGTAAAAGAGGAGAGTGAAAAAGTTGGCTTGAAGCTCAACATTTAGAAAACAAAGATCATGGCATCTGGTCCCATCACTCCATGGGAAATAGATGGGGAAACAGTGGAAACAGTGTCAGACTTTATTTGGGGGGGGCTCCAAAATCAGTGCAGATGGTGACTGCAGCCAGGAAATTAAAAGACGCTTACTCCTTGGAAGAAAAGTTATGACCAACCTAGATAGTATATTCAAAAGCAGAGACATTACTTTGCCGACTAAGGTCTGTCTAGTCAAGGCTATGGTTTTTCCAGTGGTCATGTATGGATGTGAGAGTTGGACTGTGAAGAAAGCTGAGCACTGAAGAA
Source organism: Capricornis sumatraensis (assembly GCF_032405125.1). NCBI lineage: Eukaryota > Metazoa > Chordata > Mammalia > Artiodactyla > Bovidae > Capricornis > Capricornis sumatraensis. The sequence goes on along the minus strand of NC_091090.1, from coordinate 8,397,577 downwards.
TTAATGCTTTTGAACTGTGGTGTTGGAGAAGACTCTTGAGAGTCCCTTGGACTGCAAGGAGATCCAACCAGTCCATTCTGAAGGAGATCAGCCCTGGGATTTCTTTGGAAGGAATGATGCTAAAGCTGAAACTCCAATACTTTGGCCACCTCATGCGAAGAGTTGACTCATTGGAAAAGACTCTGATGCTGAGAGGGATTGGGGGCAGGAAGAGAAGGGGACGACCCAGGATGAGATGGCTGGATGGCATCCCTGACTCGATGGACGTTGAGTCTGAGTGAACTCCGGGAGTTGGTGATGGACAGGGAGGCCTGGCGTGCTGCGATTCATGGGGTCGCAAACAGTCGGACACAACTGAGCGACTGAACTGAACTGAACTGATCGCAAAAAAAAAAAGGTACCTATGCGAGGTGATAGATGTGTTAACTAACCTTGTTGTGGTAATCTTTTCACCATATACATGTATCAAATCATCACATTAAAACTTACACAATGGTATATGTCAACTACTGTGATGTCAATAAAGATGGGAGAGAAAGAAGTCCATAAAGTAGAATATTCAGAACCAAGAACATAAATTTCTGGAAAATAAAAATATAGTAAAGAAGAAAAACTCAATGGAAACGCTGTAAGATCAAACTGAGGAAATCACTCAGAAACCAAAACAAAAAAAGAGCAAATTACAGAAAATGGAGAGCTTCCCTGGTGGCTCAGACAGTGAAGAATCTGTCTGCAATGAGGGAGACCAGGATTCGATTCCTGGGTCGGGAAGATCCCCTGGAGGAGGGAATGGCAACCCACTCCAGTACTCTTGCCTGGAGAATCCCATGGACAGAGGAGCCTGGTGGGCTACAGTCCATGGAGTCACAAAGAGTCAGACACAACTGAGCGTCTAAGCACAAAAAAAGGGAAGATGGAAGCACAGGACCTGCAAATAATAGAACAGTGAAACTTGAAGGAAGAAAATAAAAACCTCCCAAATTTAAAGGTCATAAATTTACAGACTATTAGGACGCCAAGCACCTACCCTAATGGAGAAGAGACCCCCATTACAGTGCGTCATGAAAAGCCACTGTACCTAGACAAAAAAAGAGCCTGAAACGGGTTCTCAACTCTGGCTGCAAATCAGAACTACCAAGGACCTTTCCAGAAATACCTGTTTGGGCTCCAATCCAGACCAATTATTTCAGAATCTCTCATACTAGGATTTAGTCAAAGCTCCCAGACAACTTTAAACTGGAGCCAGGATTGAGAATCACTGTCCTAAAACTGCCCAGGAAAAAAAAAAAAGAGAGAGAGAGACAAAGAGGGAGAAAGATTTTGAGAGTTCTTAACAGCAACAGTGAACGCTCAAAGACAAGAGATCAGACTTTCAAAACTGTGAGAGAAAATTAACTTCCAACCTGGAGATCATTAACTACGTGTAAGCACATAACAAAAGCCTCCAGACCACTGAGGTCTCACAGAATGTATCCTCCCTACCCCTTTCTCAGGGGAGAAACACTGTACTGGGAGAAAAATCCTAACAACTGGGCAACAATCTGGGGATGGATGTGTGGTGAGTACATAGAAAATCGAGCAAAAAACAACATGACTCCTGACTCCAGGAAATGCAAAAGGTTGTCAAGGAAGAGAAAGTCATCACATTTATTCTGTGCATCAGCTGCGAGCAGCATTTACTAAGTCACAACACTGTGAACACAAAATACTGATCTGTGAACACAAAATAGAAATGAATGCCATGATCAGCTCAAGAGGACAAGGGAAGAGGTGGGCCGTGTCTGCCGGCAGGAGCAGAGGGCAGGGTGGGGGTGCGAGGAGGGAGGGCAAGACAGATGCTCACCCTCCTGCGAGCCCAGTGGACAACGCATGGACAGACTCCACAAGTCAACCCAAAACCAGAGTCACAAAAAAGGCATGCTATAAGCATGGTAACTCTGCATCTATCCTAACAGGAATTTAACAGATGTCTACAGTTAGTCTAGTCATAAAAATAGCAACATAAATATCTTCTTTAGAGACCTGGAAGGCACCACCAGAAAAACCAAGGCATGATTCCCGAAGGCTTTTAGGGACAGGAAGAGTGAAGAAGTGGAGGTGAAACTATGCATTTTCATTATGAATCTTCTTTCCTGTTAGATTTTGTAACGATGTGCATATAATGTTTAAATAAAGTGTTTTTCAAATATTCAAAAAGGCTTTTTTTTGGTAACTTGCTTTATTTACTGACATTAACTTTAGAATTAACTATGCTGACACAATACCAGCTCATTTTTCTAACTGATATGTGGCTCTCACTGCCCAATCACACAACCTGATATTTATCCACTATAACACTGACGGGCGCTTAGGTTATTACCAGTTTCCCTACTAAAAGCAACAGCACAATTTTTTAAAAAGTCTTATACTTACTTGCACACATGTGATATTTTCATCTGTTCAGCTGCCCGTCACATTTTTTTGTCTTGTGTTCTGTGCCCCCACCACCAAATTTTTAACTCTTTATATACTTTTTTAAAAATGAAACTCCAGACTTCACTTGGATTTCAGTGGTATTTCCATTAATGCCCTCTTCTTGTTCCAGGATCCCATCCAGAGGACAGTGATGCGTTTAACAGCGCATTTACACATCTTGCCAGGGCCAAGGGCTGTTTCTCGCTTATACTCATGAGAAATTTGTTCAAGCAATCCTAACTGTTGAACCAAAACAAATAAAACAAATTTAACCTCTGAGTCCCTTGCTGTAAGATGAGCAATCTCGTTTTTTGAGGAAAACTAACAAGCTTATGTTATGAAAGGGCCCTATAAACTCTGTTTTCCTACTGGGAGTGTTTGTTTATATGCATTATTCACAAGCTAGACAAGGATCAGGAATATCTTTTTTTATAAAATATTCAGAAAAGAATTAAAACCCTCCTTTTCCCCCAGATCATGCAACTTCACCTTTATTATACCATGGAGAAATCAGACTTGGTGCATGCATAGAGGACTTATATATAATGAAATTTCTGAGAAACTCTAACTAAAAAAATTTAAGTCTGGAGAAACGATAAAACTTAACTAAATGTTATAATCTTCCTGATACATGTCACATAATAAATCTTAAGGGAAAAACTGAAGCTGATTTCTAATCCTTAATATCCACTTCTATTTCTACTTCTTGATTGTTTTTTCATCAATCTTCTTATGTTTACATTTAGGGAACAGTCAGAAAATGGGTTTGAAAACCAAGCATTATAAGAAGAATGAATTATGACACGAATTACACAATGAGAACTATATTTAAATTTTAAAATACAATTCTATAAATAGAATGACATTTTCTCATCTCCATGGACAATGAGAAAAAAATATCTTTACTTTATGGGTTCAATTACACTTAAAACTCTTAAGGAAAAAACTTAAACCAATCTTTTATTCTTTTTAATTTTACTCTATCATAGTTGACTTGCAATGCTACATTAATTAAATCAACCTTTTAAATTTGGTAACAATCAACTCTGTAACAATGATAACTTTAACAAAGTGTAACACGTAAGAAGAGTTCAATAAATATTTTTGTTTGGGCTTTAATACCACTAGTTTTTTGTTTGTTTTTGTTTTTTTTTACAAACTCAGTATATTCTCATAAAATTTAACCACTGGGAATTGTACCAAATATTGATTCTCTACGACTAGCTAGATCCTAAGGACCTCAGGACAAAGACACCTTTTAGGTCAAACATGAGCTCATGGGAACATACCAATGCATCTCAGAGAACCATGGCCTTACGTCGAGCAGCAAGACCTTTCCCCTGCTCTACACACATTACAACCATTGATATCCACGGCCAAGGGCAGGCAAAGGTCACCATTCGGCCTGTTGTAAAGGGGAAAATTTATGTCTCCTTTTCAATGGTGTTTGCCACCTGGCTCTCAGCCAATCCAACATAAACAACACCATTCATGAAGTGCTGGAAAATTCCCTGTCTTCAGCGAATTCCAGACTCTTGAAAAGGTCAAAATTCAATTTGAAAAGAAGAAAATCATTATATTTAAGAAGGTCCAGAACATAGAAATATCATACAGTATCAGTTCAGTTCCGTTCAGTCACTCAGTCGTGTCCGACTCTTTGCGACCCCATGCATCACAGCACGCCAGGCCTCCCTGTCCATCACCAACTCCCGGAGTTCACTCAGACTCACGTCCATCGAGTCAGGGATGCCATCCAGCCATCTCATCCTCGGTCATCCCCTCCTCCTCCTGCCCTCAATCCCTCTAAGCATCAGAGTCTTTTCCAATGAGTCAACTCTTCACATGAGGTGGCCAAAGTACTCGAGTTTCAGCTTTAGCATCATTCCTTCCAAAGAAATCCCAGGGCTGATCTCCTTCAGAATGGACTGGTTGGATCTCCTTGCAGTCCAAGGGACTCTCAAGAGTCTTCTCCAACACCACAGTTCAAAAGCATCAACTCTTCTGCACTCAGCCTTCTTCACAGTCCAACTCTCACATCCATACATGACCACTGGAAAAACCATACCTTGACTAGACAGACCTTTGTTGGAAAAGTAATGTCTCTGCTTTTCAATATGCTATCTAGGTTGGTCATAACTTATCTTCCAAGGAGTAAGCGTCTGTTAATTTCATGACTGCAGTCACCATCTGCGGTGATTTTGGAGCCCCCAAAAATAAAGTCTGACACTGTTTCCACTGTTTCCCCATCTATTTGCCATGAAGTGATGGGACCAGATGCCATATCATGCAGTATAGCACAATGCTAACAAATGATCCAAAATACTCCACTGTACCGGGCATGAACATCTATGCAATGAGAGTGGCCATCTGGGGGGGTCTGTTTGCACTGTACCATCCCATTTCCTTCTCACAAAAATCCTGTAAGTGGATATGAACCACACAATCTAGAGAAGCAAACAGCCAGAGCCAAATCATAAACTCTGGTCCTCTTTAAATACTACGGCGGATCCCCCGCTACCTCAAGAACACTGGGCAATGACATTAGCTGCTGGAAAACAGTCTATTCCCTTTCGAAACACTTTTCAAATACACGCTGCAATCTTAGTGGACACTTTCCTTTCTTTTCCAGGGGAAGTGTCTTTTATTTTCCCTTCCTTATTCGCTGTAATAGTGACATGTGTGAGTGCTCCGTCTCTCAGTGGTATCCGACTCTTTTTGTGACCCCATGGACTGCAGCCCACCAGGTTCCTCTGTCCATGGGATTCTCCAGGCAAGAATACTGGAGTGAGTTGCCATTTCCTCCTCCAGGGGATCTTCCCGACCTAGGGAGCGAACCCACACTTCCTGCGTTGCCAGGCGGACTCTTTACAACTGCACCACTTGGGAAGCACTATTCTTAGGCACCTTCTCTTAAGTGTTCAGGACACTGCAAAATGTAATAGGGGAGAATTTACAGAATCGTCTTAAATTAAAATGTATAGGATCGCCTTGAATTAAATAATCTGAGTATAAGCAGCTTCTATGGAATTTCAGCACAAAATTATCAAACATCTACCAAGTGTTTCCCTGACGATCAGAGGCAGAACTCCCTTTCAAAGGGAGAAAACCAGAAGGAAATGCCAATCCATTCCCTGATGTGACTCTTACAAGCAGACCAAGCTGACCCGCAAGTTAACACCCATCCTAACAGCAAGAGCTCAAATGCTGACTAACAGTGTGGAGACCTTTAGAACATTCTAAGATGTCACTGTCCTCTGGAAAAGATTTAGGACATTCCCCAGGATGCAATGGGCTTCCCTGGTGGCTCACATGGTAAAGAATCTGCCTGCAAAGGCAGGAGGCCGGGGTCCGATCCCTGGGTCGGGAAGATCCCATGAAGGGAATGGCAACGCACTCCAGTGTTCCTGCCTGCAGAACTGCACGGACAGAGGAGCCTGGAGGGCTTCCATCCATGGGGCCACCCAGAGTGGGGCATGGCTGACGGACCAACACTTCACCTCAGCAGGACGCAGCACACCGGGATTTCTGGGGTCACGGGAAACCTGGCTGCACAGGTATGACTGCTGTGCAACTAACTCCCCAGTGTGGGCATCACGGCGCTGGGCATGGAGGCAGTTTCCCATCACATGAATGCGAATAACAGAGGTCAAAGGCCATGACCCAAACTCCCTGACTCTCCACATGACCGAACTCAGTCCTTCACATTATTACAATGCAGTCACTCTCTTCACTGCATGAATATCAACATGTCATTAAAATACAGGTTGCATTCATGAAGCCAAGCTATCAGATACAGTCTGTACTGTGAGTACATACTGAATAACTAAGTAGCAAGGGAGGGCAAGGGCTCTAACTACAATTAGTTCTGAACTTAAGGACTGAAGGATGGTCATCAGACAGATCATCGGTCATCCAGCAATCTGTAGGATTTAGACAATCTTTTAGCTTGAATAGACTATGGCAACGCCTTTGAAATCCAGTTCTGAAAAGGGGGGTCACTAATGTAAGATTTTTTTAATGTTAAAAAAAAAAAGATATCTTTAAGGTAGTTATGACCCTAGGTACACAGAGACAAACGTTTTGGCACTGCTGAAGTTTCTCAGTGATACAAAACTAAAAAGAAGGAAGAAACATAAAATATTGCACTGGTTATTCTAAAAACTCCCCAATCTCCTGGGACTTTTTTAATATATCTCAGTCTCTTTCGGCAATTAAAGTTTGCAAAGGTGAGACACAGAATTCCACTGTAACAGTTCCTTTCTCTAGGACCGTATCACAGAAGAGGTGAGCCCCAGTGACCACAAGGAGTAATCCATCACATACATGTTCACAGGGGAGATGGGCATGCCTGTATTAAACCAAACTCTGATCCTCCACGGACCTTCTTAAAGCTTCTAAATCTGATAATAGTAACAGCTGGTAATCCTTTACAAATAAGAACACTTTTCCCCCATGACTGATTCATAAAAAGTAGAATCTGCTACTTTTGCTGATGTCTTTTTGCATGTGAAAATGGAATTTTGGTTTCTGCCTTAATGCTCCATATTTCTTTTTTCTTTTTCTTTGTGGAATATTTTCCCCAGCAGTGTTTTAACTTTCATTCAAGTGTCACAATCCTGAAAGAACTTTCTGTCATCATCTCTGGGTGGTCATCAGACTAAGTTAGCCATATCTATCATTTCAAGCTGAAACTGCTCACCTGATTTTGAATTAACTGGCAAAAAATATGGAAACGATATTGTGTGTATTACTTAGTCGTGTCCGACTCTTTGTGACCCCATGGACTGGAGCCCACCAGGCTCCTCTGTCCACGGAATTCTCCAGGCAAGATTACTGGAGTGGGTAGCCATTCCCTTCTGCAGAGGATCTTCCTGACCGAGGGATCGAACTTGGGACTCCTGCACTGCAGGCAGATTCTTCACCCACTGAGCCACCAGGGAAGTCCAGAAATGATATTGACCCCTCTGAACTACTTTTCATCAAACTTCCTCCTGGAGTACAAAATCTGGAGGGGTTTGAGGAATAAAGATCATTCCCAGATCTATCATTTCGTATTTTTATTTTAATTCTTTAAATAAATGTATACTTACTCATAAGTGAGCACCTAGTCATTAAAATCACTTCAGATTATTTCTGAAGTCTTTAAAACAAGTTTCAAATAGCTGAGTGAGCGCTTAAGCTTACTTGATCCACGATGCATAAATCCTGAGTATCAGGCAGTTTCTAAGGAAACAGAATCATCTGGGACAAGAGAAACAAACGAGAAGCCGGGAGTTGCAATTTCCTTTGCAGTCATGAGCAAATCAAATACCTTCCTTGTAACTCAGTGAGTTTATGTAGAAACAAGGTAAAACACAGGATCTTTGGAAAATCAGAGTCAATATTTGAATATATTGAGTTGGCCAAAAAGTTTGTTTGGATTTTTCCATTATGGCTTATGGAAACCCAAACAAACATTTTGGCCAATCCAAAATTTCCGTGATATTTTAATAAATAAAACTGAACTTGACATGACCTAGTATTGGAAAATAATAAAACCATCGAGTCAAAAGACTGTCTCTAAGCTACTGCAGGAGTGATTCCAACTCGTAAGTACAAACAAGGACATTCACATTTAAAAAGAAAAATAACTCAGCACTTCCTATGTAGGCAGGATGATTAAAGAATGAAACATAAGGCTAAATGATTTTCACTGAATGGAGCAAATATAGGATGCCCTTCTTCAAAGAACCAGAATAAAATAGGCTGCCAGCATTTACTGAGAACCGGCCATGTTCCAGGGCTGTTCTGAGAGTCTCACTCAATGTAATCTTCAAAATATAAGCCAAGAAAGCAGACAGAGATGGAATACATGCTTCCCCAGGATTACATGGTTAGGGAGCAGCATATTTTGTTCTAAAATAAATACTGAAAAATCAGACAGAGAAAGACAAGTATCATATGATATCACCTATATTGGAATCGAAAATACGATACAAATGAACTTATTTATGATAACAGAAACAGACTCACAGACACAGAGAACAAACTTACAGTTACCAAAGGGGCAAAGGGGAGAGAGAGAAATTAGGAGTATGAGATTAACAGATACACGCTGCTATATATAAAACAGATAATCCACAAGGACCTACCATATAGCACAGGGAACTATATTCAGCATCTTGTAAAAACCTCTAATGAAATCAACAATCCGAAAAAGATAAACATATACATACACACACACACACGTGTGTGCATAATTGATTCACCTTGCTGTACACCTGAAACTAACGTAACACTGTAAATCAACTATAGTTCAATTAAATAAATAAATAAAATTGCTACTGAACAAAACATAATAGTACTTGATGATTCAGAAAAAAGTAGAATATCTTGTGCTGAACACAGAACACTCTTCCTGAGTATGTGCACACAGGCAGATGTGAAAAAGGAGCCCCAAATCCTCCCCCTTGCCCTGGGGTCCCTGGGAGGGAGAATGCCACCAGCGAAAGGCCCTCCAGGGTGGGCAGGAGGGCAGGGTCTACCTCCCAAGCAACTAGCATCCTGCATCCGAACAACCGGAAGGAACATGAAAACTACAAGCGGACTGAGACCACGTCAGATCATTTTCTACAGCACCACTCACCTCTTTAAAACATGTAAGAAGAAAAAAAAACACAAATATCTCACCCTGCTGTCCCCTACTTCCTCATAAATGGGAAAGTGTACAAATACATATCCTGTATAAATGCTTAAAATATGCTGGGACTTCCCTGGTGGTCCAGGGGTTAAGACTTCATGCTCTCAATGTAGGAGTATGAGGTAAATGCTGCTTGGGGAACTAGGAACCTGCACACCACACAGGGGAGCCAAAAATTTTTAAGTATATATATTGATATTCAGATGAAATTCCCAGGGAAACGGAGCAGGAGAGCTCAGCACAGTGATCTGAAATCTCAGCTAAGCTCTGAGAGTTACTATAACGAAGCTCCAGGTCTTCCAACAATGGAACACATTAGTCAGGAACTGAAAGATATATTCTCAGAACAGCTTCCCCACGTTCTTCAGTGCTCATCTCTGGTGCCCTGAATCATGTGCTGTGCTTGGTCGTGAGGTTGTGTATGACTCCAGGCAATTCCACCGGGCTCCTCTGTCCACAGGGATTCTCCAGGGAAGAATACTGGAGTGGGCAGCCTATCCCTTTTCCAGGGGACCTTCCAGACCCAGGGGATCGAACCGGGGTCTCCTGCATTGCAGGATTCTTTACCAGCTGAGCTACCAGGGAAGTCCACCCTGTATCATGAGACAGCTCAAATTCAATACACCGGAAGAGCCCCATGCTGACATGTACAGAAGGGATTTACCTAATCCTGACATGCTCTCTGCTCGGCTGCATTGTTGGAGAATCAAGTGGAAACACAGAGGGAAAGATAAAGAACTTCCATCCACGATTTTCCTGAAGTTTATGCATTGCTAAAGGTCTGGTGTATTCTTCCTATGATGAAGGTTGAGAATGAATGCTGTGAAAGTGGGTGAAAGCGTCTGAAGGCACCCCCGAGGAACATTCTGACAGACCAAATGTCCAGTAACGTGGCTTTGCTTAACATACATTCTGACATGAAATATGATTTGAATTTAACAGGAGATCTGTATTTATGCTTGCTCTACAAAAGCAAGTCAGAGGTTCCTACACATAACTGAGAAGCCACTGAAAATACTTAACAAAGAAACTTTTAACACAGGTTTTCTCTTGTATTTGATATTTGAAAAAACTCTGTATGAAATTTGAAAAATATCTTCTAGAAAAGCTGTAAGGTGTACGTAGGCCGCTTCATCACTGAGCATCTTGACCTGCAGGCCCCCCACTGAGTACATTAGTCATTGATAATCTGCCTGGGTTTTTTAACATTTATTTACTTACTTGGCTACACCAGCTCTTACCTGTGCACACAGGGTCTCTGCTGTGCCGTGTGGATTTCTCACCGGGGCACGTGGACTCTGGAGTTTGTGGTGTGCAGGCCCAACTGCTGCAGCACGTGCGGTCTCAGAGCCCTGGCCAGGGATCGACCCCCGGCCCAGCACTCCCCTGTGGCTCCCCAACCACTGGGCCACCAGGGACGTCCTGACAATCTGCCGCGTAGACGGCCTGTTTGAAATCCCATGCTTTGAAGGGTAACTGTTCTTCCAGAAGACAGCAGTGAGAGTCTCCACGTTGCACTTCTGTGTGATCTCTGCTAATGGCACTGTGGAACTGCTTTAGTTAGGCCATTTCAGATATAATGGCTGTCGCTATGACTCCAAGTGTCAGGTACTGAGCTATCAGCTCTTTGAAGAAATAAATTTTGAGGAGGTATGGGAGGAAGGAATTTATTTCACAAAACATTACAATGGAATTCATGACTGACCTTGGAGCGGCAGTTTTAAGTATGCTGTTAAAAATCTGTAAGGGACAGTTGAGAAAATTATCAGACTGTAAGAGACGCGTGAGCTCGCCAAACAAGGATTTCGGTGTAATTTTTGTCTTTATTAGATGAAGTCTGAATGGACGAGCCAGCCGCTGCTGTCTCACACCTGCCTGTCGCTGGTGACATCCCTTTACTGAGCCTACATCTTCACACACTTTTGGACGGGCATATGTTGGACGCTTCAGTCTCAAGGTCAAGAAAGGATCAGAGGCCGTGGATACTGACAACTGATTTCTCTGTTTTCTCTGTGTTTTTCCATGACTATATCTACTGTCTCATTTTGATTTACAAGCAAAATCTAGAAAACCTACAAAAGTAAGTGTTTTATCTAGGAATAATACAGCAAATACTGCTTTTATTTTTGGTGAAGAAAATAAATTTTGTATGCTTTATTTCAACCTAAGTAAAATGTGGATTTTGTTTTAAAAAATAATGCTGTCCTAATCAACATAAACTATTATGCAATCTACAAAACACTCAAAAGGAGGCTGAGGAGATGGGGAGTGAGGGAGCCCCCAAACCCCACAAGTGAGACTCATCCAACAAACACGCAGTAGGAGAGCTCATCACACACCTGACACAGGAGAACACTCAGGGCAACATCTTCCAGGCCAAAAAGAAGAGAGCAAGGCTGGAAAATCAGGAAAAGATGGACGGAATGCAAAGGAGAGCGGCGGTCTAATCAGCGGTGTGAATACGAGAAGAGACAAGACACCGCGGGGCCCCTGGAGAAGGTCGGGGGGCAGAGAGCCAGAAGAGGGGGCATGTGCAGTGGCTGCCCCCACGTGGCCAGGAGGGGCCGGCGAGGTGCCCCCGACCCGCGGGGGCTGGGCCGGCGCAGCGGGAGAGCCGGCCGCCCCAGGCTGCCACCGGCCGGCAGTAAGGACGACCGGGCAGCGAGGGGGACAGTCACCGTCCACTCCACGCTGAGCTCCGCGCTCCACACACGCCACTGCAGCTACCGTCTGCAGGGAGCCATGAGGCCCTGTCCCCACCGTACAGATGTGCCCCAGGTCATCACATGGTCACTACAGAGGCATGATCCGAACCCAGGTCAGACCTCACAGGCTATGCTCTGCTACCCATGAAGACACTACCCCTGTAAAGACTGGTGAGAGAAATTAGAGGAGACCTAAACAAACACTGTATTCACTGATTCAGGGGCTCACACTGCTAAGGCTGAATTTGCCACAAGTGACCTAGAGACTAAATATAACCACAATTTCTTATGAAAATGAATAAGCTGATATAAAAAATTATACAGAAATAGAAAGGAATTGGAGAAGGAAATGGCAACCCACTCCAGTGTTCTTGCCTGGAGAATCCCAGGGACAGAAGAGCCTGGTAGGCTGCCATCTCTGGGGTCGCACGGAGTCGGACACGACTGAAGCGACTTAGCAGAAAGGAATAGAAAAGCCAAAACGATTTTGTAAAAGAACAAAACTGTAGGACTTGTGCTCCCTAATTTCAATACTTAAACCTAGACTCATCAAAATGATGTGGCTTTAAATAAAACACATGGATCAATGGAAAAGAATAGACCAGAAAGACCCAACCACCTGTCATCAATGTATCCTTAACAAAGATGCCCAAGGTCACTCAGTGGGGAAAAGACCTTTTCAACAAATGGTGCTAGAACCAACATATAGACCCAGTACCATATACAAAAATTAAATCAAAATGAAGAGAATATACATATGTATAGCTGAGTCACTTAGGTATATAGCAGAAATTAACTACAACATTGTAAATCAACTATATCTGAACAAAATGATTTTTTTAATCAATTCAAAATAGACCACGGTCCTAAATTTAAGAGACAAAATTACAAAACTTCCAGAGAAAAATATGGGTGAGAATCTTTATGATCTTAAGTTAGGCAAAGACTTCTTAAATATGACGTCAAAAGATGAACCACAAGAGAAAACAATGACAAACAAGACAATCAAAATCAAAAATTCTGCTCTTCAACATATCTACGCACTTTCCATTTTCACACACAGCATGGCTCTCCTGGAGCTCTTCTGATGGGGAAAATCCATTACGGAAGTCCAGTACAACTGGCAGCGGCATTCTTTTCACCATATATTAATAAACCGACATTCTGGCTCACATGTCAGTGTCCTGAGAGCTCACCCACCCAGAACAAGTCAGTCTCCCTGGGCAGGGAGCATTAACAAGGTTCATGTCGCACACCCACAAAGCTAAACCGAGACCCTGGGCTATGAGGACTACACCCAAGCTACACCCCACGGACTGCCAGGCCACCACCCAAACTCTAGTGAAGTCTCTCTTTATATATATATATATATATATATATATATACACACACACACACACACACACACACACACACACACACACCTATTTTTAAATTGTAACAAACAGTACTTTTGAAACCCTATACTCTATGTAAGAAATCAACTGAATTTTCCCAGGCCTGTTTTTTTTTCAAAGATACAAAAAGTTTGCTTAGATCTGTTGCAAGAATTACACTTGCTACTCCAACATATATGGGAACAAAGCAAGGGCATGAGAAATGAATGGTATGAGATGAAAACAAAGAAAATCATAATCATAAATTAACTAAATCTGACAGAGTGGAGGGAAAAACCCTCAAATTATGTTTCCCATAATTATAAAGAAAAACATCATGGATAAAAAGGAAAAAAATGCTCTACCATTTATCTAATATTTTGTGATCACTTTCTAAATTAAAATGAGATTACACACAACTGAGTCTAACCAACATTTCTGTAATAAAGGAAATTACTTAGAATCAGCATGAAATACTGCTGTTTGCTAACTGATATCCAAATTAAACTGATTTTCCCATAGACAGTAAGAAACAGTCTACCTTGCTTTCCCTTAGTCAGCCTTAATTGAGAGGATAAAAACAATAAACCACTGATATTTTTATAATTAGCAGATGAAGCACCATCTAATAATAGACACTGGAAAACATGTTCTACCACCTGCTAGCAGTCTGTGGTTATTAGTCAGTGATGAGGATCTCAATAATTTGCGAATAACGGTCAGATGGCAAATGTATTACACGAGGCCCAACACGATGGCACACGCTGGACTGTCTGAAGTAGGTCCTCCCGGGCTGCACCGCCATCACCCACTGACTCCGAGGCTGTCAGTCACTCAGCAGCTGGGCACCATGGCAACAGCTGGGATGGGGGATGGTGTGAGGACCACCTCCACCCACTATGGGTCACTCCTCCCAAAACCCTCTCCTGGCAGATACTAATCCACCTTTTGCCCCAGGACTTGCTGCGGTCTGCCCTCCCTCCTGGCTCCAGGACGCCACCCCACCCCAAATTCCAAGGTGGTCTCCCCATTACAAGCATGTGAGGAATGGGGCAGCCCCACAGCATGGCCCTGCACTGCCCCTCCCTGGGCAAAGCTAACTTCTAGAGGGTTCTGGCATCTTCTCCAGAGTTAGGGGGCTGTCTGAAATGAGGTACACTAACCCTTCAGGACTCTATTAACAACAGTTTCCAAGCCTAGCCCTCTGGGTGGTAGCATAAATAAATGTGTAAATATTGCCACCTTATAACTAACTGATCACGCAGTAAAACATTAGAAACCCAACAAACTACAGCCTTTAAAATACCATCCCTCACAGCCCCACTGCAAAGAAAAACTGCAGACGATTAAGATACAAATGGACTGTTGGCGGGTGTCAGCAAACATTTAGTTAATGCCCACCTTTCACATGGACAGCTGGTGAGATTACAGAGAAAGTTCCACGGACGACTGGCCCTGTGCCAACATAGAGCTTCGGTGATACCTACCACCTTGAACTAAGAAACCCCATTAAACAGCTTCCCCGGTGATCCAGTGGTTAAGAGTCTGCCTTGCAACGCAAGGAACACCAAGAAGATGACACACGCCGCGGCGCAGCTCCACCACCCGCGCTACTGCGCCTGCACTCGAGCCCACCGCCAGGAACACTGAGGCCCCAGGCCGGGAACGCTGAGGCCCGCGCGCCCTAGAGGCCGCGCCTTGCAACGAGAGAACCCACCCCGGTGAAAAGCCCAGGCAAGCAACTCGGAGTAACCCCGCTCACTGCCACCAGTCTGCTTCCAGCAACAAAGACCCACCCAGCAGAGTCAAAAGCAAATAAACAAACATATGTTTAAAAAAACACCAAAAAGAAATCATATTTTAAAGAGTTTTAACTAAAAGAAACTCTTAAAAATCTATTCTCTGCTTCACTTTCACATTAGAAATTCCATGAACCATTTAAATTTTGCAAACTTTTAGGAACTGTCAACATGACATGCTTACTGATTAGTATTACTTCACTTTCTTACAGTATATGTTTGCCTCCCAAGAGTACATACTGTGTTAGGTTAGAGAAAATAAAAGAACGACAACCTGTACTTTTAGTAAACAGCTAAAAGAGCACATTTTAGGTATTATATTAATATCATTTTTCTGTACAAGATCAGCCCCACCAGGCATCATGGCATTTCATTAGTAATACACTGAGATCATAATGTTAGTTACTCATTATACATTCCATTCTAAACATCTTAATTCTTAAGGAGTTTCTTGTTCGATGATGGGTAAAAGTTCGTGTATCCTATGTTTAAAAAATTCTGTTTTCCTATCTTTTAAGAACCTGTGTATGCTAAGTCACTTCAGTTGCATCTGACTCTTGTGTGACCCTGTGGACTGCAGACTGCCAGGCTCCTCTGTCCATGGGATTCTCCAGGCAAGAATACTGGAGTGGGTTGCCAAGCCCTCCTCCAGGAGATCTTCCCGGCCCAGGGATCGAACCTTCAGCTCTTAGGTCTAACCTGCATAGGTAGGCAGGTTGTTTACCACTAGCACCATGATTCGTAAACCCCGTTCTGAAATATGGAATCACTGCAATGCTAAAGCAGGAAGGAACATTAGAGGTTAACCTAATACAATCTACTCACCAAACACACTACACTGAAAAAAGGTTAAATGATGTGTTCACGGCTCCATAGCAAGCAAAGAGCAAAATCTGGATAATTTCAGGTATGTTGACTCTACATTTTTTTCATTTTTTTTGATGGTAGTTGATTTATAATATTGTGTTAATTTCTGCTGACTCAGTTACAGATACATATTCATTCTCTTTTCTTATACTCTTCTCCATTATAGTTTATCACAGGATACTGAATACAGTTTGCTGTGCTGTGCAGCAGCACCCTGGTGTTTATCCATCCCATATAGACTAGTTTGCATCTGCTAATCCCAGACTTCCAATCCATCCTTCCCAACCCCCTCCCCCTTAGCAACCACAAGTTTGTTCTCTATGTGAGTGTGTTTCTGTTTTGCAGATAAGTTCATTTTTCTCCTATTTTAGATTCCACATATAAGTGGTATCATATGGTATTTGTCTTTCTCTTTCTGACATTTCACTCAGGATGATCATCTCTAGTTGCATCCACGTTGCTGCTGAGCCACAGTCAGCTCCAGGTCTTATTTTTGTTGACTGTATAAAGGTTCTCCATCATCAGCTGCAAAGAACAAAATCAATCTGGTTTCAGTATTGACCATCTGGTGATGCTCACATGTAGAGCCATCTCTTGGGTTGTTGGAAACGGGTATTTGCTATGACCAGTGTGTTCTCTTGGCAAAACTGTTAGCCTTTGCCCTGCTTCATTTTGTACTCCAAGGCTAAACTTGCCTGTTATTCCAAGTATCTCTCTCTTGACTTCCTACTTTTGCATTTCAGTCCCCTATAATGAAAAGGACATTTCTTGGTGTTAGTTCTAGAAAGTCTTGTAGGTCTTCAAAGAAATGGTCAACTTCAGCTTCTTCAGCATCAGTGTTGGGGGCACAGACTTGGATTACTGAGATGTTTAATGGAAAAACAAGTTGGACTATAAAGAAAGCAGAGCGCCGAAGAATTGATGCTTTTGAACTGGGGTGTTAGAGAAGACTCGAGAGTCCCTTGGACTACAAGGAGATCCAACCTGTCAATCCTAAAGGAAATCACTCCTGAATATTCACTGGAAGGATGGATGCTGAAGCTGAAACTCCAATACTTTGGCCACCTGATGTAAAGAACTGACTCATTGGAAAACACCCTGATGCGGGGAAAGATTGGAGGCGGAAGGAGAAGGGCACAAAAGAGGATGAGATAGTTGGACGGCATCACGGACGCGACGGACATGAGTTTGAGTAAGCTCTGGGAGTTGGTGATGGACAGGGAAGCCTGGCATGCTGCAGTCCATGGGGTCGCAAAGAGTCAGACACAACTGAGCAACTGAACTGACTTAGAAATGAACCAAGATCATTCTGTCATTTTTGAGGCTGCACCCAAATACTATATTTCAAACTCTTTTGTTGACTATGAGGGGTACTCCATTTCTTCTACTGGATTCTTGCCCACAATAACAGATATAATGGCCATCTGAATTAACTTTGCCTGTTCCTGTCCATTTTAGTTCACTGATTTCTAAGATGTCACTAATTTCTAAGATATCAATGTTCAATCTTGCCATCTCCTGATTGACCACCTCCAATGTACCTTGATAGATGGACCTAACATTCCAGGTTCCTATGAAATACTGATCTTTACAGCATCGGACTTTACTTTCACCATCAGGTACTTTCACAGATGAGCATCCTTTCGGCTGTGGCCCAGCCGCTTCCTTCTTTCTGGAGCAATTAGTAGCTGCCCTCCGCTCTTCCCTAGGACCACACTGGACTCCTTCCAACCTGAAGTGCTCATCTTCCTGCCCTATCTTTTTGACTTTTCATACTGTTCCTGGGGTTCTCCAGGCAAGAATACTGGAGCGGGTTGCCATCTCCTCCTCCACTGGACCATGTTTTGTCAGAACTCTTCACTATGATCCGTCTATCCTGGGCGCATGACATCACTCATAGCTTCAATCAGTTACACAAGCCCCTTTGCCAAGAAAAGGCTGTGATTCAAGAAGGGAGAAAAAGTAAGATTACATTTTTACAAATATAATCCTTAGATGATACTATAAATAAATTATATGTCAATTAATATAAAATAATTAAAAAGAAATACTCAAATCCTTCATCTGCTTTAAAAAGTAGATTGTAATTAATTCTAATTAAGATAAGAATTTACTAATAAGTCTAAAATTTTTTTCAGGAAAAAGTTTAAAAATACAAGAAAATGCAACCCCAAAACATACAACCATATTCCACAAAAGGAGAAAATACCCTGATGGAAGGTTGATAAGGGGCAAAATTTTCCAAAGGGCAAGTCTAAACCAATATCTATTTGTCAAAAATAACCTTTAATCTTCTAAAACGCTTATGCTAAATAAAGTGACTAATGTTTTAAATGTAGGACTTCTTCAAAGACCTCAAATTCTTCTGTGAAACACTGAACTGAAACAGTTAGAACATGCTTGAGTATCTTCAAACCTCAGAATAACATATATTTAAACAGCCTCCAGAGCTTCCCAGGTGGCATTCGTGGTAAAGAACCCTCTTGCTAATGCTGGAGAAATAAGAGATGCTGGTTTGATCCCTGGGTCGGGAAGATCCCCTGGTGTAGGAAATGGCAACCCACTCCAGTGTTCTTGCCTGGAGAGTCCCATGGACGGAGGAGCCTGGCAGGCTACAGTCCAGAGGGTTGCAAAGAGTCAGACACGACTGAAGCGATGGCACAGACAATCTAGATACAAATATATTTATTTCATTTGAGCTGTTCAGTTATGAAGCAAATATTTTTTAAACCCTATTTTAATACATTTAATTCTTATGCTACTTAAAGCCTAACAAACTACAAACACTAAAAATATTTCAGCTTTTATCCCCCAACAGCCAATCTCAACTATAAATGAAATCATTCTCTTCTATTAGTCATTTTTTTAAATTATCGTGTCTAAACATGCTTTTTGTATCACTAACTCAGGCTGATTCCCAAACAGAAAATAATTAAGAACATGAATATAATTTTGATGGCACCAACATACAAATGAAATTACTCATTATAATTTATTATTACATTTATTATGCAGATGTAAGTGAATACAGGGAAACTTGTACATGACTTCATTTTTAAAGTACAAAATCCACATCTCTGAAAAATGAGCAAAGAAAATGAGCTATTTGACTTTAAATTTTATTTTTACCATCATACAGTACTTCTATGTGAAATACGACACTGTGTCTCACTAAATAAACAAGAAGCAAAAGGTACTCTTTGATCAAAATCCTTCCACAGGGAATGACAGAACGCTGCTATCTGGGGCTGTCACTGTATTAAAAACGAGCAGGGACCATCCTGGGGACAGACGCAGCACCTGCCACCAACAGCCCTTCCGAGCAGGATCCGACCTCCTCAGTCCATGACGGAGCAAGGAAGCGCTTCACCGCCACCTCCCCGCCAGCGCCGCTCAGCAGCAGTTTCCCCAACAGCATTTGTCAACAACACCCACAGCTGTGCTCTGCGACAAAGAAAACCTAACTGACCATGTACACAACCGCCCAAAGCAAACCCTGAACACAGGGAAACCAACCGGCCATCAGCCAGAGCCCAGGAGGACTCCAAGGCTGATTCTGGAGGCATATTTTGGTCAAGGTATCTCATGCTATCTTAAGAAGCTGAATTGCTCAATCAGAATATTACTGAACAAAAATAGTCAGAGGCAAAGTACAGCTGCAAGGTTTCATGTATTTGTTTACCAGTATTCCTGTTACGTTCCAAAAATGATGTGAAGTTACAAAATTACTGAGTTTTGACCACAAGGGCACCTTTAGAGGAGAGAAATGAACGCCCTAAACGGACCACTCTCCCAGACTCCTCAACGTATCAGGCTCAATCCTTTCTTCCTAAAATTGCCTGCGGACTTCACTCCAGTTTTTATCACCTTTAGTCACAAGAAGTGAAGTGGTAATGAATGGATGAAAATTTCATGAACCTCAGAAATTGTCTATCTGGTACTTTTTGGCATCGCATAAAACCAAACAAACATGAAAAGCAGCTCCTTCAGCAGGACAGTGAGAGCTGCATCTCTGCAGCCCAAGACACACCCTCGCCTCCCATGGCGAGGAGGCGGCCTCCACAGACAGACCCAGGGCGGGTCGGCAGAGCCCCAGGAGCCGCAGCGCGTGGAGGACCCTTGTCCGCATCCCCTAAGCGTCACTGCAGGCCTGGCCTCCACTAACCATCGTTCCGGCTGCCGAGCGTCCTGATTATCGAGCCTCCCCTGTAAAATCGACAGGCCCAGAGGAGTCCCCATCCGCGGGAGGGCTCCAGCAGGTGGGTGGGCAGGAAACACTCGACAAGCCTCCAAGTCCCCCGGCCGTTAGTCTACGTCCCCCTTCATCTCAAATGCCGTATTTCCAGAAATATTCTCAAAGCAGAAGGAAGAATGGCTCCAAGTAGACCATTTTTCTGCCTTTTGGCTACTTTTCAAGGTCTTCTCACAGTATATAAAATACAGCTTGTTAGCAAAAATGTTCATATTTCGTCTTCGAATTCTCTCCACCAGAGATCTCTGTAGTCTCTGCTCAAGGTGGATATCACATTGTGATATGCCCTAAAAACTGAGCACAAGCGCGGCCAATGAGATCCTGGGCAGAGAACTCACCTGCCAAGCAACGTCCAGATGCCTGACCCATGCAAACTGCGAGATAACAAACAGGTGCTGTTTTAAACTCTTAAAAAAGTACAAGGAAATAGATATTGGGGCAGAACTGGAAAAAAAAAAAGAGAGGTCTAAAAAAATGTTTCTGAGGTATACTCAGTATTTTGTAACAACCTACATGGGAAAAGAGCCTGAAAATACATATATATGTATATACAAGCCCACATCATATATATGGGCTTCCCCAGTGGTTCAGTGGTAAATAATCTGCCTGCAATGCAGGAAACACAGGAGACACAGGTTCGATCCCTGGGTTGGGAAGATCCCCTGGAGAAGGAAATGGCAACCCACTCCAGGATTCTTGCCTGGAGAATCCCCATTGACAGTGAGACCAGTGAGCTACAGTCCACGGGGTTGCAAAGACACACACTGTGACTCTCTGGACTGTAGCCCCGCAGACGCCTCTGTCCATGAGGATTCTCCAGGCAAGAATACTGGAGTGGGTTGCCATGCTCTCCTCATATATACCATAAATATATGGTATTTCCCCCTTTAAAGACAGTTTCTCTCAGGTAATCTGACTGATCTCATCATTTCCTTTCTTGGATGACGAAGGATTTAAGGAGCTCTAAAGGCAACTTAAAGCAACTGAGAAAATAGCATAGCCTTTCCAAGAGCATCTAAGGACAATTTTATTTTCCTTTTCAGATGAAGATGAAAGATGTTATTTATATATACACATCTGTATATTTAAAAAGCAATTTGTGAAAATAAGACTTCTGATGGGATACTGTGGGATGGATTTTTTTTCAATAGCGTTAGCATTTTATCACTAAACTCTAGATATCAAGACATGTTTTCTTTGACTATTTCCCCCATTTTAACTTAGAACAGCACAATGAAAATTAGCTAAATTTGTCATACTTTTCAAAATTTAATCATTTTTACGTGTTAAAGGAAATCACGATGATTTTTCTAAAGGTTAGTGGTCACCGTCTCTGGTTTCCTTTTCTCCAGGCAAGAATATTGGAATGGGTAGCCATTCCCTTCTCCAGCGGATCTTCCTGATCCAGGGATTAGAACCTGGGTCTCCTGTATTGCAGGGCTGATTCTTTACTGTCTGACCCACCAGGGAAGCTCCTGGTCTCCATTATGATCAATTAATATAAGAGAAGTTACGTGACCTGGTATTTTATCAGAAAATTCTAAAAATTTCTGTGGCAGGTAAAAACCTAGTTCCCCAATGATATCCACCCTCTAATCTATAGAATCTGTAAATATGTTACCATCCATGGAAAAGAGACTTTGTGAATGTCATTAAGCTAAAGGTCCAGAGACAGCGAAGCAGCCTCCGGGTACCCGGGAGCACACACCGTCATTCCAGGCCTCGCAGAGGGAGGGGAGGTGTGACAAGGATGAGGAGGTGGGGGTGGTCCGGCCACTGGCCCAGCAAGGTGGGCAGCTTCCCGAAGGCAGGAAAGGCGAGGAGCCGGATTCTCCCTACAATGCCCCCAAGAAGCAGCGCTGCTGAGGCCTTGATTTTAGCGCCACGAGATCCACGCTGGACTCTGACCATCAGAGCTGTACGATAATAAACTTGTGTTACATAAGCTGCTGAGCTGGTGGTAATTTGTGAGAGCAGCTCCTCCTGGAGCAAACGACCCCTTTTTGTTTTTTAACAAGAACCAGTGCTATGGGACAGCCAAGAGGGAGGAGGAGCAAGGGTGAAAGGGGAGGTTTCTGCCTCCTGGGGGCTCAGCAAAGAACAGGCGCCCAAGTGAAGCACAGTGCTACCCTGTGACAGGGGGGCTGGTCTGTGGCAGAAGTGACTCAGAGCAGAGGACAGCCATCAGTCTCTGCAGCGCTTAACACCCACTTCACTCTGTGCCCCACCCTTCACCATCTCCAAAATCAGTTACATTTAATAGAGAAGTTTTCTTTTCGATTAGTCAATCAGAAATGTTAATCAACATAAAACTCAGAATAAATAAATATAATTTCAGTTAAAAACAAAAGAACTTGATAATCTGACCAACCTTATTTGGGAGGTTTTTGGAATACAGGCAAGGGTCCAGACCCTTGAGTTTCAAGGGCTCTGATATGTAGGTCCAGAGAGACAAAAGATGATTTCTTTTCAGTAAATTGTTTATTTGTTTAAAGGAACCCACCCCCTGCCACCTCCTGCTGAATAGGATAGCTTTCCCTTTAAACATAATGCATGTACCCACTTAGGCTGGATCTGACCCTGGGTCATCTTCATTCAACATGCGTCCCTTTTTCTTCCTCCTTCCCTTCCTGCCTTTTCTATCTTCAGCAAGTCCCTGACTCCCCACATCAAAAGATGACAAGCCTATTAACATCACCTGGTGACCTAGTAACATCACCTGAACACCTCCTTCAAACCAACTCAAAAAACTCCTAGTTCCTAATCTCCAAATTTTAGCTATCAGCACCAAAAGCACCACTCTGATTCATTTCATCACATCTCAAGGTAATTCACAACATCCTTCAGAAGTCCCTGTGAGTTCTCAGATGGCCAAAATCACATCTCCCAGAGAGAAGACAGACATGGAAGCTGGGAAAAGACACACAGTGAAAATCAGTCTCTGCATGGTTCAGAGTTCACTAAGCAACCTTCACAAAAGTTTGTAGATAAGCAGCTCAGTGTATTAAACATCACTGCAACCTGAAGGTGCTAGAAATTATACAGCAATTCCATAATTCTCAAATTTAGGATCATCAACTTTATGTACAGAAATGACATTAAATGGCATACACCGCTTCCTAATTATAATACGAAAAACCTGATTAGGTTTCATCATCCTTGTTTGAACACAGGGAATAAAATGTCTCTAACAATACAACCAGAAAAACTTTCTTGAAAAATTTTAATTCTTTAATTAAGGCAACGTTAGAAAATACATAAGGAAAAAGTCAAGAAATCTACATATGCTTCACTAAGACATGTCAACAATTTACAGGAATAAAATGGCCTTCATGTAGTCCTGCTGTGGATCAGGCCCTCTGCAAGGCCGGAACGGACACCACAGTGAAGAGAAGGGACACCGTCCCCACCCATATTGAAGTCTCCAGGCTGTTTTTCTACCGGAGAGAGTCCTCTTGATTTACGTGAATACTTCATACAGTCAAAGCTATGATTTTTCCAGTAGTCAGGTATGGATGTGAGAGTTGGACTATAAACAAGGCTGAGTACCAAAGAACTGATGCTTCTGAACTGTGGTGTTGGAGAAGACTCCTGAGAGTCCTTTGGACAGCAAGGAGATCCAACCAGTCAATCCTGAAGGAAATCAATCCTCAATATTCACTGGAAGGACTGAGGCTGAAGCTGAAGTTCCAATACTTTCACCATCTGATGGGAAGAGCCAACTCACTGGCAAAGACCCTGAGACCCTGATGCTGGGAAAGATTGAGGCAAGACAAGGGGATGACAGAGGACGAGATGGTTGGATGGCATCATCGACTCGATGACATGAGTGTGAGCAAGCTCTGAGAGATGGTGAAGGACAAGGAAGCCTGGCATGCTGCAGTCCATGGGGTCGCAAAGAGTCAGACACGACTAAGCAACTGAACAACAGCGACAACTCTTTATCATAAATGAAAATTCAAATAAAATCTAAACAATTGCTAAACAAATCATTAAATAATTCTGAAGCATAAGTAGTTTTAACTCAAAATTTACTATAGTTACTACAGTTACTACTATTATAGTTACTCACATTCAACAATACCTTTAGGGACATCCCTGGTGGTCCAGTGGCTAAGACGCCATGCTTCCAATTAAGAGGGCCTGGGTTTGATCCCCAGTCAGGGAACTAATATGGCACATGCCTCAACTAAGAGTTCACAGGCTGCAACTAAGACGTGGAGCTGCCAAATATATAAATTTTTTAACCTTTTTTTAAAAAAATTTTAAAAGAATATCTTAAACCCCAAGAGGTAATACTGCAAGGGGGTTAAGATCACAGGCTCTGGGAACAGGGGGCCTGGTTCTGAATCCCAGCTCAGCCACCCCTAAACTGTGACCTGGGCAATTACTACATCTCTGTATGCTCAACTTTACCACCTGTGCAATGGAGATTATCTAAGCACCTATTTCAAAGGGTTAATCAGAAGGTGACATAACTCACACAAAATAGACTACCCCAGGCAGATAATACAAACTAAATAAATGCCACCTATTTTCAGTGGAAGACAAGCTTGAATGAAGTGCTGAATTTCTAGAATTTTGTAAGCTAGCTGTTAACAACAGCTTTTTCTTTAAAAATTAAATTACCTGAAACTATAATTAAATGAATTACACTAAAAATCAAGACAATAAATACAACTTGCCACTTACTAATGACATCACTGTTTCACTGCTTATGCCTACGGCACGTGCATGGTGGAGACCAGGTCATGATGAGACCCTGCACCTCTGTCTCCAACTCTGCATCCAAACTGGTACGCAGAAATCGACCGTACCAAAAGTGTTTACACCTTGAAAGTGAAAGTCGCCCTTGAAAGTGAGCGTCTGACTCTCTGCAATCTCATGGACTAATACACAGTCCATGGAACTCTCCAGGCCAGAATACTGGAGTGGGTAGCCGTTCCCTTCTCCAGGGGATCTTTCCAACCCAGGACTGAACCCAGGTCTCCCGCATTGCAGGCGGATTCTTTACCAGCTGAGCCACAAGGGAAGTTCAAGAATCTGGAGTGGGTAGCCTATTCCTTCTCTAATGGATCTTCCTGACCCAGGAATCAAAGCGGGGTCTCCTGCACTGCAGACAGATTCTTTACCAACTGAGCTATCAGGGAAACCCAAAAGATATTTTGTTGTGAAGTACAGACCCTCAGGTTGTGGCACACAGACTTATTTGCTCCATGGTATGTGGGAGCTTACCTCCCTGACCAGAGATCGAACCCATGTCCCCTGCACTGCAAGGCAGATTCCTAACCACTGGACCACCAGGGAAGTCCCAGCTTAAGGTGTAGCTGAACTTACACCTTGGAAAGGCACGAATGCTACAAATCATGGCTTTTATCCTAGAAGAACTGGTGATCAAAAACTTACCAGCACACTAATGCCCATTGTTATAGATTTATCATAATAAATCACCTTCAATCTCTTCCTTTTTCACAGGAGAAAAAGAAAGGGTAACAAATCAAAATGTAAGTTATCTCTAGTCTCCTTGTCCCTACGTGGTAGTGTGTATGTGATGGCCAAGTTCAGGTTCCTTTTCAAAACTGTGTCCCCGAAGAACCGCATACCCTAGTGTGTAACTGCACCAGCCTTGTCTTTTCTGCTTTGCCAAAGCCAGGTAGATTCATTATTCTTTAAAAATAACAGGGCTAATTTGCCACATTTGCATATGAAGGCCACCTTAAGGAGGTAAAAGCCCAGTGCCAAACTGTCATCAGATACAGTCCTCACATCTCTTAAAATTGTTCGACCTTCTGACATTACTTAGCAACTCAAGTCAATATCAAACGAGCCCACAGTCACTCTGGCTGAAACACAAATACTCACTTTCAAAAAAAGGTCAAGTACTCAACTGCCTTCTAACTGCTCAGTGCATGCCTGTGTTAAAACAGTACACACAGGAATAATGTGTTCAGAGGGACCAACTAAATGTTCTAATTCAGGCCAAAAGTATGGCAGTTTGCACAGCACAGAACAAAGTCTACAACAACACTGCCTGCTGGGCCCTAAGACGCACGGGGCGTGCGGAGGAAGAGAAATACCGCGCCTGCACCTGGGAGCTCCAAGTACATAGACAGCATGACTAAGCGGGAAAGCATTGAAGCCGAAATCAGAATTCCTGGGCTCCAGCTCTAACTCTGGTTCTACCCAGTTCAAAGAGTTTAATCTCTGAGTACAATTCTGCTAAACTAGGCCATCTCAGCTCTACGATTCTGCTCTGTTTTTCAGAATAAATGTGCTGTCACTACAAAAATGAATAAAAGAATCTTTCCCCTCTCCCTGCCCGACTATGAGAACATAGTTTTATTAAACTGACTCAAGTTTAATATCACACAAACAGAAACACTTACATTAACGTGAGAATATAGAAACCTGTGTGTCACGTCTTCATTCTCTGCTGTACAACAACGCTCACGTCTCAGGGCTAAATAAATACTAACACAAAGGCAACGCGTGAACCGGGACCATGGGTTTTCTTTTCCGTACGTCCACCAGCCAAGTCCAGGGCGCCCATCGAACAGAAGGAAGGTAGTAAACTTACAGATGAGCGACACAGGAAGGACTCTGAGGGTTTCGAGTCTGTACTGCTACAGTCCATCTAGCTGTCACTGGTAACTTTATGCACGATTTGCACGCACATAAGCCTTGTTTTTTAAGTTTACTTATTTATCTGGCTGGGTCAGGCCTCGGTTGCAGCATGCAGGATCTTCGCTGCACGACACGGGGTCTTTCTGTGTGGCACACAGACTCTCTAGCTGTGGCACAGGCTTCAGCAGCTGCGGCACGTGGGCTTAGATGCTCCCTGGCACGTGGGGTCTCAGTTCCCCAACCAGGGACCAAACCCACACCCCCTGCATTACAAGGTGGATTCTTAACCACTGGACCACCAGGAAAGTCTCTCCTTTAAAGAGAAAAGGAGGGCCTGCCACCTCCGGACACGATGAAGGAACAGGAACTGGATGTACTCTGCCACTTGACGCAACTATTTCTCTCTAAAAGGAGGCACAAAATGTATTTATGTCTTTGGACATCAGACAAAACATGGACAACAGTGATTCCTGAGAAAATGGAAACCAACCAAATGAGCCCTACCAGCCCAGCTGCCTGCCTGGAGTGAGTTTCCAGGCCTCAGTACAGCTGTGGAGGGGAGAGCAGGGTCAAGGAGGGAGGGTGGTCTCCACCAGAGGAGAAGACGGCTCACCTGAGGAACTCAAGACCACCAGAAACTTCACTGGGGGGAACAGGCACGAGCTGCACAAAGGCCAAGTCTGGAGCCATGTGAGGAGCTGTGTTCACCCAAGGCGTGTATACACATGTTAGGAAACTGCCAGAGCCAGGAAGAGGACGAGCAGAAAGATGCAGAATACAGAAAGGTGTCACCTCGCTTACAGGAAGACAAGCCCCAGCCTAAGGCTGACAAGGTTCTACCCAGCCAAGTTTAAAAAGCAAAACTTAGAAGGGTCGGTCTCTTCTAATACTTGGCAAACAAAAACATTAAAAAACATTTTAGAAATTCAGCACCCAACTAACTAAAATCAAGAATGTTTGGCATCTATACAAAAAATTACCGGGCATGCAATGAAGCTGGAAAATAGGGAGAAATAGTAATCAAAGGAACAGACCCAAAAAATGATGCCAAAAGTAGAAATAGGAGGCCAGGATATTAAAAGAACCATTATCAGTACACTATGCATGTCCAAACAGACTGAGGAAAAGTGTAAGCATGTTAAAGAGAAACAGACAAGACACAAAAGAAGTGTAAAAAGACCCAAATTCACCTGCTAGAGATGAAGAATATACTGGAGGACATTAGTAACAGATTAGACACTGAAAAAGAAAGTACTGGTGAAGCTTAAGACAGAGTCGTTCTGTTTAGCCTTATTAAGAAACTGAATTCAGAAAATCTTTTTTAAATCTACTCAAAACTTTTCAAGTTGTACACTTTGTTCTTTTTAATTTTTACTTTTTGTAACACAGCATGTAGGATCTTACTTCCTCCAACAGGGACTGAACCCGTGCCCCTTGCACTGGAAGTGTGGAATCTCAACCACTGGACCGCCAGGGAAACCCGAAATTCAGAAAACCACACAGCCCAAAATCCTCAACAGAAATTCATTCAATCATTTAAAAAAAAGCAAAATAACTATTAACCATTTGCAATATGCCAAGTACCACGATGGGCTTCCCTGGTGGCTCAGTGAAAGAACCTGCCTGCAATGCAGGAGACACTCAGGTTCAATCCCTGAGTTGGGAAGATGCCCTGAAGAAGGAACTGGCAACCCACTCCAGTATTCTTGCCTGGGAAATCCCATGGACAGAAGAGCCTGGCAGGCTACAGTCCACGGGGGTCCCAAGAGTGGGACATGACTTAACAACTAAATAATAACAACAAAAAGTACCATGATAAGCACTGGAAATATTTAAAAGTCTTAAAAGTATTTTCTGTAGCTTCCCAACTTGTCAGAATCACTCAATATTCCCTTATTTTATGATCCTATAAACAAATATGCAATTCATTTTCCTCAGTCCCCCTCCTGTATTTCTATATGACCTATCAGTAGTAGGCACTCCCCTCTAACCCTGAGTTATGTTATATTAATATTCCAACACACAGAAAAAGACAAAGTTGATACTATAAGCAGGCTCTCCTATAATTTCTTTCTTCCTACTTGTCAGAGAAAAAAACTTTATGAAAGAAGTTAAGAGATACAAGACAGGTTGACTTAATTAGGTAAAGAGTGTCAGGAAGTTACTCCTAGGATACTTTATTCACACTGAATGCACACCATCTTAACTGTTCCTTATTCATGTCGCTGATTTCCCCCAACAGACAGATCTCCTAAAAAGTAACGCCACTTTTTTTTCATCTTTGTGTATGTCATGGGCACTCAATACACTTTCAGATAATCTGTTAAATAAATGAGTAAAAAATGAAGCCAGATCAGAAAACAAACAGAACCGTGACTCAGGACAGCACTCCTTAGGGACCAGGGTTCCATCTGCCTAACTCTTTGAGTCAGCACCTTCACGCCCCACTGGACTCTCTCGACAAGCGACTGATCAAATCAGACGTGAAGAATGGTGGCTGAGGTCATAATGAGCCACTTGAGCTATAGGGACCACACAAACCATAGGTCCGTAAATTGTTCATGAGAGTGCCAGATGGTCGGTCCACTAAGTCAGTGTCACTTAATACCCACAACTTATAAATCATACTCATCAGAGTCACACGGTGAAAGTTATTCTCAAAAGCCAGTACTGCTTCATCACATTTGTGCAAGTATTTCATAATTTTCTCCGTATGAATGTTCTACTTTATTTGTGGTGGCATCTAAATTTATGAAAGAAGAAATAAGATACTTTTCAAAATGTCAAATGCCAAGACTGAAAAAAACCTTACCCCCCGGAGTTAACCACATTAAGCTCAGTGTCTAACCTGCATCTCTCTCCCTATGCTTCAACACAGAATTTTTCTTGTTTTATAAAAATGCCATACACACTAATCTTCTGCCTTTTCATTTTTCTTAAAACACTGGGGAAATGTTATGGGTCAATAATGAGACATCTAACTCATATTTTTTAATAGTTTCTTAACATTTCAAGGTACAGAAGCATATAAATTTACTCAGCTATCCCCTATTGATAGTCATTCAGGCTGTTTAGAGTATTCTGCCATTATAAACAATACCATAAACATCTTGAATTCTACCTGTAAGGAAGATTCTGGAATTTTAGTGGGTCAGAGTAGATGTTCCTTCAGCAGCAACCTCCTTTCCCCAAAGATGGTTAGGAAATCACATGTCAGAAGCAATGTATGGAGTACTATTTTCCCACATCTTTGCCAGTCCTGGATGTCACACTAAACGCTTTTAGAGGATGAGAGCAGGAATAAAAGTGGTCACTAACCTTAAAAAAATACTAACATTTTCCAAAATCCTTTAAATTTCCCCAGAGACCTACTCCCAAGTATTTGCCAATGAAAATTTTACTATAGAAATTTACTTGTAAATTCCAAAAAAAAAAAAAAAAAAAACCAAATGTATAACACATTTCCTCTTTAAAATCTTGTTTAAATAAAGATTAGATAACCCCTGGTCATACAAGGCTCTATTTTTAATTGCAAAAATGGTAAAACAATAACATTATTGCTGTACAACATACATTGACATTTTGAAGTCAATCTAGAATAATTAAATAACTGGATCTTCAAAAAATAAAGTTTAATAAATACATAAATCAGGCATGTTGCTACGGAAACGCACTTTCCAAATCACATCCCTCCAACCACATACTCACCTGCTGCTGTCACAGGGAGGCTGAGGAGCCTGGACCAGACAGAAGAAGCAAACCTGAGCTCGGAGGGTGCTGGGCAAACGAACGGAAGCACGAAGAACCAAAGACGGGCAGCGGAGTCGGGCCACAGCTCACCTCCAACCCCCGAGCTGCCTCTCCTCTTCCTGGCCCCTTCCCGCCAGCGCACACCTCCCACACAGGGCACACGCCCCTCCGGGGTGTGAGGAGACCCCAACATCCCATCCCTTCCCTGCCACTCGCACTCTGGAGGCAGACTGGAAACAGGTCAGGAAGCAGCATGCCCTGTGTCCACCCTGACCCACAGCACAGGGGACAGCCCCAGAGTCTCACCCCAGAAGGCAGCCATGGGGAAGGGAACGGGAATGGCCACTGGCCCAGCCCGCCTGCCGGGGGCCTGGATCCTAGTCAATCAGAAAGCAGCTGGGAATCCACACACCGGCCAAACGCTGCAGCCCAACGTCACTGAATGTTTCAGAATGGGGGACTATTTTGTCTGGGTTTATGGATCCAATTCATATTAAGCCCCGGAACAGTGATGAGCCTGCTGCTCGCCATGTAAGTTCACTGACATCCCACTGGCCCCCAAAGTCCATAAACATCAAACACAACGCTGACAACTCAGCAGTCTTCTCACCGCAGGACATGTCACACGACGCCCTGTCGCTTCACTTTTTCCACTCGTTTCTTCTACATTAATTTCCTCACTAATCCTCTCGTAAGCCAGGGCTTTTTCCTGAAGTGGCTCGTACCTAGCCCATGGAAGCACCCCTTGTACCCACTGACAAGCCGTAAAGGAGCGGGAGGCGTGTGGGGACGCAGGGTCAAGAGACCTCAGTGCAGATCTTGGTCTTCCCTCTGCTGACTCCCCTTCCCTGGACTTCAGTTTTCTCAATTATAAAATGAAAGTCCAGAAATCAGTGCACTCACTGTTTCTCTGTATCAACCACAAGCAACGGTAATTCTCAAAGATGGGCCAGCAAGGGGGCAGACTCGGGGTCAGATGCAGAATGACAATTCTTTTCACTGATCAATATAGATCATCTGTTCACACTTGAAGGCACCAAGTTTACATAACATAACTCGTGTGAAGAAAGTGGGAAAAGGTTTTAAATTAGGAATTTCTTCCAAAGTTTTACTTCAATCAGTGTTATAAATAAGTCCCGTCCCTCCCAAGTACTGCTTAATTCAGTACCACTAACAAAGGGGGCAATCTTGAAGACCAGCATGAATAATAAAAGGCAAATGCAATCAAGGATTACAGCCTATATCAAAAATCCTAAAGTCATTTTCCCTGGCGGCTGAGATGGTAAAGAATCCACCTGCAATGCGGGAGACCTGGGGTCAATCCCTGGGCTGGGAAGATCCTCTGGAGGACCGCACCGCAACCCATTCCAGTATTCTTGCCTGGAGAGTCCCCACGCACAGAGGAGCCTGGCAGGAGGCTACAGTCCATGGAATCACACAGAGTCGGACACGAGAGAACAGCTAAGCACAGAACAAAGGCATTTTCAAAAGGAATCAATTGTAGTTTCATAAAGAAATTAAAACTATGAATATGGTGATCATCTCAAATAAAACATAAAGTATATGCCAAAAACAATAAATGGAAACTGGGTCAGAGAGTGATGCCAAGGGTAACCAGACAGACCATCATAGCAGAGTCAAGTGACACAAAATGTAAATATAATAAAGTTAAATACTGGACCAAAAAAAAGAATAAATAAATGCATCCACAACTCGACAAGTAAAATAAAGGTAACTGTTTTTCATATATTGGTCACCCTAGTGATCTAACATATTGTACTTGCTGGCACACAAGAAATACTCAACAAATAAATACTCAATAAATAAATAAATACTCAATAAATGTTTTCTAAATGAATAAACAATGAATTAATTCATTGCAGTAAGTACTACAGGATGATGAGGCAATCATTCCTTTAATTTATAAGCCAATGCAAGACTAGCTAGTTAGCACTGCGAGCCAGGAAGGGAAATCCGGTCGCTAGATTATTCATCATTGCTTAATTTATTGTGGAATTTCGAGACTTCAGACCAATTAGAAAATTTTAATCGGATATATAACTCAAGCATCTACTCAGTCATGAACTAGGTAGTATCTTATAACCAGTTAACCATTAACAGCTTATATAATCCATAAGATTTCTTTCTTATCTTGAAAACGTATTTCTGAAGCTTGTAATTAGATCAAAAATATACCAACATAATAATATTAACTAAATCTATCAAGACACAAAATTGCTTAGATGGTGTCACAACGCTGTTTATCACTATACATAACAGAATGCATGCATCAGTCATTAAAAACACTTTGAAACAATACTGGGTTGGCCAAAAAGTTCTTTTGGGTTTTTCCATAAGATGGTACAGAAAAACCCAAATGAACTTTTTGGCCAACCTCAATATTTAATGGCATTTAGAAAATATCCTGATATATTAATTGGATAAGCAGGTCATGAGAAATGCTGGATGAATCACAATCTGGAATCAGAAGAAATATCAACAACCTCAGATATGCAGATGATACCACTCTAACGGCAGAAAGTGAAGAGGAACTAAACAGCCCTCTCGCTGTGAAAGAAGAGAGTAAAAAAGCTGGCTTAAAACTCAACACTCAGAAAACTAAGATCACAGCATCTGGTCCCATCACTTCATGGTGGGGAAAAGGCAGCAGCAGTGAGACACTTTATTTTGGGGGGCTCCAAAATCACTGTGTATGGTGACTGCAGCCATGAGATTAAAAGACACTTACTCCTTGGAAGGAAAGCTATGACAAACCTAGACAGTATATTACAAAGCAGAGCCATTACTTTGCCAACAAAGGTCCATACAGTCAAAGCTATGGTTTTTCCAGTGGCCGTGTATGGACGTAAGAGTTGGACCATAATGAAGACTGGGCACCAAGGAACTGACTTCCACCGAATGGCTGAGCTGGACAAGATTCTTCAGAATACCTTGGACTGCAAGGAGCCGACTTATTGGCAAAAGCCATGATGCTGGGACGGAGAAGGCAATGGCACCCCACTCCAGTACTCCTGCCTGGAAAAATCCCACGGACGGAGGAGCCTGGAAGGCTGCGGTCCATGGGGTCGCTGAGGGTCAGACACGACTGAGCGAATTCACTTTCACTTTTCACTTTCACGCACTGGAGAAGGAAATGGCAACCCACTCCAGTGTTCTTGCCTGGAGAATCCCAGGGACGGGGGAGCCTGGTGGGCTGCCGTCTATGGGGTCACACAGAGTCGGACACGACTGAAGCGACTTAGCAGCAGCAGCAGCAGCATGATGCTGGGAAAGGTTGAAAGCAAAAGGAGAAGGGGGTACAGAGGATGAGATGCTTAGACAGCATCACCAACTCAATGGACCTAAATCTGAGTAAATTCCAGGAGATACTGAAGGCCAGGGAAGCCTGGCACGCTGCAGACCATGGGGTCGTGAAGAGTTGGACAGAAGCAGGATATAGAATTTTACGTACATGGTCCAAATTTTTAAATGTTATATATAAAGGAGAAAAGAGAAAAGGAAAAGAAGAGAAAATATGTCAGAATATTAATTAGTGTATTTGGATAATGGAACTATAGATCTTTTATACATATTTTGCACATTTATTTTCCAAAAATGCTACCTACTTTGTATCATAGATTTTTCTTCTCACATTCCCCCAAAATTTACACAGACATAGTTCCTGTTTTTCCACTGAGTAATACAGAAATTATACTTTTAGTCATTGGGATAGTTTTCTTGTCTAAACATAAAACCCTATAATTTTAAAAGCTGCTTCAGTTAACAACAGAAATAAAAGATAATGGAGTTTTTCTCTCCAATACCTAAATTCCCAATAGCCAGCAATAGAATGTTTCACTGAAGTTTACAGGTTAAGGATAGCCCAAAACAACATTACACAAAAAGGAAACTGTATTTATCTACTTTCTAAATATAGACCTCTACCAATAATCCCAGGACTTATTAAATAGCTGTTGATTTAAACTGTGACTGTTCACCTCTCGTCACATACATAGCTTCCAGTCTATACGGTAACAGCGGTGAATGCGTATAAAGACAGAC
The DNA here is from genome assembly GCF_032405125.1 of Capricornis sumatraensis. Classification (NCBI taxonomy): domain Eukaryota; kingdom Metazoa; phylum Chordata; class Mammalia; order Artiodactyla; family Bovidae; genus Capricornis; species Capricornis sumatraensis. Next base: position 8,363,009 of record NC_091090.1, on the reverse strand, counting down.
CTCAGCTACCAAGAGGAGAGGCCTCTGTGGACTCGCTGCCAGAACTCCAGGCAGCCACCCATCAGTGCAGGCATGGGAGACCAGCTTCTGAGGGAACTGACTCTTGGTTACTTGTCTCAGAGAGGAGGCGTAAGAATGAAACTGTAACCTGTTTATAAAAGCACAATCAATATGCAAGGAGTTAGGATCATCGATCTCTGAATTTCCTACACTACGTCAAGACTCTCATTCAACAACGACACCACTGGACAAGATCTGTGAACGCAGAAAAAGCAGTCCTTAGAAGGAAGTTCACAGCAACACAGGCCTTTCTCAAATGGCAAGACTGCTTCAACCTTGGCATTTGTTGAGCCAGGTCTACAAGTTATTTCTCACAACTGAAGCCTAAGATTTGATAGTATATCCATGGTATTAGCAGAGTTCTTAAAAACAGAGGATAAAGTTTACAGCTTAACACTGATTATCCACAAATAAAATTGCTCCTGTTTAAAGGATTGATTAAGTGATTATGATAATACTCTTCCCACAGGGCAAAGAGTGAAATACAAGGTCAGACTGTGCAGAGGACAAGGCAAACCCTCCACCAACACCGCCCATCCTCACCCACAGCGCAGAGCCTCCTCCCCAGACCGCCTCCCTCAGATGCCAGCCCTGCCCCTGAGCCCCTCCCGCCCCTGAGAACATTCGAGGCCTGGACGGGTCATCCCTGAGGGCTCACTGACACCCCCGTGGAGCGGGCCCGCTGGCCTCACTCTCTACTCTTCCAGAGGCTACAGCCCACAGCCTGCGTCCCTCTTCCTTCCACAGGCCCCCGCTCCTCTGCACATTTCTAAGTGCAAGATCAACAAGCACTTAGATGCATGAGACAGGGTGCTCAGGGCTGGTGCACTGGGCTGACCCTGAGGGATGCGGTGGGGAGGGAGGCGGGAGGGGGGGTCAGGATGGGGAACAGATGTACACCCACGGCTGAGTCATGTCAGTGTATGGCAAAACCACTACAATACTGTAAAGTAATTGGCCTCCAATTAAAATAAATTAATTTAAAAAATAATAAAATAAAGGACAAAAAAAAAAGAATTAAACCACATATTTCAATTTGGTGAAGAAAAATTTCTCCTGCCCCCAAGTGTCCTCTCTCCCCAGCCTTCCCAAGGATCCTGATTAGAACACATGACGGAGGCTCCAGGAGGGTGTAAGTGACCAGGTGATCTGCGCATCTGAGCATGGAATCAACTAACTTCCAATGAGAAATACAGAAAGATAAGGTTGGGAATAATGCAGCTTGACACCTTTCAATGAAACGCTAGTTACAAAAGTATTTTATCCTGTTTATCATTTTAACTCTACTAAAGCACAGATCTGAATTTCTATAGTTTTCTAAATGAGAAAACTTTTATAACATTAAATACATCTCTTTTTCCACGAAGAACAGAAAGCACCTTTGCATTTTGTTTTCTGTAATTCAGAATTCTTCAATCCATCCGTTTTGTTCAAAGAAAAGTATGAAGACTATGCTATCTGTAGCAGCTAACTTGTTCGAGCTCCTGAGACTGTGTGAAAGGCACAGTCAAATAACACTACAAAAAAAATAAATAACACTACGATTGCCTTCAAAACCATAAGCCCTTCCTCAGGAAGATCATAAAGTTATTTATTTAAATAAAATCTGTACTGAGCGACTGAACTGAACTGAACTGATGCAAAATCAAAACTCTGAATTTCAACCACTTGGCTTTTTATCTACTAAGTATTGTCAATATTCTCTAGTTTCTGTCATGAAAATAAAGTTATTACAAAGATCACAAAATGAACAACCAAATATTTTTTTCCAAGCGAAGGCAGCCAGTAGTTTCCAGCATTCATAAATATTGATAGGTGGTAGCTCTTCCAAAACTACGCTGAAAGAAAAATCAGGTAATCCTGTTTTAGCTCATAACTCATGGTTTTAAAACTCAAACACGATCGTTTACCTGCTGCTTAATTCTAAGTCATAACAGTAAAACTTCCGTGCTTTTAGACATTATCTATGTGCACAGCACGATACTCAGGCTACAATCAGATCACCATCACAAAAATTCTCCAGTCAATTATATCAACTATCTATTTAGCCCTACTTCTGATTACATTTTAAAAGAAGTAACGCAATACCCTAAGAGTTTAACTTTCACATGTTTTGCAGGACATGAACTACTAATGTCAGCCTACCCTTAAAATAGAACAGTCCAACTAATTTTAGACTCAAGTGTTATAACGCATCATAGCTGCCAGCCAGCAGGGTACCTGAACCGTAGCAGCAGTATATGCAGATTCACCAAAGCAAACTGTCAGATTGCTGAACTCTGAGCTACCCCATGCAAGCCCCCAGAAGATCCACATGCTGTCCATCTGCAAAACAAAACAGTACTTACAAATACTGTGCCCCTGGGAAAGAAAATGCCCAGGGCCCTGTTTATTCAAATAGTATCTATAATAAGCAGTGGTTCAAAAGTGTCAAAAGGAGGTAACGTAAAAGGATTACTATCATGTACATAAACAATGTTCAAGCGACTGCACAGTTGCACTCATTTCACATGTTAGCAAAGTAATGCTCAAAATTCTACAAGCTAGGCTTCAACAGTACATGAACCGAGGACTCTCAGATGTTCAAGCTGGATTTAGAAAAGGCAAAGGAACCAGAGATCAAATTGCCAACATCTGCTGGATCACTGAAAAAGCAAGAGAGTTCCAGAAAAACATCTACTTCTGCTTCACTGATGACACTAAAGCCTTTAACTGTGTGGATCACAACAAACTGTGGAAAATTCTGAAAGAGATGGGAATACCAGACCACCTGACCTGCCTCCCGAGAAACCTGTATGCAAGTCAGGAAGCAAGTTAGAACCAGACATGGAAAAACAGACTGGCTGCAAATTGGGAAAAGAATACGTCCACCCTGCTTATTTAACTTATATGCAGAGGACATCATGCAAAATGCCAGTCTGGATGAAGCACAAGCTGGAATCAAGACTGCCAGGAGAAATATCAGTAATTTCAGGTATGCAGATGAAACCACCCTTATGGCAGAAAACAAAGAGGAACTGAAGTGCCTCTTCAGGAAGGTTACAGAAGAGAGTGAAAAAGCTGTATTAAAACTCAACATTCAAAAATCAAAGGTCATGGCATCCGGTCCCATGACTTCACGGCAAATAGGTGGGGAAACAATGGAAACAGTGACAGACTTTATTTTGGGGGGCTCCCACTGCAAATGATGACTGCAGCCATCTGCAGAAATTAAAAGATGCTTGCTCCTTGGGAGAAAAACTATGGCAAACCTAGACAACATATTAAAAAGCAAAGACATTACTTTGCCAACAAAGGTCAGGAGAGTCAAAGTTATGGTTTTTCCAATAGTCATGTATGGATGTGAGAGCTGGACCATAAAGAAGGCTGAGTGCCGAAGAATTGATGCTTTTGATCTGTGGTGCTGGAGAAGACTCTTGAGAGTCCCTTGGACTGCAAGAAGATCAAACCAGCCAATCCTAAAGGAAATCAGTCCTGAATATTCATTGGAAGGACTGATGCTGAAGCTCCAATACTTGGCCACCCGATGCAAAGAACTGACCCTGATGCTGGCAAAGATTGAAGGCAGGAGGAGAAGGGGATGACAGAGGATGAGATGGTTGGATGGCATCACCGACTCAATGGGCATGATTTTGAGTAAGCTCTGAAAGATTGTGAAGGACAGGGAAGCCTGGCGTGCTGCAGTCCACGGGGTCACAAAGAGTCAGACACAACTGAGCGACTCAGCAACAACATATACACACTACTATATATAAAATAGAGAATGAACAAGGACCTACTGTGTAACAGAGACCCTACTCAGTATTCTGTAATAACTTCTATGGGGAAAGCATCTGACAAAGAATGAATATATGTACATGTATAACTGACTCATTTTGCGGAATGCCTGAAAGTAACACAACATTGTAGTAATAAATCGACTATACTTTAATATAAAATTAAAAATAAAATATTCAAATCTCTTAAGTTAAATTTTGAAATACAATTAAAATTTCAAAATAAACAATGAAATTGAAATTTAAGTAAACTTTAAAAAAAGATTATTAATCATTCGTGAAGGATGTGTGATAAAGGACTGATATCTGAAAGATACAAAGGACTCAAAATTCAACAGGAAGAAAACAAAAGGCAAAAAGATCTGACCAGACAATTCACCAAAGGAGATACATAAATGCAAACGCACATATGAAAAGATACTCCACACCACATGTCACTAGGGAAGTGCAAATTAAACCAATTCAATGCTACCACACCCTATCAGAATGGCTAAAATCCAAAACACTGTCAACACCAAATGCTGAGGAGGGTGTGGAGCGACAAGAACTCTCATTCAACAGGAACTCTCATTCACTGCTGGTGGAAACGAAAAATGGTGCAACCACTTTGGAAGCGAGTTCAGCGATTTCTTAAAGGGTAAACACAGGCTTACCTATGATCCAGCAGTCACACTCCCAGGTATTTACCCAAATGACTTCCCTGGTGGCTCAGACAGTAACGTGTCTGCCTACAATGCGGGAGACCTGGGTTCCATCCCTAGGTCACGAAGACGACCCAGGTCGGGATCTCCTGGAGAAGGAAATGGCAACCAACTCCAGTACTCTTGCCTGGAAAATCCCATGGATGGCAGAGCCTGGTGGGCTCCAGTCCATGGGGTCACAAAGAGTCAGACACGACTGAGCGACTTCACTTTCACTTTCTTTACTCCAAATTGGTGGAAGTTGAAAGCAACCAAGAGGTCCTTCAAAAGGTGAATGAATAAACAAACGTAAATTCATACAATGGAATACTATTCAATAGTAAAAAGATGTGATCTATCAAGCCAGGAGGAGACAAGGAGGAACCGTAAATGCACATTACCAAGTGAAAGAAGGGCTTCCCTTGCGGCTCAGCTGGTAAGGAATCCGCCTGTAATGTGGGAGACCTGGGTTCAATCTGTTACAAGTGAGCATACTACCCAGGGCAAACTACATCAATGCAACCCCTATCAAAACACTGACGGCATTTTTCACAGAACTGGAACAAATAATTTTAAAATTTGTATGGAAAAACAAAAGACCCTGAAGAGCCAAAACAATCCTGAGAAGGAAGAATACAGCTGAAAGAATCAGGCTCCCTGACTTGAGACCACATACAAAGCTACGGTAACCAAAACAGTGTGATAGGGGCACAAAAGCAGACACACAGACCACTGAAACGGGAGAGAGCCCAGAAGGAGCTGTGCAGTGTCACACACGCAAACTGGATCTTAGCTAATACTAATGTACCAACACTGGTTCATCAGTTAAACAAATGCACCACGCCAATGCAAGATATCAAAAGGGGGAACTGCGGGGAGGGGAGGGAGCCCAGGAGAACTCGGTACTCTCTGCTCAATTTTTCCATAAAACCCAAACTTCCCTAAAAAAAGAAAAGAATTGTTTTCCATGGCCACTGCCCTAGGCAGAGTCAGAGGACTTGCATTCTAAGGCCTGCCTCATTCAGTGACTATGTAATCTCTACTGCCCAAAATACTCATATGCCGTTTTATCCCACCTTTATTAACAAAACAGGGCTTCCCTGGTGGCTCAGCTGGTAAAGAATCCGCCTGCAGTGCGGGAGACCTGGGTTCGATCCCTGGGTTGGGAAGATCCCCTGGAGAAGGGAAAGGCTGCCCACTCCAGTATTCTGACCTGGAGCGCAGAGTCGGACGTGACTGAGCGACTTTCAGCTCAGTTTTTAACCTAGTGAGGTGGAGCGTGAGGGAGGTCTGCCTCTCTCCCTTCAGGAGGGTAAAATAAGCCACCGAATAGCTCTGCTTCATGCCCAGCATCACGAAGACAAACGGTCCCACTGGCACGGCCAGCATGGAGAACTGTACCACTGAAAATAGGGGAATGTTTTTAATTCACTGGGACAATGGTATCTTTGTATAATGTCTTTAATATCAGGATTCACTGGGAAATATTTTCACCCACTAGAGAAAAATCAGGACTTTGTCAGCTCCCTTTGACGATTCTTTCCAGGAAACATCTCAGGCATGTATCAAGGCAGCCACATTCATCAGTGACATTTACAAAACATAACTCTTTTCAAAAATCTCAACCTAAATACACACTGGAAATGCTCATACTAAAATTCTATTTTATTTTCATGGATATCTACCCACTAGAATATATAATCCAGCTAAGATACAACAGGTTCAAGCTCCAAAGTCTATTTAATATTTGAACTAAATCTCTATGAATTTTTAAACTATTACTTTTAATTTCATGTATCCATTTAAAACACTTCAGAAAGATCTAGTAATAAAATCATAATCATAATTTTTTAAATATGCTTAAAAATACTGTTTCTGCAACATTTCCTGGTCAATATTATGAAACTCAAAATACACAGTTTATATCAAATATACACTTGATGTTCAAATGTCATTGCTACCAGTTTTGGCTATATATTTCAGGAAAACTAACTTCTCGAAGCCTCAATGTTCATATTGGTGAAACAGCAGTAGGTAAATAGATATGAGATTCAGAAATGAGAGATAACTCATTTGCAGTGCACTACACTGTGCCCGTCATATAAGTGCACGTGTGCTGAGTCACTGCAGTCACGTCCAACTCTTTGCAATCCTGCGGACCGTCGCCTGCCATGCTCCTCTGTCCACGGGATTCTCCAGGCAAGAATACTGGCGTGGGTTGCCGTGCCCTCCTCCAGGGGATCTTCCTGACCCAGGGGTCAAACCCAGGTCTCTCATGTCTCCTGCAGTGGTTCCTTACCCCGAGGACCCCCGGGAAGCCCTAACAATGATTAATATTAAGAACTTTTTTCTAATGTTATGTCAACTACACCCCTTTTTAAAAAAGAGGAAAAAGACTATTGCAAAACAGTATTTTCTCTTTTTGATAAATATTTATTTGTGTTGTTGTTCAGTAGCTCAGTTGTGTCCGACTCTGTGCAGCCCCATGGACTGCAGCAGGCCAGCCTTCCCTGTCCTTCACCATCTCCCAGAGCTTGTGCAAAACTCATGTCCATTGAGTCGGTGATGCCATCCAACCATCTCATCCTCTGTCACCCTCCTTTCCTCCTGCCCTCAATCTTTCCCAGCATCAGGGTCTTTTCCATTGAGTCAGCTTTTTGCATCATTTACTGAATTTACTGGATTCCATCCATCTACAGCTAAGGCAAAGGTCTATTTAACAGCAGCTTTAAATGAATTTTTAAAACTTCAAACTATGTTTTGTAATGAACACACACTGTAAGAAATTTTTTACAAATTAAAAAGACCCCAAGTATCTTCAACTGTAACTTCAACAACAAAGTCGTTGCACCCCATCCTGTCCCCACACATACAGCCAACCATCAGCCACGCTGTAAGTTTCTGAAGTAAGCTCCTATTGAAAAAGCCTTCCATCCAAACACCTCAATCTTTCGGTGACTTCCTGAGGCTCCCCTCCCATTCAGCCTCCACACTGTTACCAGAGGTATCTTCCTGAAACTGATCTAACACCCTGGGAAAGATCATGAGAGTTCCCTGCCTAGAGAAGAAACCCCAAATCTGGTCCTGGCTATGGCATGCCAGGCTCTCTTCAACCTGGTCCATATTTAGCCAGATGCATCTTCCCATAACCTCTACCCCATCCCATTCAGCCAAACTCTCCAAATGAGTTCTGTGGTTCTGCTAATGCAACAGAAATGCCCCGCAGACCCTGCCCCTGAGGCTCCCCTCCCTGCCACCTTCAGCCTCTGTCCACGGAAAATCCCACCTGACCTGAAGGACAGAGTTTTCCCCAATACCCAACCCCAGGAGGACTATTTGCTTCCTCTTCTGAATGAAAAGAGAGTCGAGCAGAAAACTGTGACAAATATAATTACATTAAAGGGATAGACCATACAGTGAAATATTACTCAGCCATAAAAAAGAAATAATGCTAGCTGCAGCAACACTGATGAACCTAGATATTATCGTATTAAGTGAACAAGCCAGACAGAGAAAGACAAATATCGTAAGCTATCTCTAATATGCGGCATCTTAAAAACAGATGAAGTGAACTTTAATTTATAAGACAGACTCACAAACAGAGAAAACAAACAGGGTTACCAAAAGGGAAAGCGAGGAGATAAAGTAGGAGCTTGGGATTAACATTTCCATACTACTATATATAAAATAGGTAACCAAGATATTGAGTACAGTTCCTGGTGCTACACAATAGGTCCTTGTTGGCTACCTATTTTATGTCGAGTAGTATGTATATGTTAATTCCAAACTTCTATTTTAGTGGTGGCTTATTAGTTCCATTTTCCTTACCAGGACCTCCTGTTTAAAATAACGCATGTAAATAGTTATTATGGTGCCTGGTCAGGGTGGGCAGTTTCAGTCAGGGTGCTTCCTCTAATACTTTCCTTTCTCCCATCTGGAATTGAGATGCAAAGGCTGGAAGAGCAGCAGCCATCTTGTAACGAGAGACCACCCACATGATGGCCAAGAAGCAACACAGAAGTCTGAGTCCTAGTGGCAAATAGAGGTTCCCCACAGCCCTCCCAGTCCCTGAGAAAAAGAAAACATCATCAACCTGTTTTTTGCTACAGACATCCAAACACAATCTTAACTAACGCTCATCACTAGTCAAACCTATTTCATTTTTTAAAAGAAAAGAAAAGGCCCAGGCTAATACTATCATACCTAGCTACAAACAGCACTAGCATGGTGGGCTGTGCTCAGTCACTCAGCCATATCTGACACTTTGTGACCCCATGGACTGTAGCCCTCCAGACTCTTCAGTCCATGGGATTTCCCAGACAAGAACACTGGAGTGGGTTGCCATTTCCTTCTCCAGGGTTCTTCCCAATCATGATGAAGCCCTATTAACGATCACTCACTACACAACTGACTATGAATCTCGAAGAGGAGATGAAATCTGAAGTCAAGATTTTGCAGAATCCTGAAGCCAGCTGAAAACCACTGAGGTCACAGAGATTGAAGGGGGCAAAGTTCTCTGAAATCTTTACACTCCAGCTTCCAATTCAGCCAGCACCAAAGTTAATTTACACAGTAAAAGATAGGATTTTGACCATCCATGTATCTATGTCTGCCTTAAAAGTGAACTGAAAATGAAAATTACAGCTGGAATAGTTCTCACTTCCTTTTGTCACCATGCACAAAAGCAGAATCACGGGGCCTTAATGTGAAAAAAGGATTAACGCAACTCCTCAGCGTTTTCATGGAAAACAGAAACTTCTGTCTTCTTTTTTAATCAAAGAGGGTTTTTTCATGATCTATATACACAAATTGGAGAAGGAAATGGCAACCCACTCCAGTACTCTTGCCTGGAAAATCCCATGGACAGAAGGGCCTGGTAGGCTACAGTCCATGGGGTCGCTAAGAGTCAGACACGACTGAGCGACTTCACTTTTACTTTTCACTTTCATGCACTGGCGAAGGAAATGGCAACCCACTCCAGTGTTCTTGCCTGGAGAATCCCAGGGACAAAGGGGCCTGGTGGGCTGCCGTCTCTGGGGTCGCACAGAGTCGGACACGACTGAAGCGACTTAGCAGCAGCAGTAGCATACACACAGATACACAGTCATACATAAGTAAGAAATCTGCCACTCAGCTTTCATAGAGAATAATAAGAAACCCTTGTTATAGTTATTTGGGGATAACTGATTAATTTCCAGGTCAATGGAAAAATACTCATTTTCTTGGACCAAAATAATTTACCTTCCTTGTCCATTAAGTGTAAAATGTATAGAATAAAATTCATTGGATTCACATTAGCGCTCTCATTTTCACACTTAATATCAATTTTAAAAATTAACAATGTGTTGAGAAAAGAAAATCTTCCCATCACAGACTCAAACAACAGAATTTCACAGTGACAGCTAATACTAGTAATATAATAATATACAGAAATTAATTCTAAAAACAGTATGTCAGTTGGTTTCCTTATACTGACAAGGAAGACAAGAGGGATGTTGTGCATCTTTTATGCTAACCTACTAAAAATGTTTTATCAGTTCAGTTCAGTTCAGTCACTCAGTCATGTCCGACTCTTTGCGACCCTATGAATTGCAGCACACCAGGCCTCCCTGTCCATCACATCTCCCGGAGTTCACTCAAACTCACGTCCATCGAGTTGGTGATGCCATCCAGCCATCTCATCCTCTGTTGTCCCCTTTTCCTCCTGCCCCCAATCCCTCCAAGCATCAGAGTCTTTTCCAATGATAAATACACTGGATAATTCACCATAAGATATTAAAGAAAGTCACTGATATAGGCTATTTCTAGTATAAACAATAATAAAGAAATATATTTTATTTGTAAATAAACGCTTTTATTCACCCTGCCTCTGGCAATCTGCTGAAGTAATGAGATTTTTTTTTTTTTAATCAGATGCCCTGAACATCCTAGCAACAAATACATTTTATAAGTAAAGGCACTGGAATATGAATCAGAACACTGCACCCTTCTCTGCAGCAAATAGCCCTTTCTGTGTTATTCTAATTCAGCAGACAGTTGCCTCTTTTCACTCAAAAGTAAGGACCAAAGCAAGACCCAAGAATAGACTACACCATAAATAATTAGGGCTCACTCACTTGCCGCTATTCTTGTTCTGATCCAGAAGGCTAGGTTTGAAGTTCTTCCAAAGCCATCTGAGGACTCAACTCTCAACTTCTAAACCTAATAGTCATAATTGCTAACGTTATACATTACTGTAATTCTCCATTTCTGTCAACAGACAAATTCTGAATTTGTTACAGCTGACCCACACGTTCAACAGCTGGGGCATATGATCACTTGGCAACCTGATAACACTCCAGCCAAACGCAAAGTCACCCTGGAATCAAGGAACTTGGTCAGAAATGAAAATCGAAATAAGCTCTCAAGTTCGAATGGGAATGGAAAATGTTTTGAACAATGCACGATTTCAGAAAATGGAACAACTGTACTTTGAAAGTTGAGTGAGCTGACACTCCCTATTCACAGCCTACAATTCTTTTCTGATTAGATCAGCCCCCACAGCAAGTCATCGGGATAATAAGCTCTGTAATGAAGTCATCGAATTGGATACTGATGGGAAATCATAACCGGCTTCAAAACACATCGGGAAACAATGCATTTTCCAGGTCTCTAGCTTTCCACATAGCACACTGGCCAATACTCTTACTTTTCTTTCTAAGACCAGACGAAACACAGAACATCTATAAAGCCGAGGACAAACTGATGACTTATGCATTTTAACACCACAAAGATGAAGGAAACAACCTCTGCTTTTTCAGGAAATTCGGGACTACAAGTTTGAAAAAGTGGATGTGTAAAGTTCCATACTGATTATTAGGCTATAAAAAAATGAGATAAAGCGAAATCGGCAATGACCTGCAGGATCTTCTATTTCCTTTTACTTTCAAAGGCAAATAAAAACCATCTTTTACAGAATGTCCACTTCCTCAAGGCAAGTCAAATCAACACCTCAGTTATTTCTGTGTTCCAAGTCATCTGCAATTACCCACGTGTCACCAAGGTAAAACTTGATGGGACAAAAATTCATACAGCTATCTTTTTTTTTTTTCAAAAGTAAAAAAGGTATTTACTTTCAAGCTTTCAGACTGTTTCTTTCTGACCTTAAAGAACACAGGTGTACCTGTTCCATAAGGTTTATTCAGTTCAGTTCAGTCGCTCAGTCGTGTCCGACTCTTTGCGACCCCATGAATCACAGCACGCCAGGCCTCCCTGTCCATCACCATCTTCTGGAGTTCACTCAAACTCATGTTTATTAGTATATTGCAATATCTCTCATTTTTAAGGTTCTGGAACAACTGATTAAAATCTTATTTTTTCAATGGAAGTATATATGTAAACATGAGTGTACTGGACGTGAACGCATATACAGATGCTACGAATGTGCTTTAGCCTAAAATATCATAGCACTTGCTCAGTGGTAGTATCATACAATAGAGCCTTGGCACAAAGGAATTCTGATTGTCCTGTATACAGAATTCTACATGCATTAAAGGAATGTCAAAAATAAAATATGTTCTAGAAGGAGATGAAACATGTTCATGGGTAGATTTTGAGCTTGGGGGGCGGTGCTTGGAATTTATTCAGTTCAGTATTCTATATTTCTACTTTCTACTAATAGACTTCTAGTGATACATGCATCTTAAACCATATAATCCCCATTCAATTTACAGAAATTGAGTTTCTTAAGATCAAAGCAAATATTCAAAAGAAGCAAGACCACTTGAAACCAACCGATGAAACAGGCCCCGATTCACCATTAATATATTAAGGCTTTTAGCCATCCCTGGGTGTGGAGCGCTTAGGTGGAGCCACAGTTAGGAGACCGCCTGGACATTCTGAAAGACAATGTCCAGAGACTAAAAGACCCTTTAAGATGGGAAAGTGTTCTTTAATCTAACCTCTCATTTACCTATAAAGTCAAAATAAACATAATGCTAAAATGTCAATACTATTTATCACAGAATTTCCCTAACATAAAGGACAGGCAGAAAAATATCTCAAAATATACTCCTTTACCTTTAAATTTACAACAGACTGTGACGAAACTCTTTCATCCATCACACTATCAAGTAACCTTTACGATACGTAGGAATAGATTTAATATAGTCACGAACCATAAACTTTTCAAATAAAATCATTTTAAGAAAAACGATTTGGTGATGCTCTCAGTGGTGAAACAGTCCATTTATTTAAGAAGCCAAGAACCTTTTTTAAGGGTTAACCAATACTCCATATCAAGCAAGGGCAGCAATGCCTTAGTAATCCCACGGAGAAGGAACCGGTAACCACCCTCCCAGCAAGAAGGATGATTATGCGTAGTGCTTAAGAGCTTTTACAAAGGAGAAAAACGCAAGGTGCTTCTTGGAAACCAAACCCCTCCCCCGCACTGTACTGCCCATCCGACAGTGTCTTCCGGGCATCGCCCACTCGGCCACCCTCCCTGCGGTGGGATACGGAATCCCGTCCCCAAAAGACCAGGTTCAGTCCCAGGACTGGTCCAGACACCTGTTTTCTTGTGCCCAAGCAGCAGTGGCTCCTCTCAAGCAAAGGAGACGGTCACCCCGCAGGTCTGCGCCCCGCCCAGGCGGGGGGATGGGGGGGCGACATACCTTTGTACCTCTCCAGGACATCCTCGTAGGCCTGGAGGTACTCCTGCTCGTCCACGCACAGGTAAGCGGCCGGAGAGAGGTACCCCGCCATGCCCAGGTTTATCTCAGCGGGGACCGGCCGAGCCCCCTCTCCCGCTCGAAACCTGGACAGGACCGCAGTCAGCGAGGGGCAGCCGCGGGCACGGAAACGCGAGGGGAGGGCAGGCCGGGGTGAGCGCCGGGGCGCACAGGGGGTCAGCCGGGGAGACGCCCCGGGGACTCAGCGACGGTCCGTGCAGGCGAGCCCGGCGGCGGCGCGCGGCGCCACGCGGCGCTGGGGAGCCCGGGGCGGCGGGCGCCTGCACCCTCGGCAGCTGAGGCGGCGGCCGCCCGGGCCCGGCTCTGCGCGCCCGCTCGGGGCCGGGAGGACGCGCGCGCTGCTGCCTCCGCCCGCGGTGCTCCGCGGCGCATCTGCGGCATTTCCTGGCGGCCGCGCCGCAGACGCGCGCCCGCGCCCGGGAGGGGGAGCGCGGGGAGGGGGCGGGCGAGAGGGCGGGCGGGCGGCGGCCTCCGGCGGGCAGCGCCCGGCCCCTCCCCGGCCCGCCCTCCCCGGGCGCGGGCCGCTGCCCGGATCCCAGGGGCGAGGTTTCTATTTGGGACCTACAACAGGTGCCTGGGAAACAAAGCCGTGGATCGCGCCTCCCGCGCTCGCAACCCCCGCGGGGCTCCGGGAGAGACCGGGGGAGCCTCCGGGACCGGCCGGCCGCGCGGAAGGGCCGGGCCCCGCGGCAACGCGGGACGCACGGGCGGGGGAGCCGGGGTCCGCGCCTCGGGGGCCGCCTGCGCCTGCGCGCCCCCGGCCCAGCCGGCGGCCCCTCCCTGCCGCCCCCCAGAGCCTGGCCGCGCCGCTGCGCCGCCAGAGACACCAGGCTCCGCCACCCGCTCCTCCCCGCCGCGGATCACCCCGATGGGGCCAAGTGACTTAGCCTGTCTTCATCAGGATAATCATATCATAAAGTTCATCATATCATATCATCATATCACAAACTTGTGACATGTCAACATTGTCCGTGTTCGCTGTTATTGTTATCAGATGAGCCACTTTATTGTTGCCTCTGACTGATGACTCTGGCCACATCTCCCCTCCCTATTTCTTCTTTCATGAGTACTGACCTTTTGTCCTTGATGAGTCTTTTTTTCTTTTTTAGTGATGTGAATCTGGACCATTTTCCATGATTTGTTACATGGGAATGAGCAGTCTTGAGAACACTGTATACTCTGGATAAAACTTCCTTAAGTTAGAATTGGAAAGCTTTACTTCGCATTAGTTGGCCTATTTTTGTGACCCCAAACAGAACAAGACCACACTTCTCTATTCTATTCTATTCTCTATTCTATTCTCTATTCTATCCTGACCTCTGACCTGAGTTTGATCTCACATCCCACTTGATCACTAGAGTTTTCTTGCAACTTGACATGCATTTATGTGCATATTAGTTCATGAAGCAACAAGCATGGACCATATGGGACACCTAGAACTGAAAGGGTTAGCAATTCGATCCCTAAGAGTCATTCCATTTACAAATCACATATGTACAAATAAATCTCTCGGAACTCTCCCGTCTCTCATGGACATAGAGAACAGAGTTGTGGCTGCCAGGGGGTACAGGCTTGGGGGAGGAATGGCATGGGAGCTTGGGATGAGCAGATGCAAACTATTATATATATGATGGGTAAACAACCAGGTCCTACTGTACAGCACAGGGAACTATATTCAGTATCCTGTGATAACCATGATGGAAAAATATGAAAAAAAAGTATATATACATATATATATAACTGAATCACTGCTGCTGTATAGCAGAAATTAACACAACATTGTAAATCAATTTTACTTCAATTAAAAAAAATTTTAACTGTCTTGTCTCTCCACAATGAGTAAGGTCAATGCCTTAATCAGAAATTGACACCCAGTAGCTTCCCTGATAGCTCAGCTGGTAAAGAATCTGCCTGCAATGCAGGAGACCCCGGTTCAACTCCTGGGTCCAGAAGATCTACTGGCGAAGGGACAGATACCCGCTCCAGTATTCCTGGGCTTCCCTGGTGGCTCAGCTGGTGAAGAATCCGCCCACAACGCGGGAGACCTGGGTTTGATCCCTGGGTTGGGAAGATCCCCTGAAGAAGGGAAAGGCTACCCACCCCAGTATTCTGGCCTGGAGAATTCCATGGACTGTATAGTCCATGGGGTCACAAAGAGTCGGACTCGACTAAGCGACTTTCGCAAGCACCCAGTTTTGTGAATATAATCACTGTACACTCAAGTGATTTTTAACTGTTCATTTAAGGTTCATTTAGTGTATTCCACAAGGAAGCGGCAAAGACACAGCAGTTTAGAGCCTGGTCCCTCAAGTCAAGATGGCCTGAATTCAGATCCCAGCTCCACCACTTCCTAGAACCTCGGGAAGAGTCTCTCCTCTTTTGGCAGATTTATGGCCTGAAAAAAATGGAGAAAATAAGAGTGTGTGTGCTCAGTCACTTGGTCGTGTCCAACTCTTTGCAATCCAATGCAAAGTAACCCTCCAGGCTCCTCTGTCCATGGAATGTTTCAGGCAAGAATACTGGAGTGGATTGCCATTTCCTACTCCAGGGGATCTTCCCGACCCAGGGATCGAGCCCGTGTCTTTTGGGTCTCCTGCATTGGCAGGTGGATTCTTTACCACTGTGCCACCTGGGAAGCCCTGAAAATAACAGTGCCTACTTCACAAAATTGTCAAGAAACCTGAATGAGATAACCTATGGGCTTTCCCTTGTGGCTCAGTTGCTAAAATATCCGCTTGCCATGTGAGAGACCTGGGTTCAATCCCTGGGTTGGGAAGATCCCCTAGAGAAAGGAAAGGCTATCCACTCCAGTATTTTGACCTGGAGAATTCCATGGACTGTATATACAGAGTCGGACATGACTGGGAGACTCTCACTTTAGCTTTTCATCAGGTGCCTATAAGAGCACAGGGCCATCAGTGAGCCCTCACTCACAGAGCATTTACCATGTGTCAGGGAATCTCCAAAATGCTTTGCATTTACTACTTTAATCCCCATAGGCACGGTCCTTGGATAGACAAAATGAAGGTAAGAAGTAAACGTTCAGTAAATTGTCCAAGAAAACACAACCGGTTTGTCATAGAGGAGGAATTAAAATCCAAAGTCTAACTCTGCCAAGATCTTTCAATTCTTCACTTCAAAGAATTCACATGGGACAAATATCCATAGTTTAAAATAGCATCGTCACTAACCAACCATGTACCTTCACAAGCACCTCAAGACTGAAAAACCCAGCTTGCGATATCCTGCAGGTAAAAACAGCAGATCTGCCTGGTACGATGTTAAAGAAAACAAAGCCCCTTTCCTTCCATGTTACCATGTCATTATCACCTTGACCCCTGAGAGATCAGGAGAGCATATATGGCATGACAGGCTCAGATTTTTACATGAAGACACTGCGATAAATGCAGAATCACTTTTAAAATTATGAAGTATCAGACATGTGACACCATCGCCAGGAAATGAACATCTGATTATCTCATCGCACTGCTTTTTACATCTTAAAGTGATTCTGCACCATTGACAGCTAAATAGTCCAGTCTCCGCAGAATTGCTCCAAAACATCCTAACGGTTCCCACTCTTCCCTACAAATCCCAGGCTTCAGCTGCACAGATGACTTGCAGTTTCCACCTGAACCCACCTCCCTGCTGAGTGTTTGCAGCTCCACACCGCGGAAGTGCCTTCCAGCTCGCACCAGTCCATCAGACTCATGAAACCTCCCCTCCCACAGCGAGCCCCACAGCAGCCCTTCAGGAAGCTGCCAGCCTCCTCTTGGTCTGGGGTAATCAGACTCTCCTTCTGGGTGCTCCTCATCCAGGCCCTCAGAGCGGTCACAGCTGGCCTCTCACCGTGCTGTGACTCACTCGAGTGTGAAGTTAGCACTGCTTTCAAGGCAGAACCGACTGCACACCTTCATGTTGTCCCAGAAGCGTAATAAACATGTATTGAACGTGAGTGACTAACGGGATCCCCAAAACCATATGGTCTTCTCCACTCGAGACATTTCCTCATTCCGTTCTATTTTTACAACCTTAAACATAAATAACCGTGTTCAACTTTCAATTCCTTTATTACTAAATAATAAACACAGTGGACATCCCCACACCCTTTCTGACCCTTGCCCTGTCTAGGGATGAACTTCACAGACAGGTTAGGTTTCAGGCCAAGTACGAAAATGCCTAATAAAATGAGAAGCTGAAACCTGAATGATATGTTTTCCAGCTCTCCACTGTACCACATCCCCTCAGATGACCCGACCCCTTACCCTCATCCTGGATGCTGTGTGGCAAATTTAACACATAATATACGTGAACTTCATAGTTTAGCCACATGATGATGAAACAGCTGTTTATAGACAGACCCCTCTGTGTGTAAGCATGGATGTGATTTGTGTGCAATAGCCAATTTACCAGTGTTTATTTTAAACATGGTCATTAGTACACATCCATACTAGAGCCGCTTATTCTGTCTGTTGTTTTATTTTCTTTTGTTCTATTTTTGAAGAACTAATGTAATCTTAAAAGTCTGTACCTTGGAGGTCTCCAGTGCAGCAACTACCGCTAATTTCATAGCAAACCCTTTACAGTAAGTAAGGTGTGGCCTCGCCCTCACAGAGCTGAGACTCCCCTGACCCCAGCGCCCACTTTTCCACTGCACCCCATCAGAAGCCCCAGGTCCTCCATTCCCCACCGGGCATACACACCGCCTGCTACTACCGCCAGCCGCAGCTGGCTGCCTGTCTAGTAGTTTATGTAATCTCCTCCCCCGACAAACAGGTGCCCGTCCTTCTCCCCTAGCCCCTCCTTCAATACCAAAAGCAAAATGCCCATCTCTGCCACGTCCATCAAAACTCTCAGCCCAGGAGCACCTTCCGCCATCCAGGCATCCTGCTTTGGAGACGCAGGCTTGCCACAGAGCACCACCTGTCACCGTCTTCCCTTTCTGCCGAGACAAGTATCTGGTACCCTGGTTCCGGCACTGTCTCCTCCGCCCCCTGGGGGTGTCATGACCAGGCAGGGAATCCGGCCTTGGTGACCAGACTCTCTGGTGCCCACTCAGCCCTCTGCGACCCCCCCAGCCGCCCTGCTCACTCTCCCTTGGCTCCCAAACTGTCTCCATCCTCCCTGCCCTGCCTGCCTCCACCCTCCACGTCAAAGGCCTGGGTGAGACCAGCCAGCATCTCACAAAAGAAGCCAGAAGAAGCTCAAGGCTGTTGCCCCAGAAACCCAGATGAGAGAATGGCTGGCTGGGCGCTGTTTATTTTTCCCGTAATCAGAAAATCCCACTGGGGGGACCCTCGGGGGACTCTCAGCTGCCACGGTGGCCAGGATCTGAGCTAGTCCCCTGCAGCCCCCTAGAAGGTAGGCAAGTCCCAGCTCTGCATGATGGTGGGAAGCAAGAGAAACTGAGTGGGCAGGGGCCTGGGAGGGAGAGAGGGAGGGGGAAAAGGCCCAATCCACAGTAAAAATCAACTCTGGTAAGCACCTCGCCTTTGGCCTTTCAAGAGAGCCTCCCCGGGACACACCCCAACCTACCCCACTGCCGTTTCTGAGAAAAAAATTAGGTAACAACCATCTCAAAAAGCGTAGCTCGTATATACACAAACCACACGGGCACTGCAGGCTGGGGGATAGATTTCCACAGAAGGCTCAGCTTGCAGCTGAGTAAAACAAGCCATCCCTTCTGGGACCTACAGGCAGTGCAAGGGAACACCAGGTAACAGAAGAGAAACACGGGTCCCTCCCATGTATTAATTAATCAGGGATGCGTGATGGCTAAACCCTCAAAAGCACCAAAGGGAGGGGCTGCTATGAACACATGATGCTAATAGAGACGCTATGCTTAAGAAAAAAAAACTGTAGAGAGCCCTACGCAATCTTGGGTACCAGAACCCAGGAATCTAGCCCCCTGATAAATCTGGTGGCTTGAAGCTCCCAGGCAAACAGAGAAAGGAAGCTTCCAGCAAACACACTGTGAAACACTGAATTAATACTTTCAGACTGTCACGGTGGCGACTGCACATAAATAGGAAACTTCAGTGCAGATGCCTGTAAATATCCTCTTGGTTTCAAAGATATCGGTTCCTCCAACCAGACGACAGGGCCAAACAGCTTAGTCACTAGCAGACAGGGCCAATTGCTCCTTCGATAAAATCGGGACAGAAAGTAAACATGGTCATCCTCCTCCCCCACCTTAAGCCTCAGCTCCCGGCCAGACAGGGACCCCGGGGAGCCGGTGGGTGAATTTCCACCTCTCTGCAGCCCCCAGCCAGGCCCCCCTGCCGCTGGCTCTTACCTGCGATCCTAAGCACTGCCCTCTCCGCGGGGTCCAGCACCGAGCCCCCGTGGATCTTTCTTTTCGATCGCTCATGTTTAGGCAAATTCCAGGGTAAGGTGTCTCCAGGAGCTGGAGATGCAGAGCCAGATTTCTGGCTGAAATCATCTTCGTCGGAAAAATCCGCAGAGGAAGACATGGAGCAGCGATAGGACGCGTTCCCGGAGCTCTACAGGGGATGACACAGAGGAAAGCATCAACGGCAGGCACTCGCGTCAGCTCGTCCATTTCAGCAGCCCCCTCCCTGCCCCCAAAGGGAGTCCGCCGTCCCGCACCCTCCTCCGCGCGGCGGGGGGACGCGTCCCAGGGCCGACCCCAGTGCTCACCATCTTCTCTGGGCCCCGGCTCCAACCCCAGCCACAAGGCCTGGGCAGCTCCGGTTCCAGGAAGATGGGCACCCAAGTGTGTGGCCTGTGGTTCGGCCACCAGCTCACAGATGACTGGCCCAACAATGAAGCCAGAATCCACAGCCTTCCTGTTACAAATCTATAGTATCTGGCTCCCCCACCAGGCCGGGACCGAGATTTTCCATTACGAGCTGCTGCTTAATTCATTAATGCAACTCGCTCCAAGTTGCAAACACAAAGCACAAACGCAGGATGCTGAGTCCTGACTCCTTTCCGCTTCCCCTCCCAGTCTCCCCTCCGACCAGGTTTGAGCCCCTCGTCCTTTTCAGTTCATTTTTTTTCCTGAGTTTGAAGCTAGTTCCCAGACTCTTCTGGAGGAAGGAGGGAGGAGGGGCTGATTCTGAGAAGAGCCTTTTCTGCAGACCTGGAGGGCACAAAAGGCTGTTTGCAGAAGCCAAAGGCAGCGCCAGTAAACAAACGTCTGAACTGGGTTTAGAGCTCTCGAGATCATATAAACTTCGAGCAGACGAACAGCTGCCAGCGATGGAGACGGAGGGATGCGGAGGGGAGGGGCAAGAGCTCCCCGGCCCGGCCCGCCCCGTCATCACAGGGGGAAACCGGAGACGCGGTTGGATCAGCGTGCACCGCCTGAGCTCGGTTCTCCCTCCAGGAGCGGAGCCGGGCGCAGGGCGTGTCCAGCTCTGTTTGCCCCGCAGGGAAAAGGCACAGGTCATTAGCCTCTTTTAGTTGGGTTAAGTTTGTGATAATTTAGTGAGCCACTCATTTACCATGAAAAGAGGCTAACTGTGCGGAGAATAGGCTTACAAACAAGATAAAGCATCCACGGGAGGAAAAAAAAAAAACAGGCTGTGTGACAACCTCCCAAAGCATGCGGGATAAACCAGAAGTGAATCAGGACCTGGCCTGCGCCTAGTCAGGCATGACCGACGTGAGGTCCTGATGCACACCTAGTGACCAACACCATTTTAAAAGCAAACGTACTATTTCCTGCAAAGTGTCTAATATTTATCTTTGGCTTTACTCTTTCCCCTCAAAGGCAGTTTTCCATTTTACATGAAACGAATCGCTTTGGCTAATTATCAATTTATTGCGTGTGACGCCCTGAGTGTTTTCTTAGTGGAAATCGTGTACTGCTGCTGCTGCTGCTAAGTTGCTTCAGTCGTGTACGACTTTGTGTAACTCCATAGACGGCAGCCCACCAGGCTCCCCCATCCCTGGGATTCTCTAGGCAAGAACACTGGAGTGGGTTGCCATTTCCTTCTCCAATGCATGAAAGTGAAAAGTGAAAGTGAAGTCGCTCAGTTGTGTCTGACCCTCAGCGACCCCATGGACTGCAGCCCACCAGGCTCCTCGGTCCATGGGATTTTCCAGGCAAGAATAGTGGAGTGGGGTGCCCTTGCCTTCTCCGGGAAATCGTGTACTAGGCAAATAAATAAATACCACTGATTTTCTGTATTCACTGGAATCCACAGAGTTGTGAGGAGGCATTAAGTCAGTCACAGGATGCTACCATCAACCTACTTTATTTTCCATGTTTTTTCTGAAAATTCGTCTTGAGCTCTATAAGGCTGTGATGCTGGGTAGGTCTGTGAAAAAGGATGACATTCTTAAAGACTTTCAAAAGGGTAACAGGTTTCCTTGGTTGCCTTCTGTCTTCCTTAAACTGGCTTCCTACCTGTCCTTACGAAAGGTCATCTTTTATCTGTGAGCTTCTATTTCTTGTTGTTTCATGCACTCCAAATGACTACTCCAAGTGAGAGTAGTCATTTGATTGTTTAGAGACAGACGTGGGGAATAGACGGTTAAAGGACTGCCTCCATCCAAAAACTCTGATTATTGATTTTTGTAGATGAAGTAAATTTTTCTAACAATTAGAGTCTCAGCTAATGGAAGAGCAAAACATGATTTATGCCATGACATAAACACCACTCATCACCCAGCCAGATGGGATCATTTACGACCCTGGACCCAAGGGTGTTTGACTGGTACAGCCTCTAATCTGGACGTGTCTTTGGTGAACGGTAAAAGAGAAAGGAAGACAAGGCAATCGGCAGCACCTCCTTCAACACAGCACATGGAAATACACACGCAGACAGGGGGAAAGCACGCTGGCTTGTACACAGCGAACTCTCTCCCAGGCTACAGGACTCGAGTGCTAACCATCAAAGCATTTGGTTTTTCCCCGCAACAATCTTCATGGACAGTTTTTAAATATAAGGTAAACTATACAAAATTAGGCCCATGTGAACCTTGAAAATTGAGAACAGATTTTTTTTTATCATTTACATGCTTCATATTCTGAGAATGACCTTTTAATTCACTTTTTAAATTTTAGACATATGCACTCAACAGTACAGAAATTTTTTTCTATATCTTTTTAGCCTTATCTGGCTGCTTTATTGAATTTGAATTTTCTATTTTAATTGGTGGTGTTTGCTGTTGGCTCTTTAGCTGCCAACAAGATAGAGACTAAATTGGTCACTTTGTAAGGGCTACTGAATGTAGTCTTTTAGGTTACAAGTGTGTGATTAAATGAATGCTTTTATTTTAATGAATGAAGGTTGTCTATGGTTTCTGTCTTCAAATTTGGGGAAAATATATTTCAAATCTTAATAAATTTGCATTCCTTCTAATGTCAGTGGCATCCATGCTAGTGAATAAAGCAGACTTTCTAAATCAAGCGTTTCAGGTGGGAGGCTGAAAATTCCATCACTCACCTCTCCTTTCCTAGTATCAGGCAAACTGGATGAACCATTGATAACTGTTTTTCTGTTTCTTTTTCATTTTTTAAAATATTTGATGAGGTGAAAGAAGAGAGTGAAAAAGCTGGCTTAAAACTAAGATCATGGCATCTGGTCCCATCACTTTGTGACAAATAGAAGCAGAAAAAGTAGAAGCAGTGACAGATTCTCTTGGGCTCCAAAATCACTGCAGACGGTGACTGCAGCCCTGAAATTAAAAGACACATGCTCCTTGGAAGGAAACCTATGACAAACCTAAAGAGCATATTAAAAAGCAAAGACATCACTTGGCCAACAAAGGTCTGTACAATCAAGGCTATGGTTTTTCCAGCAGCCCTGTACAGATGTGAGAGTTGGACCATAAAGAAGGCTGAGCACTGAATAGTTGATGCTTTTGAATTATGGTGTTGGAGAAGATTCTTGAGAGTCCCTTGGACTGCAAGGAGATCAAACCCGTCAATCCTAAAGGAAATCAACCATGAATATTCATTGGAAGGACTGATGCTGAAGCTGAAGCTCCAATACTTTGGCCACCTGATGCAAAGAGCAGACTCATTGGAAAACACCCTGATGCTGGGAAAGATTGAAGGCAAAAAGAGAAGGGGGCAGCAGAGGATGAGATGGTTGCTGCTGCTGCTGCTGCTGCTGCTAAGTCGCTTTGGTGGTGTCCAACTCTGTGCAACCCCATAGACGGCAGCCCACCAGGCTCTGCCGTCCCTGGGATTCTCCAGGCAAGAACACTGGAGTGGGTTGCCACCATCTTCTCCGATGAGATGGTTATATAGCATCAATGACTCAATGGACATGAATTTGAGCAAACTCTGGGAAATGGTGAAGGACCAAAAAGCCTGGCCTGCTACAGTCCATGGCGTTGCAAAGAGTCGGACAAGACTTAGCGACTGAACAACAAATTGAAGTATAGTTGATTTACAATGTTGTGTTAGTTTCAGATGTACAGCAAAGTGATCCAGTTATACATACGTACATATATATATATTCTTCTTCCTGAGAACGGATTAAAATGAAGCTGCTTTGAAGTCGACTGACCCTCCAAAACTATTCTTTACTAATCTGAAATGATTTGCCACTTCACACGGAGAAGGCAATGGCACCCCACTCCAGCATTCTTGCCTGGAAAATCCCATGGACCGAGGAGCCTGGTAGGCTGCAGTCCATGGGGTCGCTAAGAGTCAGGCACGACTGAGCAACTTCACTTTCACTTTTCACGTTCATGCATTGGAGAAGGAAGTGGCAACCCACTCCAGTGTTCTTGCCTGGAGAATCCCAGGGACAGAGGAGCCTAGTGGGCTGCCATCTATCGGGTCGCACAGAGTTGGACACGACTGAAGTGACTCAGCAGCAGCAGCAGCCACTTCACATCTCTGTCATGGGGGTTAAAGGAAAGAGCTAGGGGTACACTCCTTTCTCTTGGAAAAAGCAAACGTGTTCTCTGACCGAAAGTCCAGGCCTCGCCTTCGATGTGGGTCTTAAAGTTCAGACAAAGGAAGAGAACTCTTGGGACCAGCAAAAGACCCCAGTTCCTCCTGCTCTGCTCCTGTTGCCTAAGGTTTGATTCCTGTTAAAATATAAATATCTGTCTATAGGGAATTCATTAAATAAATGACAGTGTACCCATACAATGGACTACTTTGCAGCAATTAAACAAAAATGTTATTGATCTACATTAGCAAAGTGGGAAGGGTGCATATAGAATGATTCCTATTTTAAAAAAAGTCTGTGTGTCTGTGTGTGTATGTGTGTGTGTGTATGTGTGGAAATGAATAGAAAGATAGATGATTTATAGATAAATAGGCAGATAGGTAACTATCTACCAGAGTGTAAACAGCAGATATCTCTGGGCGATGACTAATACTATGAATGAATTTAATTTTATTCCTTATAATTTTTAATGTAAAACAAATAGCATACAAAAAAATTACTGAAAAGGAGAAGATACTATATCAAGGGTCAGAGAAAATATCAAAGGCTGTAGGAAGAAACAAGCATTTAACCCAGTGATTTTAACTGTCTGGGGCTCATGGACACCTCTAAAAGCATCCATGGAAACCTCTCCTCAGACCAGAGCCCATAAGCAAACACACACAAACTTCAAGTTACATCAACTGTCAACCCCATTTGGCCTGCGTGTTGAAAACCAAAAAAGGGGGTGGGGGGGGGAAGAATGAGCAGTATTCAGAAGTGAAGAAAGGTAATTAGGAGAGTAAAGACAAAGCCGGCCTGGGTCATCATGGTTTAATATTTGGCCTTCTTTCCTTAAATAAAGGACTGTGAGAGTCCTCTGGTCTGATAGTGGATCTCTGCGACCAACAACAAACCGCTAGGCTGTGAGGGACAGAGACCCACGCACTGTGTCTCAGCACAGCCTCCTTGGGAAGGCGGTCTGAGCAGCTGGATTAGATCTCCGAAAGTGCAAAGGGACCTTCCTAATCACCAATTCACTCCCACAGTGCAAAAACAACCCCATCTCCTAAAGCCAGCATAGTGACATAATGCGGCATTTTTAGCAGGGGAACTAAACAATAGCCGCTCTAATTGAAACCCCGGTGGGGGACCTGGGCTAGCACAATGGAGCTGCCGACCCTGGAAGCCGCCCAGCCTAAGCACCGCATCTGGAGGAAGGTGCCAGGAAGCTGCCTCTGCCCAGCGTTCTCTGAGGGCAGCAAGAAATCAGTGCGGAGATTGGACCCCGAGACACAGCCAGGCGGCCCGAGGCCCAGAGGCGGGCACGTGGCCCCTCACAAACGTTCACACCTGAGACGTTGGCACACTGCAGTAAGGACAGTTCCAAAAATTTAACAAGAAAATAAAAAGCCTGTGAGGAATCAATTAGACAAATTCAGATTGAGGGATATTCGAAGATAATTTTATCCTGGACTCTTTCAAAGAGGAAAAAGGTCAATGTCACAGAACACACACACTACCCAAAGCGGGGACTCTGCTAAATTTCAAAAGACAGTGGAAGCCTAACAACACAGTTATGAGCCTCGGTGGGAGTCTGAATTTCTCTTTAAGCTAAAAAGACATGTTAGGGACAACGGGGAGAATGTGAACCTGGATCACCAACCGTTTATTAGCTGATTCTGGGAAACTGCTGTCAATTTTCTGAGGTGTGCAGATGGTATGCTGGTCGCAGAAAAGCATCCTTACCTAAACTCATGCTGTCCGCACTTGTTCTCAGCTGTTTCCCTATAAACGGGAATCAGTTAACGTGGCAACAGCTTTACAGTGAGTCTTCACTGTACTGCTCTCCCAACTTTGCTGTAAATTTGAATATTTTCAAAACGAAGGGCTGGGTAAGCAAGGCCTTTTATGGTGTGTGTGTGGGTGTGTCTGTGTGTGTGTCTGTGTGTCTGTGTGTGTCTGTGTGTCTGTGTGTGTTGCTTAGTCTAGGCCTGTTCTCACAAGATCAGATCCCCTGGGTTTATGTCCTCGGTGACAGAACCTAACTAAGTAATTGCTCTTGTGAAAGTCGCTCAGTCGTGTCCCACTCTGCAACCCCACGGACTGTAATCTGTCAGGTTTCTCTGTCCATGGGATACTCCAGGCAAGGATACTGGAGTGGGTTGCCATGCCCTCCTCCAGGGGATCTGCCCAACCCAGGGATCAAACCCAGGTCCCCCAGAGCATCTCATAGACACTTGGAGAAGAACCGAAACAATGCCGACGTCAAAGGGACCCCAGATCTCTCTGCCTCTGTCCCAGTCACAGTTAAATCTTTCCAACAGGTAGAAAGATATTTAAAAGGCGCCTCGGTGTTATTCACTTAATACACAATCCAGCGAGCACAAAATTGGTGCAGTATCACATAATTTTTATATATTTTATATAAACTCCCACCAAAAAAACAAAATTTAGAATAAGTGAAGATCCAGTTTTGTTTAAAACTCTGTTGATTAGGTAAGTGCAAATACTAAATACTAACTTCTTACACAGTATATAAAAATACTTGATCTGGCCCAAGACTATTCTTCCATACTAGTTTTCTATTTGGAAATAAGTCCAAAAGCAAGGGCACATTATCTGATTTTAGAAATCTCAAGGAAAACCATCTCTACCACGAAGAAATAGGTGTGGAAGAAAACAGAAAATGTTGGAAAATGTGTTTAACCCGCTGAAGACAAAATGACTTACAGAAAACTTTGGGGGCTGTGTGCTTGTCTTAGTTTAAAATGTTTCCCAAACTAGTTGAACAATGCAGGTACTTGCTCATTGAATAAATGACTCCTCATCAGCCTCTTAACTGGAAGCTACCTTTAAATAGTAAGCGGGGAGACTTCTGGTTTGGTAGGGCCTAGGTTGGCTTTCACGCTCTCCTTTCAGGAGAGATTTCCAGGAACTGTAAACCAGGAGGAAAGCAGGGTGAAGCTAGAGGAGAGCGAGTGGGGTGGAAGGGCATCAGAGGGAGGTGGAGCTGGAAGGTTCTTAGATCCAGTTCAGGGAGGAGATTTGGGGCAGAAAGTGAAGGAAGTCCAAGGTTTCCTTCCAAGTGGAGAAGCCCAGTTCACCAGCCTCTGAAAGAAGGACACTGAGATTCAGGACACAAACTCTCTCCAGCTTGTAAGACTGTGCTCCGGTCACAGTGGTCCTCGGTGTTAGGTTTCCAGGGCAACCAGCCTCACTGATGGGATACAGGCAGGAGAAGTGCTCCCCAACGCCTTCTGTAGCTCTGAGGGATGCTCTACGAGGTAAGCACCAGACTCATTTCCTGAAGAGCCTAGCCTCAGGTCTAGGCTGTCTTGGCTCAGCTCTCAGGCATTCTGCAAGACTCCCTTCCTTTCAATTTAACCAGCAAGTTCTCACTCTCTGCATCGCTTATTCAGTGACTGAGGTCAGGGGCTGGACTGAGCATTTTTATTTTTACTCACTGTCCAATTTAATCCTCACAGTAACCCAGTAAGGAAGTACGATTAGGGAGGTTAAATCACTTGCCCATAGGCGTTCTCTCAGTCCAAGGTGGAGCTGGAATTCCACCTGGGTCTTTTGAATACCAAAGTGCCCTTATGTGGTCCCAGGCCTCAGAGGAACACAGAACACTCTCACAGCCCTCAACTCTCTTACCATGGATTTGGAGAGCCCAAAAGGATTAGACTTGCTCTGTATTTACTTCAGTCCAAAGCACAGAAATGACCAGGAGACAGGTGTCAGTCCACAATGATGAAAAAATATTCCAAAAAATACGACTGCTCAGGTAAAGACAGCTTTGGGAGTCAGGGAGCTCCCTCCTACCCAAGAGACCAGGCCTTCACTGAGGACAACCTCACACCAACTCCATGTTCTTCCAACCCCAAGATTCTCAGGCCCGCGGTGTTCTCACACCTCCATAAATCCTCTTCCCACACAGATAAATAAAAGAAAGACCATGGGAAGTATCAAAACCGTCTGAAACTAATTTGAAATTTATTGTTTGAAAATTGCAAAAATACCACAAAATTTTTTGCATGTCAACCACCTCAATGAAATCACATTAAAATTACAGAAATAGAGACACTGAGAACTAGTTTGCAGAATCTAAAATATGACACAGGGCCTCCCCAGTGTGATCCAGGGGCTAAGATGCCTCACTCCCAAGGCAGGGGGCCCAGGCCAGATTCGATCTCTAGTCAGAGGACTAGACCCTGCGTGCCGTGGGAAGACCAAATAAATGAGCATTTTAAAAACAATGTGACACAGATGGGCTTATCTACAAAACAGAAACAGACGCACAGACGCAGAGAACAGGCTTGGGATGGCCTAGTGGGAGGGGCTGGGAGAGAGAGAAACTGAGACTCTGGGGTTAGCAGATGCAAACAATTATACACAGGATGGATAAATAACAAGGTCCCACTACATGGTACAGGGAACTATACTCAATGTCCTGTAATAAACCATAATGGAAAAGAATATGAAAAAGAAAAAAAGAATGAGTTTGCATTTGAGCGTCTACAAACCAGTTTGCATTTGTGCGGCTTTGCAAACTAAGGAAGGGAATTTTTAAAAATCTGCCTCAAAGAAAAGTAAAACACAACTCTGAAAATAGTTCCACGACACAGAAACACATTAAGAAGACAAAGCCTACTGAAAACAGCTCTGTACCTAGAGAATACTTAATTTTATATTTTGAATGGGTGCTTATTTATACCAATCAATTAAAAATGTATCTTAAGCACCCATAAGCTTCTGCTTTGGAAGAGCCTGACATCCAACCAGGAGAGTAAGGGTGATTAAGAGAGCCCACTTTTAAATACCATCATTTTATCTTCATGTATTAGGCTGTGAAATAAGTCTTCCAGTGGGACAATATAAATACGTGTGTAAAAACATGGTTTACAGCACAAAGTCAAGCAGGAGAAAGGGTCTGATGCACCTGTGGTCCCTGTGGAAGGCAGGATGGAGCTTTACTGCTCCAGCCCCCTGCCTTCCTCCGACAGTATCGCCCCAGACTGGCAATGCTGACAGGGCTCGCCCGTAGAGCAGCGGTCCCCAGCCTTTTTGGTACCAGGGACCGGTTCTGTGGAAGAGCTTTCTCCACAGCCCAGGGGGAGGGGACGGTTTCGGGATGATTCAAGCACATCACGTCTGTTATGCCGCCACTGATCTGGCAGGAGGTGGCGCTCTGGGGGAATGTGAGCGCTGTGGAGCGGCTGCAGATACAGACGGGCCTCGCTCACTCGCCGCCACTTAGCCTGCTGTGCGGCTCGGTTCCTAAGGGCCCATGGACTGGGGACCCCTGCTGTAGACGCACTGTGTTCCCCTGCCCACTTTTTAAGTTTATGTTATTGAAATATAGTTGATTTACAGTGTGGCATTAATTTCTACCGTCTAGCACAGTGACTCGGATATCCATATGCAGACCTTCTCCATTTCCTTTTCCATTGCGCTTCATCACAGCATACTGAATACAGTTTCCTGTGCCATACTGTAGGGCCTCGTTGCTTACCCATTCTGCATGTGATAGTCGGAGTCTGCTAATGCCAAACTCCCAGCCCTTGGCAACCACACGTCTGCGCTCTGTGTCTGCGAGTCTCTTTCATAGACAGCCAAGCTCACTTGTGTCCTGTTTTAGATCCCACGTATAAGTGATACCATATGGTGTCGGTCTTGCTCTGTCTGACTTCCTGCACTTAGTGTGATCATCTCTAGGTCCATCCATGTTGCTGGACATGGCATCATCTCATCGCTTTTTATGGCTGTGCAGTATTCTATTATAGCTATATATCTAGGTAGATATATATGGGCTTCCGGGGTAGCTCAGCTGGTAAAGAATCTGCCTGCAATGCAAGAGGCCCCGGTTTGATTCATGGGTTGGGAAGTTCCCCTGAGAAGGGATAGGCTACACACGCCAGCGGCTTCCCTGGTGACTCAGATGGTACAGAATCCGCCTGCAATGTAGAAGACCTGGGTTCAGTCCCTGGGATGGGAAGATCCCCTGGAGAAGGGAAAGGCTACCCACTCCAGTATTCTTTCCTGCAGAATCCCCATGGACAGAGGAGCCTGGCAGGCTACAGTCCATGGGGTCACAAAGAGTTGGACACAACTGAGGGATTAAGCACAGCACAGCATATGTATATATACATATATATATATATATATATATACACACACACAAACACACATAAGTATCACAGCTTCATTATCCATTCATCTATCAATGGACATTTAGGTTGTGTCCATGTCTTTGGTCGGCCACTTTTAAAAATTATTGGCAAACATTTAAAATTGGGAATCTTACATGAAAATGCAGATGTGGATCATTCATCCTAGAGATAGTTTCCCCTTTCTAGAAAGAACCCGTGCTTTCCAAGCTAACACAGAGCTTACTAGTCTCTTTATCCCCTGCAGGCATCTGACTATAGGGCCCTGCCATAAATTAAGGCAAGAAAGACATTGCGGCATGCAGAGATTAAGAATGACAGAGGCAGGGATGTAGGTATGATGGTAATCAATAAAAGGGGGACATTTAAAAATTAAGGAGAAGGGAAGGAAAGAGAAGACAAAATAAAACAAAGAGGGCAATTAAAGACGTCAGTTCACTAGTGCCAAACAGAAAGAGTGCTGCTACATTCCCACTGATGCCCCTGCTGCTCCCATTCTGCTCCGTCCCCAAGAGCCCTGGGAACCAGACTCTGCTGCAGGATGCAGGAAGAGCTGGCCCGTGCTCACTGTGAACCGAGCTGGACCTCGCCCCCATCACACTGCTGAGCCCACTGGTTTTGCTCTTAATCCTTCCCCTGGTCAGTCCTGCTCCCTACATGTTCCTCCCACCCCACTCTAGGTTGTGGGAGGCTTTCTGTTGGAAAGAAGACATGGGTACGATCATGCATGTGGAATCCTAAGGTATTAGCACAGGATGTTTGCAGAGACCAAACCCCAACTACCATCCACGCTGTTAGTTATGAAGCTAAAAGATGTACATGATGTTTTCATCACAGGGGACTGGAATGCAAACGTATGTAAGTTCAAGAGATACCTGAAGTAACAGACAAGTTTGGCCTTGGAGTATAAGTGAAACAGGGCAAAGGCTAACAGAGTTTTGCCAACAGAACTTATTGGTCATTGCAAACACCCTCTTCCAACAACACAAGAGAAGACTCTACACATGGACATCACTGGATGGTCAATACCAAAATCAGATTAATTATATTCTTTGCAGTCAAAGATGGAGAAGCTCTATACAGTCAGCAAAAACAAGACCAGGAGGTGACTGTGACTCAGATCATGAACTCCTTATTGCCAAATTCAGACTTAAATAGAAGACAGTAGGGAAAACCGCTAGACCACTCAGGTATGACCTAAATCAAATCCCTTATGATTATATAGTAGAAGTGAGAAATAGATTTAAGGGACTAGATCTGATAGATAGAGTGCCTGGTGAACTATGGACGGAGATTCGTGACACTGTACAGGAGGCAGGGATCAAGACCATCCCCATGGAAAAGAAATGCAAAAAAGCAAAATGGCTGTCTGAGGAGGGCTTACAAATAGCTGTGAAAAGAAGAGAAACGAAAAGCAAAGGAGAAAAGGAAAGATACAAGCATCTGAATGCAGAGTTCCAAAGAATACCAAGAAGAGATAAGAAAGCCTTCCTCAGCGATCAATGCAAAGACCATTCAGGTATGACCTAAATCAAATCCCTTACAATCATACAGTGGAAGTGAGAAACAGATTCAAGGAATAAGATCTGATAGACAGAGTGCCTGAAGAACACTGTACAAGAGGCAGTGATCAAGACCATCCCCAAGAAAAAGAAACGCAAAAAGACAAAATGGCTGTCTGAGGAGGCTTTACAAATAGCTGAGAAAAGAAGAGAAATGAAAGGCAAAGGAGAAAAGGAAAGATATACCCATTTGAATGCAGAGTCCCAAACAATAGCAAGGAGAGATAAGAAAGCCTTCCTCAGTGATCAGTGCCAAGAAAGAGAGGAAAACACCAGAATGGGAAAGACTAGAGATCTCTTCAAGAAAATTAGAGATACCAGGGAAACATTTCATGCAAAGCGGGGGGGTGGGGGGGCACAATAAAGGACAGAAACGGTATGGACCTAACAGAAGCAGAAGATATTAAGAAAAGGTGGCAAGAATACACAGAAGAACTGTACAAAAAAGACCTTCATGACCCAGATTATCACGATGGTGTGATCACTCACCTAGAGCCAGACATCCTGGAATGTGATGTCAAGTGGGCCTTAGAAAGCATCACTATGAACAAAGCTAGTGGAGGTGATGGAATTCCAGTTGAGCTATTTCAAATCCTAAAAGATGCTGCTTTTAAAGCTCTGCACTCAATATGTCAGTGGCCACAGGACTGGAAAAGGTCAGTTTTCATTCCAATCCCAAAGAAAAGTAATGCCAAAGAATGTTCAAACTACTGTACAATTGCACTCATCTCACATGCTATCAAAAATGCTCAAAATTCTCCAAGTGAGTTTTCAACAGTACATAAATTGGGAACTTCCAGATGTTTAAGCAGGATTAAGAACAGGCAGAGGAACCAGAGATCAAATTGCCAAGATCTGTTGGATCATCAAAAAGCAAGAGAGTTCCAGAAAAACATCTATTTCTGCTTTATTGACTATGCCAAAGGCTTTGACTGTGTGGATCACAACAAACTGTGGAAAATTCTTGAAGAGATGGGAATACCTGACCACCTTACCTGGCTCCTGAGAAATCTGTACACAGGTCAAGAAGCAACAGTTAGAACCAGACATGGAACAACAGACTAGTTCCAATGTCGATTCAAAAAATAAAGATCATGACATCTGGTCCCATCATTTCATGGCAAATAGATGGAGAAACAATGGAAATAGAGACAGAATTTATTTTCTTGGGCTCTAAAATCACTGCACGTGGTGAATGCACCCATGAAATTAAAAGACGCTGGCTCCTTGGAAGAAAACCTATGACAAACCTAGAAAGTATATTTAAAAACAGAGATATTACTTTGCCAACAAAGGTCCGTCTAGTCAAGGCT
Organism: Capricornis sumatraensis; assembly: GCF_032405125.1. Classification (NCBI taxonomy): domain Eukaryota; kingdom Metazoa; phylum Chordata; class Mammalia; order Artiodactyla; family Bovidae; genus Capricornis; species Capricornis sumatraensis. The sequence continues at coordinate 8,329,854 of NC_091090.1, read as the reverse complement.
ATGGTTTTTCCAGTAGTCAGGTATGGATGTGAGAGTTGGAGTATAAAGAAAGCTGAATGCCGAAGAATTGATGCTTTTGAACCGTGGTGTTGGAGAAGACTCTTGAGAGTCCCTTGGACTGCAAGGAGATCCAACCAGTCCATCCTAAAGGAAATTTATCCTGAATATTCATTGGAAGGACTGATGCAGAAGCTTAACCTCCAATACTTTGGCCCCCTGATGAGAAGAACTGACTCATTGGAAAAGACCCTGATGCTGGGAAAGATTGAAGGTGGGAGGAGAAGGGGATGACAGAGGATGAGATGGCTGGATGGCATCGCCGACTCAATGGACATGAGTTTGAGTACTACAGTAGTTGGTGATGAACAGGGAGGCCTGGCATGCTGCAGTTCAGGGGACTGCAAAGAGTTGGACACAACTGAGCAACTGAAGTGAGCTGAACTGACCTGCTAAAGACTGGATGTCAGGGAGAACCTTTAGGACCTGAGAAACTGTTGGGCCTCTCTGGGCTTTGGTTTGCTCATCTGAGAAGTAGGAGACACAACAGTATACGAGACACGGGGCTGCAGGGGCCGGATGAGGGATACTTGAAAAGCGCTGAGCTCAGAGACCAACACGTAGAGAGCACTCAGGAACCTGAGCATCACTTGATGTTACCCAGTCACATCCCTGGCTGATCATATCTTCCTCCAAAATGGAAAGTAAGGTAACTAACACGAAGGTGGGGGCGGGGGGGGGGGGGGACAAGAGAGATGTCTGTGTAATCTGGGCAGGGACTAAGTCCAGGTGAACCTGTATGACTGTCATTCCAGGAAACAGTGAACCAACAAAGAGAGGCTGGAAGTGCCTGGAACTAGGCCACATTAGGAGCTGCTCTCAGGAGGCTTGAAGTGCCTGGAACTAGGCCACATTAGGAGCTGCTCTCAGGAGGCAGTCCACATCAGCCTCACATCTGTGCTTCCCATCCTCGCTGACCAACCCTCAGGTCTTTGAGATACCCTTATATCTTTCCAGTGCACTTCGCCTTTATTCCTTTTAAAATCAATTGCTTTATCCTTTTAAATTCACTGTCTTCACTGTTGTAGAAAACAACGAAAATTTAGACAAACACGTTTTAGAAAAAAAAAAGCAATTCTTTTCTGTTGAAACACAAGCAAGGCTGTCTTTACACCTTCATTTCATTACCTGTCTTCATTAATGAGACTCTAGATAACAGCTTATACACAGCCATTCTCTCACTTCAGTTACTACTGCAATTAGGTGGAAGAATTAGTTTTTCGTTAAAAAAAATAGCTTTTATCATTGAAGTGAAGCCAAGTCCATGAAGCTTGCAGTGTCTGGCTTCTGCCTCCTGAGGAAGACAGGGCTGGCTCCACGGCTCCACATATTCAGGGAAGGTAACTGTGTGCTGTGGGCCCCACCGGACTGGGACCAGCAAGCAGAGCCCAACGCAAGGAGGGCCCCTGCCACAGCCGCGTCTCTGGAAGCGGCCCAACCAGGATGCTTCACGCTGCTGGCAACCCAGTCCAATTGCAGTGCAAAGTAGATTTCAAATGCTCTTCACTGACATCTGAGTTTTCCCAAAGATCTGCTGCCAATCCCAGCCCCAGAGCACTTGAGATCCTTGCAGAACCACCCCATGGTCCAAGGCCCCTACGTGGTATCCTCTGGTTTGTAACAGATCTCTCTTTCAGAGAGAGAATCGGTAATCAGAGAATCTTCCCTGCTTTATCCCTAGGGGAGGTTAGGTATCCAAACAGGAAGCAGAAATAGCCTGCACATGAACCTGGTTTTTATCTTCCACCAACCTAAATCTATTGAGGTTAAGGTTTTAGGAAAAAGACAGACAGCAGTACTATTCACAATCGCCAAGACATGGAAGCAACCTAAAATTCCATCAATGGAGGAACGGCTAAAGGAGACAGATACAGTCCATTTATGCGATGGAATGCTAGCCAGCCATCAAAAGGGACGGGATAATGCCATCTGCAGCAACATGCATGGACCTAGAGATGATCACACCAAGCGAAGCAAGTCAGAAAGACAGATACCACGTGATAACCACTTATATATGGAATGTGAAATATGACACAGATGAAACAGAACGGGACTCACAGACATAGAGAACAGACTCGGAGCTGCCAAGGGGGAGGGAGGTGGAGGTGGAAAGGATCGGGAGTTTGGGGTTAGCAGATGCAAACCAGTATATATAGGAAGGATGAACAACAAGGTCCTGCGGCAGAGCACAGGGAACTGTATTCAATATCCTGTGATAAACCACTAATGAGAAAGAAGATGAAAAACAATAAATTTAGGTATAACTGAGTCACTTTGCTGCATAGCAAAAGCCAACACAACATTGTAAATCAACTAGACTTCAATAAAATTTTAAAAATAATATCAATACTCCTGTTTTTCTGACTTGTCTATAACAAGAAAACAGGTAAACTCTTTTCCCTGCGCTTATAAGACAAATCCATTCCCGCTTTTGCAGAGCTGACCGCACAGCTCTCTCTTCAAGTCCCCCTTGGTCACGCTGCACACTTGGGATCAGTATGAACTCCAGCCCCACCTTCCTCCCCTGCCCAGCTGCAACTCCTGACCGTGAAAGCCTGCTTAAGGGTTTTTTCCTTCTCTCCTTCTCATCTGGTGCTTTCCCAGTCAGTCTGAGCACTTCCTCCAACAATAACATAAGACCAAGAACTTTTCTAAATGGATATCCGTGTTCAGAAAACAATATGATGACTGCTACCAGAAACACACACGCGCCATGGAATAAGTGAAGAGCCATTCCCTGGGGGCCACTGCACTTCCTCCTGAACTGGTCCTGGGTCTGTGTCCAGAGCACCAGAACCAGCTGAAAAGTGAGCAGGTAAGGAATTCAGCTACCTTAAAAAAATTTATTCAGTGAAAACCACCGCATTAATAAATTAACCATTTATTAGTATGATGGCTAATTTTACGTGTCAACTCAGCTAGGCCATGGCACAGAGTTTTTGGCAAAATGCCAGTCTAGACGCCACTGTGAAGATTCTTCAGATGTGATTTCAAGCAAAGCACCTCCACGGTGTGGGTGGGCCTCATCCAAGCAGTTGAAGGCCTTAAGAGCAAAGAGCAAATTTTCTCAAAAAAGAAGGAATTTTCCTTAAGAATCAATACAGAAACCCAACATGAGTTTTCAACCTGATGGCCCATGAAATTCAGACTCAAAGCTGCAATGTCAACTCTTAACCTGAATTTCCAGGCTGCCAACTGTCCTAGAGATGTTGGAAAATAAATCTGTGTGTGTGTGTTCCATGGGTTCTGTTTCTCTGGGGAAACCTAAGTGGACTCACATTTACTGCATGTTAGGGAAGTAGAAACACCTCAAATAATTCACATTTCACAGTTTCACAGGAGAGAAGACCAAGCAGGACCTTCACCAGATCTCACCACGCAAACTGCCCCGAGAAAGTCATTTCACCTCTCTGACTTGCCCATATTCTTAACGCAGTGACTCACACCCACTTCCTTGGATGTCAGACACTATTAAAATGAGATAATGTGTGTAAAGCGTCTAGTACAGTGCCTACCTGACACACGATACTCAATGCATTCTTACAGCATCCTACAAGGAAAACATAAAGTGAAAACCAGACAAAAGTACTTAGAATGGCAACGATGACAGATTACAAAAAGTGTATCGTTTTTAGGACTTGAAAAAACTTTTCACCTCCTTTCACACTGATGCCTAAAATTCCAGCAATTAACATTCATTCTTTTTTTTAACTGAAGTGTAGCTGATTTACAATGTTGTGTTAGGTTCAGGGATACAGCAAAGTGATTCAGTTATATAACACAAACATATTCTTTTTCAGGTTCTTTTCTCTTACAGATTTTTGCAAGATATTGAGTACAGTTACCTGTGCTATCCAATAGGTCCTCATTGGTTATCTACCTTATATTTAATAATGTGTATCTGCTAATCTCAAACTCCTAATTTATTCCTCGCCCTCTTTCTCCTTTGGGAACCCTAAGCTTGTTTTCTATGTCTGTAATTCTATTTCTGTCTTGTAAATAAATCAATGTGTATCATCTTTTTAGACTCCACAGATAAGTGGTATCATATGATACTTATTTTCCTCCGTCTGACTTACTGCACTTAGTACGATAATCTCCAGGCCCCTCATGCTGCTGCGAACAGCATTATTTCCTTCTCTTTTATGGCTGAGTTGTACTCCTTTGTATATGCGTACCACATCTTCTTTATCCATTCATCTGCTAATGGACCTTTGGGTTGCTCCCATGTCTTGGCTAATGTAAACAGTGCTACAATGAACGCTGGGGGGAATGTCTCTTTCAAATTACAGTTTTCACCAAATATATGCCCAGGAGTGGGATTGCTGGATCATATGGTAACTCTAAAGACTATTTATAAAATAAAGATTCATTATTTTAGTTTAAAGCTTTTTTATTTCTAATCTAGTTTCTCCCATACAGGAAACAGTAAGTGATATCAGTCATTTACCCGTTAGTGTGAATAAGGGCATGAGCGTACATCCTGAAGGATATTTTGATAAAAGGAAGCGGTAACACAGAGGCTCTTAAGAGGTAAAACAAACTCCATCTGCCTCATCATTTCCCCTAGAGCCATGCTGACTCACAGAGACAGAGATTCAAGGTCCCAAAGGAGTACTAACAGAACCGTGGGCTGGCCGTAATTCGGATCGCAGCTAAAGAGAACCACTGCCTGGGGTTCAAGCTCATAATTCAGATGTGACTGTCCTGTCCTCTGCTCCCTTAGCTCAGGGCTCGGGCTCTCGCTCCCACTCTGCTGAGCCCAAGACAGACGGCCTCGCCTTCTCCCCGCCGTGCTGCCTCTCCAGGGAAAACCTGATCTGCCCGGCGGTGTGACAGAATCAGAAGATCTGCTTCCAAGCCTGGTGCCACAGCGTCTGAGATCCTCCTACGAGGGCCTCACTCGGCAGTGTTCTCGCTGTGACAGGCCTGCAAACCGCAGGCTCCTACAGGAGGGCTAAGAAAACACATAAAGGCCCCCTAAGCTGGTAGTAATGCAGGCTCCCCAAAACAGAATGGCACAGGTCACCTGAGAGCAATCAAAGCCACGGAGAAAAGGCAGAAAGCTGAAAAAGAGTAAAGCTGTTCCCAGTCTCGTGAATTCTCTGCCTCGCTATAATAAAGCAGGAGGCCCACAGATCAGGGCTTTCACCACCAGTTCAGGCGTTTACTGGCCACGTGGCCTCGTGACACGTCTTGAGTCACAGCTTCTGTGAACCCTGGATTCCTCATCTATGATTGGGAACAGCACCTACCTCCCAGAGTTGTTCCAGAAGAGGAATATATGGTCCAAGGCCCCGAGGACCAAGCCGAGCAAAAGAAGGAATAGATGAAGGACAGTGATCATTTTAAAGAGCTATGCCAACACAGTCAACTGGACAGAGCCCTATGGTCAGAGCTGCGCAGCCTGGGGCAAACTTCCAAGCCACTGGGAGCTTTCCGGTCCTATCTTGGCTAATGACTGAATTCAACCAGATTACTGAAAGGGTCAGCGGGGACACGCGTGTAGCACATAGTAGGCACTGCAAAAATGAGAGCCTCGACGTTCTTACCCCAAGCCCCTCTACAGTCCATTCCCCACACAGAAGCCGGGCTGAACCTCTAAAAGCAGCAGCCAGAGTGCAGCCTGCCCGTCCTCAGACCCACCAGCGATGCCCCGCTGCCCTCGGAGTGACCCCAAAGCCTGTGCTCTGGCCACAAGGCCTCAATGTCAGCCTCCAGCTTTCTGCTCAAATGTTTGTTTGTTGTGTTTTGTCTTGTTTGGCCACACCCAGCAGCATGTGTGCAAGATCTCATTTCCCCGACTAGGGATTGAACCAGCACACCCTGCAGTGGAAGCGCAGAGTCTTAACTGCCGGACCACCAAGGACGTCCAAACGGCATCTTTTTAGAGAAGTTCTTTCCAAACAACCGGACACTGTAATATCGCCCCCTCCTCCCATCCCTTAAACTCCCGCCCGCCCCCCGACGCCGCCAACCTGCTTCAATTCCCCGACAGCACCCGTCACCACCTGACACGTTGTTCAGTCCACAAGAATCTGTGTGCTCTCTCCAAAACATGCTCCGTGAGCACAGGGGCTGTGTTTTCTTCTCAGTTCGCTCACCAGCTCCTGACCCAGTGACAAGCCCATAGCAGGGGCTCACTCAGCATTTGTGAAATGGAAAGAGAAACAGTGCGTGGGATCTGCAAAAGCACCTGGCCTGCCCAACACTCAGGAAGGGCTCAGTAAACGCCGGTCTCTCCTCCCCGCTCCCACAGTCATCGCCTGCCAGATTTGCCCTGAAGCTTGTCTTGGAAAAAGAGGTTCACAGCATCCCCCACAATCCACAGTGAACTTTCGAACCACACAGCAGAAGTGGAACCACCCTCGGCAAGCTCACTGGGGAGGATCGGAGACCGAGGTCAGACAGAGCCCTGGGGGCTGGCAGCAGCGGCCCCTTGCCCAGCCTCACCACCCACCTGCCACGTGACTGTGGGTCAGCCCAGGACCTGCTCTGAGCTTCGGTTTCCTAGTCTGCAGAGAGAATCCACCTCCTAGGGCTGCTGCCGGGACGAAGTGAGCGCAGCGCCTGGAAGTGCTGACGGAATGCCAGCTCCCGTCATGAGCATCAGTGAGCACCACTGAACATGCTGTCAGTGTGAAAGGTATCTGTGTCTTCACAACTTCTATTCTTAGACGGTTTCCCTTATTGATGGTTAACTCTGGAGCTAGTGGAGTCCCCAGATTTTAGGCGGATCTAAAAACAGGAAATAGTGATAGTCTTTGGCTTATAAAAAGCAGCATTCTCATTTCAGAAGCCATTTTTCACTTCCCTAGGATCCTGAAACGTCTACACCTCAGACTTCCTGATTCTTCAGTTCTACTAACAAGATAAGTTTGCCTGGAATCACAGTGATTACATGTATCCTAGAAATAAATTGAAGACATCTGTGTTGTCTGCTTAGTACTCCCATTATGATAGAGGCTTTTTTAAGACTTGTTTATTTATTGGCTCTGGCGGGTCTGTGCCGCACACAGCCTGTCTCTAGCTGGGGTGCGCAGGCTTCCCGTTGTGGCGGCTTCTCTTGTCCGGGGCACAGGCTCTAGGCACGTGGCTTCAGCAGTGGTGACATGTGGGCTCAGCACACAGGCTGAGCTGCCCCACGGCATGTGGGACCTCCCCAGACCAGGCATGGAACCAGTGTCCCCTGCATTGCAAGGCAGATTCTTAACCACCGGACCACCCGGAAAGGCCTATTATAGAGTTCTTTAAGTTATCTGGATTTTCTAAATTAACGTCAAACATGGGGACTTGGTTCATTTTATAAAACATAATATATATTTTTTAAAATTTATAGATATAAAGAATTTGAAATGTTTAGCTAACCTGGGCATTTAAGCCTAGAAACACTACAGCACAGAAGAGAGTAAGTTCAACTAGAAGGTTCTGCCTCCACTGAGTCTGAAAGTCACAGGCTACATCTGCAGCTACAGGTACGTCCAGCATCTCACATCACCTTCCTGGGCCCTGCACGGCAGCAAAGGCACAGGCTTTGGGGAACCTGAACTGGGCCCGAGACAGGGGGAGCTTAGACTTCTACTCAGAGGAGCCGTCTCCAAGGGGATTCTGTGGCTGGAGGAAGGGATCAAGGAGATGGAAACGGGGGCCGAGCAGGGAAGGGCTTTTCTCTCATGAAGAGAACTGCAACCCACTCGCAGGGCGCCGACGATGAACCAGCCACGTGCTGGGCAAAGCCCACACCCCCAGCCTTCTCTCCCTGGGCTGACGCTAGAGCCTTCGGAAGCAACAGCTGGTGGGTAACGGAGAAAACGGAGAAAGCAGAGACAGGAAGCCAGTTATGTCCTTTGCCACTTCCACCTGAATCTGGCTCAAGCTGAGTGACGAGAGGAGCACTGGATCTGAAGCTTTGATAACACACAAGACCAGACTGCATTATATTGTTACACTCAATATTTGTTACACTCAATATTGTTACACTCAAAGATTTGTCTAGGCTCAAATCTTTAATGCTTGAAAGTGATCCTAGGACTCCTGCAATAGGAAAGAACCTTTTTGTTCTATTACCAGTTAATCACTAAAGGGATGTGTCTATAAACTTAAATTATACACGGCGGCCCACTCTGGGAGCTCTGCCTCCAAGGTAATAAGCATTAAGCAAAAATACCTTTGTTTAGCTCACAGGAAACATCCTGACCAGGCCCACCTGTGAATGACCGCAGGAAGGAAGAAATTAACACATCCCCTCAGGAGACTGACCAGAACCAGGGAATGTTTGACCCCACCCATTTGAGTATACAAGCCTGAATTCTAACTCAGGCAGGACGGTTCTTTGGGACATGAGTTCACCATCTTCTTAGCCTGCTGACTTTTCAATAAAGCTGCTATTCCTTGTCCCCAACAACTTGTTTCTTGATTTATTGGCCTGTCACGTGGTGAGTAACATGAGCCTGGACTCAGTAACACTTTGCATTATCTAAGAGTGACCAGAAAAGTTGTGGAATCTGTCTTGAGTGTTTTCTCGGGAGCAGAAAGAGAGATTGGTGAAAAAGAATAAATCTGATTTCTCTTCCCACCCTAATCAATAAACAGATTGCACACAAAAATAGTGTTCTGTAGCTCTCCTCCCCCTCTTCCTATCTGCAACCAGCTTCAACTCTTTGGTTTTTACGGCATTCGTCTCTATAGTTCTAAACAATATGCATATGGTAGTATCCCTATATTCTTCGATTTTAGATATTATCTACTGAATTCCAATTATGGTAGACAAAGATTATACCATCGTTACATAACTTTTGCTTAAAGCCATATCTAGTGATTTCATGGTTAATTTCATGCTAATACTATTCACTGCTGAGTCAGGCAGCATATCATGATTAGACTTCCTTGCATAATCAAAATTTCATTTTTGTCAGAGTTAATAATTGCCTCATCTCTTCCTATTGTCTTCATTTAAATCTCTGATTTCTGACACCTGCAAAAAGCTCCTCTCGACATTCATTTTCCCTATGGTCAAATCTGCCCCAGTTTCGTTCCTGGAGAAGTCTTTCCTGGAGCCATCTGCCCTCCTACTCCATCTCAGCTGCCTGCCTCCAGGCCTGCTGTACGGTGATGCTGGGCCACCCTCCGTCATCATCTGCTGATCCTCTTCATCTCTTCACTGACCTTCCTATTGGGAGCTAAGTGTCTGATGCTGTCTTAGAACACCCCTACCCTACTACGTTGTAACAGCTTTGTCCGAGGTCCACGAGACCTGAGGTCCGTCATGTCACCCACCTCTGTGACCCCAGGATCCTATCCAGCTGGAGCTCTATCCACACCCAGGAGTCCATGCTATGTGCCAAGCACTTTCCGAGCACAATGAAAAGATGAGGCTCACAGGAACACGATGAAGTCACAGCTGCCCGTCTACAGCTGAGGAATCAAGCCCACTGGAAGCAGACAGAGTCACAGCACCCCTGGCCCTGAGCTAGGCGTGCTAAATCCAGAGCTGAAGCTCACACAGGCGGGTGGCTCCAGAAAACACACTGTCCGCCTCTCCGTCAGACTGCTCACACTGCAGAGAAGCTTGTCTTAAGAAAAAGGAAACTGGCCCCAGCCTGCTTATAAACCAGGTGCAGTTGTAGTATACGACACACAAGTGTTCAAACTTCTGCCCCCAGGATGAACAGATGAATTTCAAAAAGGTGTCAAGAAAGGCGCTTTTGGATATATCAATATAAACCACAGCCGAACTTGGCTTTTCACCAGAATAACTGAGCCTATGAGCTCCCTTTTCTCCACTCCTCCTCTCCCTGATTTCTCACCTCACAGCTTTCTCTTACTCCATGATGACTCAGCAACAACTACTCAGGGAAAAAACGGAGATCAGAGGTTCATTATTAAAAATTTATTGAAATTCCACAATTCCCAAGGGCAGAGGCTTAGAATACAAAGCCCAGTCTGCCTCTAAGGGGACATCATTCCTCTCAGAATTTTATTAAAGTAGAGTTGATTTATAACGTTGTGTTAATTTCCGCTACATAGCAAAATGACTCGGTCACACATATATATTCTTTTTCATATTCTTTTCCATCATAGTTTGTCACAGGATTGAATATAGTTCCCATTCTCATTATTAAAGTCAGGGGAGCGATAAGACTACAATGAAGCAATGACTTGTAAAGACTGCTTTCGTATGTCTCTAAGAAATCAGTGCTCTTCTGGTTTTCAACTTACCTGGCTCCACAAATAGTGAGAGATTCTTAAATATCAGCTAATAGGACCTTCCCTGGTGGTCCAGTCGTTAAGAATTCACCTTGCAATGCAAAGGACGTGCTTGATCTCTGGTCAGGGAACTAAGATCCCACACGCCTGGGAGCAACTAAGCCCAGGCTCTGCAGGTGAGCCTGTGTGCTCCAGAGCCACAGCTCGAGAGTGCCTGCAACACATGGACAGCGCCCACGCGACGCAAGGGATGGCCCATGAGCGACCAAACAAATAAGCATTTTAAAGATAAAATGTCAGCTAATTCGCACTGGCTATCTGTTTTACACATGGTAACTTACATGTTTCAATGCTATTCTCGCCAGTCATTCCGCCCTCGCCTCCTTCTCTCCAATCATCCCCCCCTCGCCTCCCCCATGGAGTCCAAAAGTCTGATCTTTACGCCTGTGTCTCCCTTGCTGGCCTAGAGGTAGGACTGTCGGTACCATCTATCTAAAGTCTATATATATGCATTAATATACAGTATTTGTCTTTCTCTTTCTTCACTCCATAAAACAAAAGCTGGTGCTCCGGGACAACCTAGAGGGATAGGGTGGGGAGGGAGGTGGGAGGGGGGTTCAGGATGGGGGGGGACACATGTATACCTGTGGCTGATTCATGCTGATGTATGGCAAAAACCACCACGATACTGTAAAGCAATCATCCTCCAATTCAAATAATTAATTTTTTTAATATCAGCTAATAACATACTCATACAGCACCAAGCAATATAAAATACTCTCTCACTCAAAGTTACATACACCCAGGGAGATAAAAAAGAACGAGTGAAAATAACCAGGAATAGAGAGCAAACACTAAGTACCTCCCAGAAGAATCACAATGCCTGACACCAAGCTGACTCATCACCCCGCTGTGTCTCCACCTTCAGGTCCAACAGTTTATTTTTATATTAAAAAAGGAAGCATTCAGGGTTTAGGAGCAGGCTATGGGCCACAGAATTCTAAAACTCTCCAACCATACTCAGTCTTTTACTCCTGAGAACAGAGAGTTGCTGCTGTTCAGTCGCTAAGTTGTGTCCGACTCTCTGCTAGCCGGTGGGCTGCAGAGCGCCAACCCCTGTCAGGCCAGCTCCCTGTCCTTTGCCATCTCCTGGGGTTTGCTCAAATTCACGTCCATTGAGTTGGTGATACTACCTAAGTATCTCAAAAGCAGATCAACAATCAGATATCTAATTCTCATGATTTTTTTTTATTGGTGGTATTCACCAATTCCTGTAATTTGCCATCAGTGGAAGAAATAAAGTTTGGTTCACACTTTATTAAATAAATGGGAGACTAATCTTCTGTTTCAAAACGACAAAAAAGCATCAGATAAAAGGATGGAAAAGGTGCCAACAATGAATGACTTTCCTGACATCTCTTCTCGAAAACTCCCAAGAGTTCAATGAGCATGTTGAAACCCACTTGAAAGTTTATGTTCAGTTTGAATGGATAATTTTTGTCCTTCTGATCTCTTGAGACAAAGGCTGATGCTCAATAATGTTTAACCTTCTGGGAACGCACGAGGAGGAAAGGCTGAGAGTGAATTGTCACAACTGGTTATAATCATAGTTCAAGGGAAATGTGACAACTGAGTTGTCTTACTCTGTGAGTTGTCTTACTCTGACAACTAAGAAAAAGGAGCTCATTTTCAGCACTTATGCTGCCTGTTTAAAAAGAATTACTTTTCTGCACCTACAAGTTGTTAACAGCTAACTGCATGAGAGCACACATCCTGTAAGGACTCCATTGCTTCTTAAAGATCCATGCTTAGCTGTCCAGATTAGTAAAGGTAAACGGTGGCAAAGCAGCTAAAAATTATAGTCCGTTCTCAATTATCCACGCCCATTTCTAATAGGGCTAAACAAAATTCACAGACAATTCTAAAGCACCCCAGCTAGTAAGAGTTTCAAGCAGTCTTAAGTCAGCTTTAAACCGAACTGGAAACGTGTCGGCCATCAGCTCATGGCCCTATTCAGTAACAGAGAAACACAAGTATGAGCAGCAGAATGAAAGCAATAACATTCCTCCGGAAAACCATCTCCTGAGCCCAGTCACATAATGGAATGTGAGGTCAATATTATTAACGCCCATCGATTAGGCAACTCATATTTCAGCTCTCATCAAAATTTCATCATCTCTGGGAGAAGATGTAAAGTGCAATTTGCTGGAGTAAAGTAATGCTGAAATGGAAGAACTCCGTTACTATGAAAAGACTGTAAGATTAGGTCTCATTTGAGTTTCAGCAAGACAAAGCCATGCCATGTGATGGCACACTGCCTTCAGGTCAGTTTTGTTTCAGTAATAATTCCAGTTTCATCAATAAATCTACAAAGAAGCAGAAAAGCAGTCTCAGGGAGAAATCAGCTTTTAGACATGACAATTAAAGAATATGCCTATATAACTGACTCATCTGTTTTACAGTATCTGTTTAAATTTTAAATAATAAGCACACTTTTCCCCACCATTCACCAAGGCTGCTGCTGCTGCTGCTGCTGCTAAGTCACTTTAGTTGTGTCCGACTCTGTCCGACCCCATAGACGGCAGCCCACTAGGCTCCCCCATCCCTGGGGTTCTCCAGGCAAGAACACTGGAGTGGGTTGCCATTTCCTTCTCCAATGCATGAAAGTGAAAAGTGAAAGGGAAGTCATTCAGTCATGTCCGACTCTTCGCGACCCCATGGACCGCAGCCTACCAGGCTCCTCCGTCCATGGGATTTTTCAGGCAAGAGTACTGGAGTGGTGTGCCATCGTCTTCTCCGCCATTCACCAATACGGCTTCATAAAATGCTCCAAGTGAAAAGCCAACTAATGAGCAAACTGTCCTTTGTTAAGAGGAAAAATGAAAGGATAGCCATGGGAATGTAGCTCCCTTCTGTCTTTCTGAAAACATTTTAATACTAAATATCTGAATATGAAAAAGAATATGTATATAATATGTATAACTGAATCACTATGCTCCCCACTGCAAACTAATACAAGATTAAAATCAACTATAATTTTAAAAATTTAAGTAAATATTCAAAATCTGGAAACGATATTAACAAAAATTTAGGCTCTATGGAAAACAAAATCCAGAAGAGGGACTAGATGAAGCAAAGTGTTAACAAAGTAAACTTTGAATAAAGACGTTTGGTTTTTTAACTTGTTTTTCATTGTGAAAAGTTTCGAGCTTATACTTATAATAGAAATATAAAGAGCTACCATCTGTCTACACCCAGCTTCAACAATCACCATCTCTTGATCAGCATCGTTGGGATGAGAGCCCCTCCTCCCCCTACTGGATTATTCTGAAGCAAACTCCAGGGATCTTATTATTTCATGACTAACTATTATATCAATAGTATAAATCTCTAAAAGATAATGATGTAAATATTAATATGTTCATCAATGTAAATATTCATATGTTTCTTAATACCATCAAATATCTCATCAGTCATTCGTTTTCTCAAGGGTCTTCTTTTCATTTGATTTGTTTATTCAAACAAGGCTTACATCTTACATTTGGTGGATAGGTCTCTTAAATCACTTTTAATCTGTAGATTATCCCTCCCACTTTTTATGTCTTACAATTTATTTGTTGAGGAAATTGCAGTGCTTGCCCCCAAAGCTCCCCAGAGTCTGGATTTTGCTGACTCCATCTTCAGTATATCACCTGACACACAGCTCCACCACATGCTCTGTGCAAGCCTGTCTGATCCAAAGCGGCGCTGGTCCTTTCATCAGCAGGCACCTGAGGTCTCTCCTCAGGGTCAGTATCACTGATGACCAGCCTCTAGGTCACCGCTCATTACTGTCTGCAAAGTGGTGACACCTAATTCCATCAGTCCTTCCCCCCACAACCATACGATTATTGTGTAGAATAATTCTTACAGCAAAGACATGACAATGCTTAATTCTTCCCCTTTACTATTTTCCGGAAAAGTGAGTCAGTTCACTTAGCATTCTCCAAAGGTCAGCAATAAGGGTTTGTTTGTTTTTTAATATCATATATCATGGATTTTAGATACACTAATGTGACTCAATCTACTGTGATCATTATCCTCATTGACCAGGCAAGCAGGAGCCTCTCCAAGTTTAACACTGATTCGATACAGTACTGAATCTCCAAAGAACCTCTCCTGGTTATTTTGACAAGATTACAGTCATCTTTGATGCTTTCTTGTCTTGTGGTTTGACAAGATGTACCAAGCTTTGTGAAGTCTGGAAACAGGTACTAATACTTCACATGCATTTTAATGTAATACTAATAAACCACATATCACATACTCTCCTAAGGTTTCAGACTTGGTAGCCATTGTGTATATCAGGCATGTCTCTCTGGTGGCTCAGACGGTAAAGAATCCACCTGCAATGTGGTAGGCTTGGGTTTGATCCCTGGGTTGCGAAGATCTCCTGGAGAAGGGAACGGCAACCCACTCCAGTGTTCTTGCCTGGAGAATCCCATGGACAGAGGAGCCTGGCGGGCTACAGTCCATGGGGTCGCAAGAGCTGGACATGACTGAGAGACTTTCACACAGGTGTATATTAAAGGAGGTCGATCCAGTGACAACTAGATGCACAGTGAGATCCTGGCTGGAAAAAACAAGGCCAATATTGGGACAACTGGCAAATCTGAACATGGATACATGTTAGACAACAGTACCGAATCAATGGTAAAGTTCCTGAATTTGATAACTGTCCTGTAATACGTAAGAGAAAGTCCTGGTTCTTAGGTGACACAAATTTAAAGTGTTTCGGAATGAAGAGTTATGATGTTTGCCACTTCCCCATGTGTGTACAGAGAAATCAAATGGCAAAATACTGACGATCCAGATGAAGATTATAGTGTTCAGAGTTATTGCTCTTGAACTTATAAGTTTGAAATTTCAAAAAATAAGGAATTGAAGATAAAAGGCAAAAAAATAAAAAATAAAAAAAAAGCTGTACTGGGCTCATCCTTCCTTTCTCGTTGCAGACCCGGAATTAGCCGTTTCTCCAAGTGCTGCTGAGCGCCCTCAGCCTGTCCTTCCACCCAGCCCTCGAGCCCAGCGACGCACGGAGGCCCTTCCTCACAGCACTCTCCTGGGCTGCCCTGGGCTCCTCACACCAAGACCTGGGACTAACCCAAGTAAGGCAGCAGGCTGGCTTCCAGGGGACACCACGCTGCTGCGACCAGGGCCGGAGCCGGCCCCCCGCCCCACCTGCACCCACTCAGCCTGTCCCCCTGGGCGCTCCCCCTCGATGCATCGTTTACACTGCAGAGCCCCCAAGCGCTGCCTCAGAACCTGAGCCAGTCTGAGTCTGACATAGTTGGACACAGCCTGAGCTTGAAACGACACAGGCTTGCCTGGTGGTCCAGCGGTTACAACTCCATGCTCCCAAGGCAGGAGGCAAGGTTCAACCCCCGGTTAGGGAGCTAGATCCCGCATGCCACAACTAGAGATTCTGCATGTGGCAACCAAGACACAGTGAAGCCAAAGAAATCATAAAATTTAAGAGTGGTTAGGACTCTGCACTTCCACTGCAGGGGGCATGACTTCAACCCCTGGTCAGGGAACTAAGATCGCACACGACGTGCGGCACAGCACCCCCACCCCAACAATTCCTAAAAATAAATAAATAAAAATCCACCAGTTAAAAAGGAAATGACACAGGGAATGATAGCCATTATCGTGTAATAACCTACAATAATCTGCAAAAATACTGAATCACTATACAATATGCCTGAAACTAATATAACCTTGTGATTCAACTAGACTTCACGTTTAAAAATGAATTAAGTTTTTAAAAGAAATGACATTAAGATATCATAATACAGGCTATTTCTGCTGGATTGGTCACTGTTTCCAGTCCTATCCAGTGGGTAGAGCCAGGAAACTTTTTTTTTTTTTTAATAAGAAAAACTCACTGTAAGTTCAAACTGATATTTCCAATTAAATTTTGGGATTAAAGGGATTTATTTAATTTCTCCAACTTCACACCTGCATTTCTTCTCTCTCCCAACTGAAAATCCTGGCTCTGAAAAAATCAACATATCTATTTGCTAAATAAAATTTCTGAAGCTTTCTGACCCAAGAAAAAAAATCCATCATAAAATATTTAATACAACATTTTGACTTGCAATCCAAATTTACATTGTTTTAGATCAAACTTGCTTATTGCAGAGTGTAACATTTTAATTCACGCAAACGTGTTATACAATAGCCCTTAAAACCTGAACTAAGACATTACATTCTAAGGAGTTTCTAAACAGCTTCTCTTGCCTCATGACATTCAATCCACAGTCGTGACCACATCAGCTGTACAAGCACACGTCCTTCAGTTAGTTAAGTCAGGGCCTTCTCAGCATCTGAAACTTGTAATTACCTCTTATTTACCTTGTGCCTCTCATACCCCATCGTTGTTTTATTTAAAATAAGCGAAATGTATCTTCTCTGATGTTCTTATCACTTGGGCCCTTCTTTCGTGAACCTTTATTGTGATTCTTCTGCCTGCAGCTGCTGCTTAAACCCAATTTCCTTTTAATTGCGATAAAATACATAAAAGATAAACTCTATCACCTGGAAAAGGTCAGTTTTCATTCCAATCCCAAAGAAAGGCAATGCCAAAGAATGCTCAAACTACTGCACAATTGCACTCATCTCACATGCTAGTAAAGTAATGCTCAAAATTCTCTAAGCCAGGCTTCAGCAATACATGAACCGTGAACTTCCAGATGTTCAAGCTGGTTTTAGAAAAGGTAGAGGAACCAGAGATCAAATTGCCAACATCTGCTGGATCATCAAAAAAACAAGAGTTCCAGAAAAACATCTATTTCTGCTTTATTGATGATGCCAAAGCCTTTGACTGTATGGATCTCAACAAACTGTGGAAAATTCTGAAAGAGATGGGAATACCAGACCACCTGACCTGCCTCTTGAGAAATCTGTATGCAGGTCAGGAAGCAACAGTTAGAACTGGACATGGAACAACAGACTGGTTCCAAATAGGAAAAGGAGTAAATCAAGGCTGTATATAATCACCCCGCTTATTTAACTTCTATGCAGAGTACATCATGAGAAACGCTGGGCTGGAAGAAACACAAGCTGGAATCAAGATTGCTGGGAGAAATATCAATAACCTCAGATATGCAGATAACACCACCCTTATGGCAGAAAATGAAGAACTAAAAAGTCTCTTGATGAAAGTGAAAGAGGAGAGTGAAAAAGTTGGCTTAAAGCTCAACATTCAGAAAACTAACATCATGGCATCCGGTCCCATCACTTCATGGCAAATAGATGGGGAAACAATGAAAACAGTGGCTGACTTTATTTTTTGGGGCTCCAAAATCACTGCGGATGGTGATTGCAGCCATGAAATTAAAAGACACTTACTCCTTGGAAGGAAAGTTATGACCAACCTAGACAACATATTGAAAAGCAGACATTACTTTGCCAACAAAAGTCCATCTAGTCAAGGCTATGGTTTTTCCCATAGTCATGTATGGATATGAGAGTTGGACTGTGAAGAAAGCTGAGCGCTGAACAATTAATGCTTTTGAACTGTGGTGTTGGAGAAGACTCTTGAGAGTCCCTTGGACTGCAAGGAGATCCAACCAGTCCATTCTGAAGGAGATCAGTCCTGAATGTTCATTGGAAGGACTGATGCTGAAGCTGAAACTCCAGTACTTTGGCCACCTCATGTGAAGAGTTGACTCACTGGAAAAGACCCTAATGCTGGGAGGGATTAGGGGCAAGAGGAGAAGGGGACGACAGAAGATGAGATGGCTGGATGGCATCACTGACTCGATGGACATGAGTTTGAGTAAACTCCAGGAGTTGGTGATGGACAGGGAGGCCTGGTGTGCTGTGATTCATGGGGTCGCAAAGAGTCGGACATGACTGAGCGACTGAACTGAACTGAATCACTTGTTTAAATATATGTATATCTGGCTGTGTTAGGCCTTAGCTGCAGCACGTGGGATCTTCCCTTGCGGCACACAGACTCTCTAGTTGGGTTGTAGGCTCAGCAGTGGTGGTGTTTGGGTTTAGTTGCTGTTGGCATATAGGATCTTAGTTTCTGAACCAGGGGTCAAATCTGCATCCCCCGCACTGCAAAGCAGATTCTTACCACTGGACCACTGGGAAGTCCCAACTCTATGATCTCAGCCTTTCAAAGTTCAGCATTACTAAGCCCAGTCACCTTGCTGAGCACCCAATCTCCAAACTGTTTTAGTTTTGAAAATTAAAATGCCACACTCATCAAACACTCCCCACATCCTCCTCCCTTCACCCCCAGCTACCACCATTCTACTTTCTTTCTCTGTGATTCTGCTACTCTAGGAACCTCACAGAAGTGGAATCGCACAGTATTTGTCCTTTGGTGACTGTCATTTCACTTAGCATAATGTCCTCAGGGTCCATCCATGTTGCAGCAGGTCAGACTTTCCTTCCTCATTAAGGGTGAATAATATTTCATGGTTTGTACACATCATATTTTGTTTATATATTAATCCATAGAAGGACAGCTTGGGTGCTTCTACCTTTAGGATAGTATAAGTCACACTACTGTCAACACCAGCACACAAACATCCCTTCGAGACCTTGCTTTCAGCTCTTCTGGGTACACATGCCTGGTGGCTCAATGGTAAAGAAACCACCTGGCAATGCAAGAGACCCGGGTTTGATCCCTGGGTGGAGAAAATTCCCTGGACAAGGAAATGGCAACCAACTCCAGTATTCTTGCCTGGGAAATTCCATGGACAGAGGAGCCTGGTGGGCTACAGTCCATGGGGTTGCAAAAGAGTCAGGCACAGCTTAGAGACTAAACAACAGCAAATACATCCAGAAGTGGGATTGCTGGACCTTACGATTTCCATTTCTCATTTTTCGAGGAACTGCCATACTGTTTTCCAGAGCAGTCGCACTGTTTCACATCCCCAGAAACAGTACACGAGAGTACTTAAAGTGCATTTTAACACGAGGTTAACTGAGGTCCCTGGTCTTCATCCATCAGAGGGATCTGAGCTGCATGGAGTCGGGGTCAGTGATGACAGGTCGGGGATATTCCCCAGCACCAGGGCTGATGAGCCACATGAAAGCTGAGCAGGAAGTGTGCAGGCTGCCGCATGGAACTGGGAATACTGGACGAGAGCAGACTTGCCCACACACTGGTACCCTGGGGTGGCCACACAGATAAAGCAGGCTATGAGCACGCTCTCAAGACACACAGTTACTCTTCCAGGGTGAGTCAGGATAAGAAATGCGTAATTCCTCCAGTCTACTGGAATCTACAATAGTGACGCCTAGGTGAAATTCCTCAGCTGACTCCCCAAGTGTTCTCGGAGCTGAAGCGCTCCCTAACAGATGGCAAGGACAAGGGATGTCAGAAACACTTCAATCTAGACTGACAACCTGGGTCAGTCCTAACTCTGAGACTCAGAGCTGTCAGACTGGGGGTCCACCCAAGGTAAAAACTGCTTGTGAAGATTCAGTGACATATTCATTAATACGAACACACTTTTAAAAACACTAAGTGTGGAGGAAAAAAAAAAAAGCACAAACCTGAATGCTGAGAGCTGTGTTACAACTCAGCGGACAGAACTGAGGACATAAGGCCAGGACACAACAGCGTAGGGACTGCCCTGAAGAAGCAAGGGAGAGGCCGGGATATCCAGAAGTTTCTGCAATAAAGACCAGCTACACAGAACAGCAAAAGGTGACTGCTAATTAAAGAAAGCCAGACATCTCAAGTTAACGAATTTAGCGCTTTGCTATGCGTGGGAAGGTGCAGGAGTCCGGGCTCACTGACATCATACCTTTGATCTGCACCTCAGCTACCTGGGGCCAGCATCCTGCCATCCTCCCCCCCAGTCTCCTCAGAGGCGCTGCTGCAGGGGGCAGCGGGCTGCAGCGGCTGACAGTTGATGGTGAGCACCCTGTCTCCACCGCGAGTTCCCTCAGGGCTCACCATCAAAATGTGCACGGCTTGATGACTGCAACACCCTCTGCTCTGCAGGCCGCATTCGTCATTCACAAGTGTTACTGCAAAGCAGTAGTTCTCCTGAAACATCACTGTCATTTCCAGATCTGACCTCTCCTCTCCCAAGGCACAAACTAAGTTTGGTTTGGCTATGGCCCACGCCCGAGGTCAGGGGTGGTGGCCGAGAGGAACAACCCCATGTCCAACAAGCAGTGACTGCGCAGGCGCAGGAGGGCCGAGAGGAGCTACTCCATGTTCAAGGTCAGGAGGCGCGGCCGTGAGGAGATACCCTTCATCCAAGGTACGGAGCAGCGGCTACGCTTTGCTGGAGCAGCCATGAAGAGATCAAACACGTTCAAGGTAAGAGAAACCCAAGTAAGACGGTAGGTGTTGCAAAAGGGCATCAGAGGGCAGACACACTGAAACCATAATCACAGAAAACTAGCCAATCTGATCACACTAGGACCACAGCCTTGTCTAACTCAACGAAACTAAGCCATGCCATGTGGGGCCACCCAGGATGGGCGGGTCATGGTGGAGAGGTCTGACAGAATGTGGTCCACTGGAGAAGGGAATGGCAAACCACTTCAGTGTTCTTGCCTTGAGAACCCCATGAACAGCATGAAAAGGCAAAATGATAGGATACTGAAAGAGGAACTCCCCAGGTCAGTAGGTGCCCAATAAGCTACAGGAGATCAGTGCAGAAATAACTCCAGAAAGAATGTAGGGATGCAGCCAAAGCAAAAACACCACCCAGTTGTGGATGTGACTGGTGATAGAAGCAAGGTCCGATGCTGTAAACAGCAATGTTGCATAGGAACCTGGAATGTCAGGTCCATGAATCAGGGCAAATTGGAAGTGGTCAAACAGGAGATGGCAAGAGTGAACGTCGACATTCTAGGAACCAGTGAACTAAAATGGTCTGGAATGGGTGAATTTAACTCAGATGACCATTATATCTACTACTGTGGGCAGGAATCCCTCAGAAGAAATGGAGTAGCCATCATGGTCAACAAAAGAGTCTGAAATGCAGTACTTAGATGCAGTCTCAAAAACAACAGAATGATCTCTGTTCATCTCCAAGGCAAACCATTCAATATCATGGCAATCCAAGCCTATGCCCCAACCAGTAACGCTGAAGAAGAAGAACGGTTCTATGAAGACCTACAAGACCTTTTAGGACTAACACCCAAAAAAGATGTCCTTTTCATTATAGGGGACTGGGATGCAAAAGTGAGAAGTAAGAAACATCTGGAGTAACAGGCAAATTTGGCCTTGGACTACAGAATGAAACAGGGCAAAGGCTAATAGAGTTTTGCCAAGGGAACACACTGGTCATAGCAAATACCCTCTTCCAACAACACAAGAGAAGACTCTACACATGGACATCACCAGATGGGCAACACCAAAATCAGACTGATTATATTCTTTGCAGCCAAAGATGGAGAAGCTCTATAGAGTCAGCAAAAATAAGACCAGGAGCTGACTGTGGCTCAGATCATGAACTCCTTATTGCCAAATTTAGTCTTAAAATGAAGAAAGTAGTGAAAATCACTAGACCATTCTGCTGCTGCTGCTAAGTCGCTTCAGTCGTGTCCAAATCTGTGCGACCCCATAGACAGCAGCCCATCAGGCTCCCCATCCCTGGGATTCTCCAGGCAAGAACACTGGAATGGGTGGCCATTTCCTTCTCCAGTGCATGAAAGTGAAAGTGAAGTCGCTCAGTCATGTCCAACTCTTCGCAGCCCCATGGACTGTAGTCTACCAGGCTCCTCCGTCCATGGGATTTTCCAGGCAAGAGTACTGGAGTGGGGTGCCATTGCCTTCTCCAACTAGACCATTCAGGTATGACCTAAATCAAATCCCTTATGATTATACAGTGGAAGTGAGAAATAGATGTAAGGCACTAGATCTGATAGAAAGAGTGCCTGATGAACTATGGACAGAGGTTTGTGACACTGTACAGGAGACAGGGATCAAGACCATTCCCAAGAAAAAGAAATGCAAAAAAGCAAAATGGCTGTCTGAGGAGGCCATATAAATAGCAGTGAAAAGAAGAGAAGCAAAAAGCAGAGAAAAGGAAAGATATACCCATCTGAATGCAGAGTTCCAAAGAATAGCAAGGAGAGATAAGAAAGCCTTCCTCAGCAATCAATGCAAAGAAACAGAGGAAAACAACAGAATGGGAAAGACTAAAGATCTCTTCAAGAAAATTAGAGATACTAAGAGAACATTTCATGCAAAGATGGGCTCGATAAAGGACAGAAATGGTATGGACCTAACAGAAGCAGAAGATATTAAGAAGAGGTGGCAAGAATACACAGAAGATCTTCCTGACCCAGATAATCAGGATGGTGTGATCACTCATCTACAGCCAGACATCCTGGAATGTGAAGTCAAGTGGGCCTTAGAAAGCATCACTATGAACAAAGCTAGTGGAGGTGATGGAATTCCAGTTCAGTTATTTCAAATCCTGAAAGATGATGCTGTGAAAGTGCTGCACTCAATATGCCAGTAAATTAGGAAAACTCAGCAGTGGCCACACGACTGGAAAAGGTCAGTTTTCATTCCAATTCCAAAGAAAGGCAAAGACAAAGAATGGTCAAACTACCATACA
Source organism: Capricornis sumatraensis (assembly GCF_032405125.1). Taxonomy (NCBI): domain Eukaryota; kingdom Metazoa; phylum Chordata; class Mammalia; order Artiodactyla; family Bovidae; genus Capricornis; species Capricornis sumatraensis. The sequence continues at coordinate 8,306,995 of NC_091090.1, read as the reverse complement.
ATTGCACTCATCTCACACACTAGTAAAGTAATGCTCAAAATTCTCTAAGCCAGGCTTCAGCAATACGTGAACCATGAACTTCCTGACGTTCAAGGCGGATTTAGAAAAGGCAGAGGAACCAGATATCAAATTGCCAACATCTGCTGGGTCATCAAAAAAACAAGAGAGTTCCAGAAAAACATCTATTTCTGCTTTATTGACTATGCCAAAGCCTTTGACTGTGTGGATCAAAATAAACTGGAAAATTCTGAAAGAGATGGGAATACCAGACCACCTGACCTGCCTCTTGAGAAACCTATATGCAGGTCAGGAAGCAACAGTTAGAACTGGACATGGAACAACAGACTGGTTCCAAATAAGAAAAGGAGTACATCACAGCTGTATATTGTCACCCTGCTTATTTACCTTATATGCAGAGTACATCATGAGAAACACTGGGCTGGAGGAAGCATAAGCTGGAATCAAGATTTCCAGGAGAAATATCAATAACCTCAGATATGCAGATGACACCACCCTTATGGCAGAAAATGAAGAGAAACTAAAGAGCCTCTTGATGAAAGTAAAAGAGGAGAGTGAAAAAGTTGGCCTAAAGTTAAACATTCAGAAAACTAAAATCATGGCATCCGGTCCCAATACTTCATGGGAAATAGATGGGGAAACAGTGGAAACAGTGTCAGACTTTATTCTGGGGGGCTCGAAAATCACTGCAAATGGTGATTGCAGCCATGAAATTAAAAAATGCTTACTTCTTGGAAGAAAAGTTATGACCAACCTACATAGCATATTCAAAAGCAGAGACATTACTTTGCCAACAAAAGTCCATCTAGTCAAGGCTATGGTTTTTTCAGTGGTCATGTATGGATGTGAGAGTTGGACTGTGAAGAAAGCTGAGTGCCAAACAATTGATGTTTTTGAACTGTGGTGTTGGAGAAGACTCTTGAGAGTCCCTTGGACTGCAAGGAGATCCAACCAGTCCATCCTAAAGGAGATCAGCCCTGGGTGTTAATTGTTAGGACTGATGATGAAGCTGAAACTCCAGTACTTTGGCCACCTCATGCGAAGAGTTGACTCATTGGGAAAGACTCTGATGCTGGGAGGGATTGGGGGAAGGAGGAGAAGGGGCCGACAGAGGATGAGATGGATGGATGGCATCACTGACTCGATGGACATGAGTTTGGGTGAATTCCGGGAGTTGGTGATGGACAGGGAGGCCTGGCGTGCTGCAATTCATGGGGTCGCAAAGAGTTGGACACGACTGAGCGACTGAACTGGACTGAACTGGATCAACTAGACCGTCTCTGAAGACACTGTCTTTTCAGATCTTTGATCCACCACTGTCCATGAAAACTGTAAAGGCACAAGTGGCTATCTAAAATTTTCCTGGAAAAGGAAGACTAAAGAAAATAATTTAGAAAATAAAAAATAGGGACTTCCCAGGTAGACCAATGGTTAAAAATCTGCCTTGCAATGTGGGGGACGGAGGTCAACCCTGGTTGGAGAACAAAGATCCCACATGCGCCGGAGCAGCTAAGCCTGTCCAACACAACTGTTGAGCCCAAGTACCACAACTAATGAGTCCAAGTACCTCAACTACTGAGCCCAAGTACTGCAACTACAGGGTTCATGTGCCACAGAAAAAGATCCCACCTGCTGCAACTAAGCCAGAATAATACATAAATATTTTTTAAATAATAATAAAAGATTTCTAATTTTTAAAATTTCTATAAGCTCTCTTTGCCTGGAACTTAAAGAATTTAAACTTTTTAAGACAAGAGATGATGCTGAGTACAAGGTGAACAGAACAGGCCTTGCTGCCATCAAAATACTGATGTCAAAAAGAATAGTGAGTTAGAAGAATGTGCTTATTCGTCCCCAAGCAGAGCACATGAATCCCTTCACCAAGCTCATCCTGGTTTCATGAGCTGCTTGAGAAATTAAACTTTATCTATATCAGCACCATTCATTTATATTACCACCTACCCTGCAAGCTCCTGGGGACCAATTATTCTTACACTTACTGACAGTAAATTTATAATAAATGAAATATTTGGTAGGGGCCTGTAAGGGGTAGCAGTGAGCAAAGACTCGGTAAGCTGAATGGATATTAGTCCACAAATTCCTTCTGAAGCAGTCAGCAGAAGAAATTTGACTTTATTTATTCAATGCATTCTCTAGAACGCCAAAGAGGAAAAGGAAACAAACATTTCCTTTAGGAGCTCTGTGTCTGCCAATTAATTAAGCCAAGGGAAGGTGTGAGCTGTAAGTAAGCCTTCCCTACAAAGGGCCGTGTCCTGAGGTTATGCAAATAAAGCTACAGGGGGCTCCACACAAGGAAAGGAGAGGAAAAGGCAAGAGCTCCGTAGTCCCCAAGCAGGAAAGGGAGAGAGAAACATCCTACATTCTCAGTGAGATCACAGAGGTCTGGTTAGTCTTTGCTACACAGCAGCGAGCTCCCAACTACAAAGATGACCTAAAATCCTGTTAATATTAACTTAAAATAAAAACTATGCAATGTTCCAAAACACCTTGCACCCTTATAATGACCTAAGCTGCAAAGAAAAGAACTGTAAATTTCCCCAAAACCTGAAAACAAGATCCAGCAAGAGAAGGAAGAAGCGAGGGAGCTCAAGGAAGTGTTCCGGTAGGAGAGGACCGGGCGGGGAGGGGAAACCCGCCTGCCTGGGAAATCCTTTCCAGGTTCTACCTGAGACGCCTTTTCTGGGTCAGATACACACATCCTTCAGTGCAAGTCAAGAGCTCTGGACCCACCTCTGCCTAAGGCATCTGTAATTTTTTTCCTTTCCTTCTTTTTTTTTTTTTGGTATATTCAAGGGTTTGGTTTCCTGTGTCACTGAAAACAAAAGAGTATTCAGATATGTGTTGTTTTAAACTGCATTTTCCCTGCCCCTACTCCCCACCTCTGCTAACCACCTCTCTGCTCTCTGCATCTATAATTCAGAGGGAGGTGTTGAAGTTAAAGGAACCTCCACGCTCTTCCCGACCTCTTGGCTACGGAGGACCCCCCAGCTCAGACCTCCGCTCTCTTCTCCATCAGTATTCACTTCCCGGGCCATCCTACCCAGTCTCATGGCTTTGATAGCATCCACGTATTGATACTAATGACTTCATGAAGTCTAAACCCTAGGAAATCTAGTAGGTATTTCAGACTTAACATATCCAAACTGGAAATTTGATTTCTACCCCTCAAACCAAAACGCTTCTTCCCCAGTATTCGTCTTTCAGAAATCAAGACCACCAGCCATCTGTGCTAAGCCTGCCTGTCCTCCAACCTGAGTCAAAAGTACCAAGCTAAGAACATGGAAACAACCCAAGCGTCCATCAACAGATGAACGGATAAAGAAGTGGTACATATATACAATGGAATACTGCTCAGTCATAAAAAAGAATGAAATAACGCCATGCACAGTAAAATGAATGGACCCAGAGATGATCATACTAAGTAAAGTAGCCAAGAAAGAGAAAGACAAATATCATCATCTCACCTATATGCGGAATCTAAAATATGACACAATACGACAAAAATGAACTTATCTACAAAACAGAAGCCAAGACTCAGACTCGGAGACATAAAGAACAGACTTGTGGCTGCCAAACAGGGGAGGGTGCTGGAGAGGTGGACTGGGAGTCTGGGATTAGCAGACGCAGACGATCACATACAGGATGGACGAACAACAAGGTCCTATAACACTGGGAACCATATTCAACATGAGGGGATGAAACAGAATGAAAAAGAATATGAAAAGAATACATACATGTAAATGTACATATATGTACGTATGAACAAATGATTCACAGATGTCGGCAACTTGAACTCTGATTCCTCTGCCTTTTCTAAATCCAGCTTGAACATCTGGAAGGTCATGGTTCATGTACTGTTGAAGCCTGGCTGGGAGAATTTTAAGTATTACTTTGCTAGCATGTGAGATGGGACTTCCCTGGTGGCTGAGAGGTTAAAGCATCTGCCTCCACTACGGGAGACCTGGGTTTGATCCCTGGGTCAGGAAGATCCCCTGGAGAAGGAAATGGCAACCCACTCCAGTATTCTTGCCTACAGAATCCCATGGATGGAGGAACCTGGTGGGCTACAGTCCATGGGGTCACAAAGAGTCGGACACGACTGAGTGACTTAACTTAACTTAACTTAGCGTGTGAGATGAGTGCAATTGTGCAGTAGTTTGAGCATTCTTTGGCATTGCCTTTCTTTGGGATTGGAATGAAAACTGACCTTTTCCAGTCCTGTGGCTATGCTGAGTTGTCCAAATTTGCTGGCATATTGAGTGCAGCACTTTCACAGTATCATCTTTTAGGATTTGAAATAGCTCAATGGGAATTCCATCACTTCCACTAGCTTTGTTCGTAGGGATGCTTCCTAAGGCCCACTTGACTTCACATTCCAGGATGTCTGGCTCTAGGTGAGTGATCACACCATCATGATTATCTGTGTCATGAAGATCTTTTTGTACAGTTCTTCTGTGTATTCTTGCCACTTCTTCTTAATATCTTCTGCTTCCATTAGGTCCATACCATTTCTGTCCTTTACTGTGCCCCTCTTTGCAAGAAATGTTTCCCTGGTATCTCTAATTTTCTTGAAGAGATCTCTAGTCTTTCCCATTCTATTGTTTTCCTCTATTTCTTGGCACTGATCACTGAGGAAGGCTTTCTTATCTCTCCTTGCTATTGTTTGGAACTCTGCATTCAAATGGGTATATCTTTCCTTTTCTTCTTTGCCTTTAGTTTCTCTTCTTTTCACAGCTATTTATAAGACCCCCTCAGACAACCATTTTGTCTTTTTGCATGTATTTTTCTTGGGGATGATCTTAATCACTGCCTCTTGTACAATGTCACAAACCTCTGTCCATAGTTCTTCGGGGACTCTGTCTATCAGATCTATCCCCTTGAGTTTGGCCTCAGGTCAAACAACAGGGAGGGAACACAGCCCATCTCCAAACATTAGATTAAAGATTTACTGAGCATGGTGTCACCCAGTCATAACAATACCCAGTTTCCCCCACAGTCAGCTTCTCTCATCAGGAAGCTTCCATAAGCCTCTTATGCTTATCCCTCAGAGGGCAGAGAATGAAAACCACAATCACAGAAAATTAATCAAATTGATCACATGGACCACAGCCTTGTCTAACTCAATGAAACTATGAACCATGCCATGTAGGGCCCCAAGATGAACGGGTCATGGTGGAGAGGTCTGCCAGAATGTGGTCCACTGGAGAAGGGAATGGCAAACCACTTCGGCATTCTTGCCTTGAGAACCCCATGAACAACATGAAAAGGCAAACAGATAGGAGACGGAAAGACGAACTCCCCAGGTCTGTAGGTGCCCAATGTGCTACTGGACAAGAGTAAAGAAATAACTCCAGAAAGAATGAAGAGACGGAGCCAAAGCAAAACAACACCCAGTTGTAGATGTGACTGGTGAAGGAAGTAAAGTCCGATGCTGGAAAGAGCAATGTTGCATAGGAACTTGGAATGTTAGGTCCACGAATCAAGGTAAATTGGAAGAGGTCAAACAGGAGATGACGAGAGTGAACATGGACATTCTAGGAATCAGTGAACTAAAATGGACCGGAATGGCTGAATTTAACTCAGATGACCATTTTATCACTACTGTGGGCAAGAATCCCTTAGAAGAAATGGAATAGCCCTCATAGTCAAATGCAGTACTTGGGTCCAAAATGCAGTACTTAGGTCTGAAATGCAGTACTTGGGTGCAGTCTCAAAAATGACAGAATGATCTCTGTTCATTTCCGAGGCAAACCATTCAATATCACAGTAATCCAAGTCTATGCCCCAACCAGTAATGTTGAAGAAGCTGAAATTGAATGGTTCTATGAAGACCTACAAGATCTTCTGGAACTAACACCCAAAAAAGATGTCCTTTTCATCACAGGGGACTGGAATGCAAATGTAGGAAGTCAAGAAATACATGGAGTAACAGACAAGTTAGGCCTTGGAGTACAGAATGAAGCAGGGCAAAGGCTAACAGAGTTTTGTTAAGAAAATACACTAGTCATAGCAAACACCGTCTTCTAACAACACAAGAGAAGACTCCACACATGGACATCACTAGATGGTCAACACTGAAATCAGATTGATTATACTTTTTGCAGCCAAAGATGGAGAAGCTCTATAGAGTCAGCAAAACAAGACCAAGAGCTGACTGTGGCTCAGATCATGAACTCCTTATTGCCAAATTCAGACTTAAATTGAAGAAAGTAGGGAAAACCACTAGACCATTCAGGTATGACCTAAATCAAATCCCTTATGATTATACAGTGAAAGTGACAAATAGATCAAGGGATTACAACTGATAGACAGAGTGCCTGAAGAACTATGGATGGTGTTTCATGACATTGTACAGGAGGCAGGGATCAAGACCATCCCCAAGAAAAATAAATGCAAAAAGACAAAATGGTTGTCTGAGGAGGCTTTACAAATAGCTGAGAAAAGAAGAGAAGTGAAAGGCAAAGAAGAAAAGGAAAGATATACCCATTTGAATGCAGAGTTCCAAACAATAGCAAGGAGAGATAAGAAAGCCTTCCTCAGTGATCAGTGCCAAGAAATAGAGGAAAACAATAGAATGGAAAAGACTAGAGATCTCTTCAAGAAAATTAGAGATACCAGGGAAACATTTCTTGCAAAGATGGGCTCGATAAAGGACAGAAACAGAAGCAGAAGATATTAAGAAGAAGTGGCAAGAATACACAGAAGAACTGTACAAAAAAGATCTTCACAACCCGGATAATCATGATGGTGTGATCACTCACCTAGAGCCAGACATCCTGGAATGTGAAGTCAAGTGGGCCTTAGGAAGCATCCCTACGAACAAAGCTAGTGGAGGTGATGGAATTCCCATTGAGCTATTTCAAATCCTAAAAGATGATACTGTGAAAGTGCTGCACTCAATATGCCAGCAAATTTGGACAACTCAGCATAGCCACAGGACTGGAAAAGGTCAGTTTTCATTCCAATCCCAAAGAAAGGCAATGCCAAAGAATGCCCAAACTACCACACAATTGCACTCATCTCACACGCTAGTAAGGTAATCTTCAAAATTCTCCAAGCCAGGCTTCAGCAATACATGAACCGTGAACTTCCAGATGTTCAAGCTGGATTTAGAAAAGGCAGAGGAACCAGAGATCAAATTGCCAACATCCGGTGGATCATAGAAAAAACAAGAGAGTTCCACAAAAACATCTATTTCTGCTTTATTGACTATGCCAAAGCCTTTGACTGTGTGGATCTCAACAAACTGTGGAAAATTCTGAAAGAGATGGGAATACCAGACCACCTGACCTTCCTCCTGAGAAATCTGTATGCAGGTCAAGAACAGTTAGAACTGTACATGGAACAACAGAGTGGTTCCAAATAGGGAAAAGAATACATCAAGGCTGTATACTGTCACCCTGCTTAATTAGCTTCTATGCAGAGTACATCATGAGAAACACTGGGCTGGAGGAAGCATAAGCTGGAATCAAGATTGCTGGGAGAAATATCAATAACCTCAGATATGCAGATGACACCACCCTTATGGCAGAAAGTGAAGAGGAACTAAAAAGCCTCTTGATGAAAGTGAAAGAGGAGAGTGAAAAAGTTGGCTTAAAGCTCAACATTCAGAGAACTCAGATCACGGCATCCAGTCCCATCACTTCATGGCAAATAGATGGGGAAACAATGGAAACAGTGACAGACTTTATTTTGGGGGGCTCCAAAATCACTGCAGATGGTGACTGCAGCCATGAAATTAAAAGACACTTGCTCCTTGGAAGAAAACCTATGACAAACCTCAGTTGAGTTCAGTTCAGTAGCTCAGTCGTGTCCGACCCTTTGCGACCCCATGAGTTGCAGCACACCAGGCCTCCCTGTCCATCACCAACTCCCGGAGTTCACTCAGACTCTCGTCCATCGAGTCAGTGATGCCATCCAGCCATCTCATCCTCTGTTGTCCCCTTCTCCTCTAGATAGCATATTAAAAAGCAGAGACATTACTCTGCCAACAAAGGTCCATCTAGTCAAAGCTATGGTTTTTCCAGTAGTCATGTATGGATGTGAGAGTTGGACTATGAAGATAGCTGAGTCCCTAAGAATTGATGCTTTTGAACTGTGGTGTTGGAAAAGACTCTTGAGAGTCCCTTGGACTGCAAGGAGATCCAACCAAAAGGAAATTAGTCCTGAATATTCATTGGAAGGAGTGATGCTAAAGCTGAAACTCCAATACTTTGGCCACCTGATGCAAAAAACTGACTCACTGGAAAAGACCCTGATGCTGGGACTGATTGAAGGTGGGAGGAGAAGGGGATCACAGAGGATTAGATGGTTGGATGGCATCACAGACTCAATGGACATCAGTTTGAGTAAACTCCAGTAGTTGGTGATGGACAGGGAGGCCTGGCGTGCAGCAGTCCATGGGGTCGCAGAGTCGGACAGGACTGAGCGACTGAACTGAACTGAATTAAGATACTGGTGACCTCCTTCAAAAGGTCCCATGCACGCACTGCTGCACTCAGTGCCCTGACCCTGCAGCAGGCCACCTCCAGCCCACGCCTCTGCTGGAGACCCCTGTGCACTCACAGGCAAGTCTGGGTCAGTCTCCTGCCGGTCACTGCTCCTTTCTCCTGGGTCCTGGTGTGCACAAGGTTTTGTTTGTGCCCTCCAAGGGTCTGTGTCCCAGTCCTGAGTATGTTCGGGCATACATCTGAATCACCTTACTGTACCTACGAATCAAGTACATATGAATCACCTCACTGTAACGCAGAAACTAACACAACACTGAATCAACATACTTCAGTAAACTTTTTTAAAAAGTACCAAGCTTGATTATCCAGGTACTCAGGACAGGGGCCCCAGAGTGAAGGACAGAAGCCTTATTTTTGCCAGCAGGGGGAGTGGGTGACTGCTTGGTCGGTGCCTGGAGGTGCTGGTAGTTTTTACTCAGAGTCCTTCACCGCCACTGAAAAAGAGTCAGAGGCTCTGAGTCAAGGAAATGCCCGCGATGAGGTTGAAACGTGCACAGAACTGGGACCCGTAAAGCATAACAGCGTCAGAGTCAGGGCACCTGGTTATCTGTGGGTGCTCTCAAGTTCTGACCCCTCTGTGTGTTCTATGTTAAGAGGCTCACGTGAGGGCAGAAACACTCCTGTTGTTTCCCCGGTCCTCTGCCCACCGAGGCCACGCTCACCGAGAAGCGCGGCCAGAAGGAGGTTCAGGGCTTCTCTGTGCTGCTCAACGCCATTTAAAAATGGGTACTGATGGATGCAAAAGTTAAAAAACATCTACACATGTAGGAAAACCGAGACTTAACGTGATGAAACTATGATCCATCCATGAGGATGAACTTCTAGCCCCAGATATGGGATCGTCTGAACCTCTGTATTCCACGTGCTCTGGTAGGAACTCCTGGGCTTACGACTTCGTTCTGTCATCCCCCAGGCGAGTGACCTTGACAAGCTTCCTCCTCTGGAAAGTGAGCGCCTGCGCCAGAGAACACTGGGAAGGTAAAAGGCGGAAGGCAGGGAATGCACAGAGCCACGTGCTCCCAGGGCGGGAGGGAGCGAGTGTGCGGTGACACGGCACCCACCCTGGGGACGGTAGGATGGGATGTTTCAGCTCTAGGAGTCAGAGCTCAAAAGGCTCTGCAAAGTCAAAATACTAGAGAAGCAAGGGAGATCTGGATCTAGTTATCTTTTCTGCTTCAAGGTGGTAAAAATTCCTAAATGTTCCAGCAACATGTCTTCGTGTACAGGATAAGTCCAAAGACCGGAGAGAGAAAATCAGGATAGATGTTTAGCTTACTCACTCTTAGAATCATCTCATTTCCCCAAAAGAGCAGGGAAAAAAAAAAATCACATTATTAACTTCATTTATATTAGTGATCTCTGTTACAAATTCTCACAGCCACAATGGAGTATAAAGGCTATACACAGAACAAGTAAACAGGTCGGAGCCGCTAAGACGCTGAAATATAATGCACTGCCCACAGCTCAGGCGCTTCCTGGCTGAAACTGCACCGTCATGTTTTCTGAGTCACCTCCTGACAGCAACATCCGTCGTCAGTCCTGTAGACTCATGGGCCCGTTGCTCACTCAGACTGCCGCCAGAAAGGCCTGCAGTGCTTCCCGTAGAGTCATTCACACAATCCCGAGTCAGCACAGCTGATGTACTTTATTCCCGCTCCAGGCCCTCATCAGAGCTGCCCTCAGGGCACCGCAGTAACACTGAGTCCTGAGCCACCGCCCGCGCGGCCAGCCCCGCTGTGCCCGCCGGAGAAGAGGCCGGCTCGGGGCTCCGGGAGAAGAGGCGGCGCCCAGCGGCCCACGGGCTGGACCCAACCCCGCCCAGAGGGGGACCAAAGGCTGGTGCTCACGACCTGTACAGCATGCAAAGAAATGTCAGCAAGGCTGTGCTACCAGCTCCGACAAACTTCAGTCTCCAGAACGACCCTGAGGAGACGCACACGGATGGAGGAGGTGAGCTTCACCTGCGCACAGAAAGTTCCTGCAATATCCTTCTCGCTTGCTTACAACAGGACAGCCCCCACCGCCCCTTCCTGCCCTCCAACCCCACTGCCTCTCAACAAATCCTGCTGAAGAGGGCAAAGGCCACCCGCAGCGTTCCCACTGGAAGTCACCACCAGATGGCGGCACAGAGCAACTGGCGAAGCCCACGTTCAGGTCCCAAACACCAGGCGCCAGACCCCTGGGACCGCTGCCCTGCCCTGTGGCCCTCGGGCCTACCCTGCTCCAGTTCGGTTCCTGATGACAGCTCACCTCCTCCAGGGCCTCCATGACGCACAGAAGATGCAGTTTCAATGCAGTGGTATCATGGCCCCCTCTCTATTTCCAGCTTTATCCTGTACATTTCTCATAAACCTCCACATCCAGCCAAATGGGTCTCAGCACCATCCCAGACCTCACCTCTGCTGCCTGTCCGATTCCTACGTGTACTTTAGCCCAACTCAGTCCTGTCTCTTGAAGTAGTTGCTCCCTGACCACCCCATTTGGGAGATAAAAGGGAAAAAAACCCCTCTCTGTTGTCCGGATCCTATAGGGCGTATGCTGTGTCCTGTGTGTACATTACTCATCTGTTTATTCAGTAAAATGCATCAGGTGCCATTTACCAGGAGACATTCTAGATCAGACGATTCGGCCCCCAGGAAAGACAAGGCCTGGGAGGAAAGAAAATGAAGGTATCACTATGTTCTGAGTGTTGATGCCAAGCAGGCCATCACCTCCACACGTCAGTTCATCCTCACCCGTCAGGGAGGCCACTGTTGCTATGATGACTCCACAATAAGAAAGCTGGGTCTCCAGGAGTTGGACAGCTGGGTAAAGATGATCACGTGTGTTCTTTGCCCTCCAGGGTCCCTGTCTGCCCGCCACACTGCTCATCCCTGCCCTGCCTTGTCCTCAGGTGCTGAGCTCTGAGATCCGCATCACTCACGCCCCCTGCCCTCTGGCATCCTGCTGGGTCGGGTCATGGAAAAGCGGGCGCACCTGCCCCCCTCCCCCACCCCCGCCCTCATCCTGACTCAGCGGGCTCTGGCAGGCTGCAGCCCTCAGGCACGGCTCCTGGAAGCCAGCCTTCCCACTGGGACCCAGCAAGACGACTGCCTGCTGCCGCCCCTGCAGGCCAGGAGTGGTGGGTAAGCAGTAGACAGGCTCCACAGGAAGCTGGCTGGACCATCGCAGCCCAACTCACACTTCTGGGCAGGCCTTACATGAACCTCTTAGTGTGAAAACTGCTTCCTGCCAGGTCCATGGAGTGGAAGGCAAACGTGCGTCTGTCTCAGTATAGAACCTGTCTTTCTCACCTGAGTAACTGCTCTGCTCAACATCTGGGCAAAGCACCTCACTCTCATGGGAAGGATCAGAAAAGACTTTCCTGAGCGGGTCGCCTGACGACGAGTCAGTGGTCAAGGTGGGCTGGAAGTCCCCAGGCAAACAGAGAGCAAGGTGAGGTGACCCAGGACAGACTCTCCAGGCGTCGGGACGTCTGACCGCCCATGGCAGTCGGGCACAGGGCTCAGGGGAGAGTAAAGGCGCGGTGATGCCGACTTATTTCACCATCCACGTGGGAAAATCGAAAGGCAGAATTAGCTAGATTCAGAGCAGGAAAACCAAGCTGGAGAGCCCTACCTTCAACAGGGCCACGTCGCAGAAGATAAGCCCCGCTGTTTAGCAAAAGATGCCCCCTAACGCCCAGCCAGACCCTGGTCTCATCTCCCAGCATCACTGAGCTGCCCCGAGCCTGCCACACCATCGGGCGTCCTGGCTTCTGTGTTTGCCCTCCTCATCAGAGACGCTGCCCTCCTCATCAGGGACGCTGCCCTCCTCATCAGGGATGCTGCCCTCCTCATCAGGGACGCTGCCCTCCTCATCAGGGACGCAGCCCACCTGCTCGACTCCCCTCTCAGGACATCGCAGGCATCTGCTTCTCTGCACACACGTCTGGTTCTGCACAACGTTCCCTCGTGCTAGTGCACGGTCCAAGGCAGCACTTCACTAACGCGGACCCGCCCTGCTTATTTGTGAGCGTCTGTCCATCGACGGGGCCAGGAGGCCCAGGAAGCAGGAGGGCAGCAGCTTGCAGAGAGGTGCTGGGGCTCCAAAGCCCACAGCCCAGACCCAAACCCTGGCACTGCCCCAGCCCCTGGGTGAACTCAGGCAAGTTATGATCCTCTCTGGGGCTCTATTTTATAATCCAGAAAACAGGGCTAACACCAGCCTCCACCTCAGAGGCTTGTTAAGTGAGTCACGTAGAACAATGCCTGGGCCACAAATAAGCCGTCAGTAATGTTTGTTGTTAATATATGTCTGTGTACCCCTTATTTCCTGTGTAGAAAAGCTTTTGTTGAATGGATGAGTTTTCCTATTTCATTTTGCTCTGTGTAGACACCGAATTCTGCTTAGCCTTTGCTTTATCTAAGCATAAAAGGAAGACTCTAAATATGTGTTTATCTTACAGGTGGTTAAACACGACCTTTTCTGTAAAGGAATTCAGCTTCTTGTCACTGTCGCTGGCCTGGGAGCAAACTCCACATACATTTGCTACACAGTCATCCCACTGAATGAACAGCAGGGCTGTTTTCACAACTCACAGGGACATAACATCACATCAGATCTTGCCAGCTCCCCTCGGGTCACAACGACCATGGGCCCCCACGACACAGAAGTGACCCACAGGAAAACTTGTCTCAAAGCTGAAGCAATGCAAGGTTACTGAAGTCATGAAATACTCTCTACAAGTTTTTAAAAATGTCAGCTTCTAAGCCCCAAATTCTTTACTGTTACAAGCCTGGCAACACGTTCCTGGGTGAGAGCCCCAACCAAGAGAGAAAATCAGAGCACGTGGAACAGCAAGCTCAGGAGGTGAGGAGGGGAGACCGGCTTCCAGGTGTGCCCCACGCTTCCCAGGTAACTGTCCAGGTGACTTCCCAGCTAACTGTCCAGTCTGGCTGACAGAGACCCAGGGTACTCCCTAGAAAAGGAGAGCATGGCCCCGTGGGAGCAACAGAAAGGCCACGCCAGAGGACGCAGCACCCCAGCATCGCCCCAACAGGAGCTGCAGAGGAGGGGTCAGCCCTCCGCCCAGGCCTCCCAACTCCGAGGCCACTTTGCGGAGGCCCCTGGTCCCCGGCCCAGCCCTCACCACGGCCAGGCCTCGGCGGGGGGACCCTGTGGCCCCATCCGGGCTGTGGACCCCGCGCTCAGGGTCAGGATTCTCGTTTTCAGTCTCCCCTCCCGCCAGCGACCAGCACTTCCCGGGAAACCGCACTCCACACTGACACAGCCGAGCTCAGCGCCGCTGGCCGGACGATCAGAGATTCGCTGAACACTTCAGGTCGACCGGACCATGTGTGAGGACTAAGGACCGCTCCGGGCGACACCGCACCTGACACTCCCGGCACGCCCGGCCCCACTCACCGGTCTGCGGGCAGCGGCGCTCTGCACGCTCTGGTAGAACTCGGGCGGGACGCGCGCGCCCCTGCGGAGCCGCCGCCGCCTCGCCGCGCCGTCCTGCTCGCTCTGCGCCGGGGCCTCCGCGGCGGGCTTCACGTCCTCCAGCCGGGCGGCCGCGGCGGCGCGTCTGCGGAGGTGCCGGGGGCTGGATCGGAATCCCTGAGCAGGAGACACAAGCGGACACACGCAGGTTGGTGCCGGCCGGCTGCGCTGTTCCCTGGGGCTCGCGGTGCAGGCGGCGCCAAAGCCACCAGCCCCGCAGGGGCCCTCGGCCCGCCCACAGGGAGCCCGACGCCGGGCAAGACCCGGGTTCCGGGTCCAGAGTTATTCTCCATTGAGAGACGCTTTTAATAAACAACAGAGTCCTACCGAATAAAGCGCAGGGAACTAGACTCAATATCCTGCGATAAACAATCGTGGAAAAGAATATGAAAAAGAATAGATGTATGTACAACTGAGTCACTTGGCTGTACAGCAGAAATTAATACATTATAAATCGACTACACTTCAATACATTAAAAAAAAAACTGTTTTTTACCCAGAAATTCCAGTTTTTATAAAAAGAGTAGGGAGACACACTGCTCTACTTCTGTGTACACAGTCAGACTAAGTGTGAAGAAGGGGGCTCCGTGATGATGGGGAGGGTCAGGACCCAGCAGCACCCCAGAGAAAGGGCCCTCTGCCTCCCCTCAGGAAGGAAGGCCAGGATTCCAAGGCATCACCAAGCAACACCTTCAAGTGAAGACCTAAACCTAACTGGGCGAAGGACGGTGTAGTGTGGCTTTGGAGGTCAGATGGGCCGGGGTGCAAATGCTGCTCATTATAGCTACACATTTATTAAATATTAATGACCTAACTTTTCTAGTCTAACAAATGGGTAACGTTCTCCTCAAAGGCTTTTGGTTGTTGTTGTTGTTGTTGTTTTACCCTTTATTTTACTACATGCATAGAATGTTATTATTTTTTTCTAATTAATTTTTATTGAAGTGTATAGTTGCTTATAATGTAATTTTCTGCTGTACAGCAAAGTGACTCAGCCCTATGTATACATATATCCCCTTTTTTAATTTCCTTCCCATTTAGGTCCCCACAGAACACCTGAGTAGAGTTCCCCGTGCTATATACTGTTCCCATCACTTATCTATTTTACACACGCACCAGCAGCCTGTACGTATCCACCTCAATCTCCCAATTACCCCCACCCTCTTTCCCCCCTGGTATCCATGCATTTGTTCTCTAGTCTGTGTCTGTCTCTGCTTTCTCTCACAGGGTTTTCCAGAAGGTAACAGATGCTAAAGGGCTTCCCTGGTGGCTCAGCTGGTGAAGAGTCCGCCTGCAATGCGGGAGACCTGGGTTCGATCCCTGGGTCGGGAAGATCCCCTGGAGAAGGGAAAGGCTCCCCACTCCAGTATTCTGGCCTGGAGAATTCCATGGACTGTATAGTCAATGGGGTCACAAAGGGTTGGACACGACCGTGCGACTTTCACTTCAATTTCAATGGATGTTAAAATTCTAAGCACAGCATCTGGCAAACAGCAGGCGCTGAACAAAAGGTTAATTTCCCTTCTCTTTTAAGTAAGGTAAGTATAAGGACAACTCGCTGGACATGGAAACAAGCTCCGTTGTGCATCTGGGAATGTGCATCTGTTTTGGAAAACACCACAGAATTCCATAAAATGATGCCTGTCCTGGCACGGCCAGTGTTTTGCCGCAGAGCAGAAGCCAGCCGCAGAGTTCACGAGCAGACTGGGACAGGTGATGGGGGGCAGCAGAGGGCACGTGGGGCCAGCAAATCCCACACGAGGATAAATGGATGAAGCTGAGCTCAGTGGGGCCAGCGGCACGTGCAGAGCATATAGGGTCTATGCTCCAGGCACGGGAGCAAGAGGGAAGAACAGAGGGGTAAGGGATGTCTGGATGGATGGTGTGTTTATGCAGCAAAAGGATGGCCTGCCAGGGTCAGAGCACAGCCACACTCAGAAGTCTAGTGGGAAGTGAGGGCAGACGAGGCGTCCAAGGCTCCACGGAGGGCTCGTTGGAGACTGTGGGTCTTCTGAAGTTTAGAAGACATACAGACACTTAGACTTCAGGGAAGGCATGGAAAAGAGAGAGCATGGATTTCAGGGGAGCAGGGGTGAGAGGCCCCGTGGACACTGCAGAGCCACGTGCAGGGAGCCGCGGAGGCACTGACAGGGGGGCCCTGCACACCAGGCCAGGGTGACGGGAAAGGACAGAAGTCCAGGTGACATGCACAGGCGCTCGGAGGTCAACGGAAAAACAAGCAGGAGGAAACGCAGTTTGGGCACGCACTTCTCACAGCAAACACAGGGGCCTGATGCCCCCCTCCTCTGTGTGCGGGCTGAGGGGTGCCTCCACAGTCCCCACCGGGCCCAGGAGGTGCCTAAGGTCCCACGCACCACCAGGCTGCACAGCAGGTGCCGCGAAAAGAATGGAGAGGGGGGAGCCCAGACGCTGGCCGAGCCAGGCTGCTGTCTAAATACACGGGTTCCTGGATGGTCCCCTCCATGCGCGCACTATGAGGACGGCTGAGGGGTGCAGTCTCCACTAGGTGGCACCGATTTCCAGAAATGGGTGCACTGATGGAATGAACAGTGACAACTTCCTAGCTCCTGTCCCAGTGGACTGACCCAAGCCTGCTTCTTGGGTAAGAACGCAGAGTCTCTTCCTCTCATGCTCTTAGGAGGAATCAGTAACCAAATTTTACTTAAACTTCTACTATTACCAATAGACTTCCTTGGTGGCTCAGATGGAAGCGTCTGCCTACAATGTGGGAAACCGGAGTTCAATCCCTGGGTCGGGAAGATGCCCTGGAGAAGCGAATGGCAACCAACTCCAGTATTCTTGCCTGGAAAATCCCATGGACGAAGGAGCCTCGTAGGCTACAGTCCATGGGGTCGCAAAGAGTCGGACACGACTAAGCGACTTCACTTTCTTTTCTATTATTACCAATAGAAGGCCTCAAAGGCCTTACAAATTCTAGAAATAAAACCACATAAAACTTGCTTAAAGTGATAAAAAAAAAATATATTAGTAGTCATTCTGGAGAATAGTAATCCAGTAAATCCACACCCCTCTATCTACTCTAGAGGAACTTTGCCAAGTATGCCCAAGAAGATGGTCAAGCATTGCTTACATAAAAATTAGAAACTGTTTAAATCAGTCTTTTCTTAACTCCTTCAATTTTCATTCCACCTTCACATCTGTGAAGCTCTGAGCACCATCACATAAGCCTCTGTGATTTCTCTCATATCCAAATACACGTGCACTATTTTAAAATAACTCTTTACAAGCACTACAGGGCAGGACACAGACAGCAGCCAGGCTATCTGGGCTCATGACGGCCTCTGTCACTTCCTACCTCTGTGATCCTGAAGAGCTGCTTAGCCACATCCTCATTTGTAAAATGGAGCTTAAAAGCACTACTTAATTCACAGATTTGTTAAGAAGAATAAACAAATGTAAAGTGCTCAGTGCCTGGTATACAGCAAAACATACGGGTCACCTGTGATCATTAGGCAAATTGCTTGTGTAAATAAAAGGTATTCTTAAAGACTAAGGCGTTATTAATCCAATACGAAAAGGAAAAGGAGTCACACTGCAGGTGTGCCTCGCTGACAGACACACGGAGGCTCCTCCCTCCCTGCTCATCAGGAGAGCTCTTCGCTCCAGAGCATCCCAGGCGCTCACTCTCCTGAGAGTCAGAACTATCTGGGCTGGAACCCCAGCTCTCCCACTTCTAGGCGTACAATCTCGGAGCTCACAGATCGCTACTTCTCAAAGCCTCAGATTCTTCTTCTGCCGAATGCATACAATACTCGCCTCTCACGGGGGTCAGACAGTGTTTAAAGGAGGTGGTCCACGTGAGCCTCATGGAACAGTACACATATCAGCCTACGCAGCCGATGCATTACCCCCTTCATTACTACAGGCCCACTTCCTGGATCCCGAGGTGCCAACTCACCTGCCGCTCAGAACTATGACCACAAACACTGCAAACGGCACAGAGTCATCACTGAGCAGGCAGCTTCCTCATTTCCCTAAGGCAATGCAGAGCACTGGTGTTTCCTGCACGTGCTCATTCTAAACACTATCAAAAAATACGCCATGACTTTTGAAAACAATTTTATTTATTTTGGGCAGAGCTGGGTCTGGCGTGCTTTGCGGTCTTTCTCTAGTTGCGGGGAGTGGGGGCTTCTCACTGCTGGCTTCTCCTGCTATAAGCACAGACTCCAGGAGCCCGCCGGTCAGCAGCTGCAGCGCACAGGTTCAGTAGTTTCGGGGCACGGACAAAGCTGATCCACAGCACGTGGAATCTTCCAGGGCCAGGGATCGAACCCATGTCCCCTGCGTTGGCAGGCAGACTCTTATCCACCGTGCC
This sequence comes from Capricornis sumatraensis, assembly GCF_032405125.1. NCBI lineage: Eukaryota > Metazoa > Chordata > Mammalia > Artiodactyla > Bovidae > Capricornis > Capricornis sumatraensis. Next base: position 8,288,605 of record NC_091090.1, on the reverse strand, counting down.
AACAGGAAGTCCCTGCTGCTGCTGCTGCTAAGTCACTTCAGCCGTGTCCAACTCTGTGCAACCCCACAGACGGCAGCCCACCAGGCTCCCCTGTCCGTGGGATTCTCCAGGCAAGAACACTGGAGTGGGTTGCCATTTCCTTCTCCAATGCATGAGAGTGAAAAGTGAAAGTGAAGTCGCTCAGTCGTGTCTGACTCTTAGCGACCCCATGGACTGCAGCCCACCAGGCTCCTCCGTCCATGGGATTTTCCAGGCAAGAGTACTGGAGTGGGGTGCCATTGCCTTCTCCCGGAAGTCCCTAAGTCATGACTTTTAACAAAAGGACATTTCCTTTTGCAACAGCAGGTGGTGCTATAAGCTCTCGCAGGTGTTAACAGGCTTTGATGGCATCAGTGTGAAGTCTATCTCTCCCTCCAGGCATTCGATCTTGCCCTCATGCCCTTCAAGGACTGATGCTGAAGCTGAAGCTCCAACACTTTGGCCACATGATGCGAAGAGCTGACTCATTGGAAAAGATCCTGCTGCTGGGAAAGATTGAAGGCGGGAAGATAAGAGGACAACAGAAGATGAGATGATTGGACGGCATCACCGACTCAATGGACATGGGTTTGAGTAAACTCCGGGAGTTGGTGATGGACAGGGAGGCCTGGCGTGCTGCAGGTCATGGGGTCGCAAAGAGTCAGACACGACTGAGCAACTGAACTGAACTGAACATGCCCTTCAACCAGGAGGTGGGAGGCACTTGGCAGTCTCTCAGTAATGGACTTCTGTCATTTTTAGGGCACCCTATTTTAAATTTTTTTTAAATTATTTTCTTTATTGAAGCATAGCTGATTTAAAATGTGTCTGTTTTCGGTGCACAGCACAGTGATTCCATAATTTTACTATAAATGGTGGTTTATCTGCTAAGTCCAGAAAAGGCAATGGCAACCCACTCCAGTACTCTTGCCTGGAAAATCCCAAGCACAGAGGAGCCTGCTAGCCTGCAGTCCATGGGGTCGAGAAGAGTCGGACATGACTGAGCGACTTCACTTTCACTTTTCACTTTCATGCATTGGAGAAGGAAATGGCAACCCACTCCAGTGTTCTTGCCTGGAGAATTCCATGGACAGGGGAGGCTGGCAGGCTACAGCCCATGGGATCACAAAGAGTCAGACACAACTGAAGCGACTTAGCATGCATATGCCCACATATATTCTTTTTCAGATTCCTTTCCCATATAGGTAATCACAAAGTGTTCGAGTATAGTTCCCTGCACTAAACAATAGGTCCTTGTAGATTACCCATTTTATTTATAGTAGTGTGTATGTGTTAATCCCAAACTACTAATTTATCCCTCCCCTCCTTTTCCCTTTGGTAACAATAAGTTTATTTTCTACATCTATGACTCTAGTTCTGTTTAGTAAATAAATTCATTTGTACCATTTTTTCAGATTCCACAAATAAGTCATATCATATGATATTTGTCTTTCTGACTTACTTAGTATGATAATCTCTAGGTCCACCCATGTGGCTGCAAATGGCGTTATTTCATTCTTTCTTACGGCTGAGTAATATTCCATTGTGTGTATGTACACACCTTTTTTATCCATTCCTCTGTCAACAGACATTTAGGCTGCTTCCATGTCTACAGGCCACCCCATGTTATCAGCACCCTTTGAGTCAGCACCCTCTCAGACTTGCAGTCCTGATACGCAGCTAAGCCCTGGAGCTCCAAAGACAACCCAGCATCTCCTCTCTTAATAACCTGGCACAGTTCCTGGGGGAGCTCGAGGCTGAGAGTCAGTCCACCGAAGTCCCACTGTTTGGACACTGAGTACTGAATGGAGGGAGGGAAAGACCGAACATAGCAGAAGGAATTCATTCATCCAGTGGCCACACCAACGACCTTCTGAAGCTCCTAATGCTGTCTGTTCTAATCTTTCTTTCTACCATATATTTGTATTAAATTCCCTTTCAGTAGGAGATGACACTGCACTCCCTTAGTCCTGCCTGGAAAATTCCAAGGACAGAGGAGCCTGACGGGCTGCAGTCCACAGGGTCACAGAGAGTCAGACACAAATGAGCACAGCACATACACATACACACTTTCAGTTTAAGTCAGACTCGGATCCCACAGCCTGCAAACGAAACGCCTGATGCACGCACATGGCTAGCTATTTTCCTCTTGTGCTAAACACTCAGACTTAACCAGGCTGTTTGTGTAGACTGATAAAAAGAGGAGAAAGCAATAACTTACTAAGCACCATTTAGATGCTAAGCCTAGTATACCCACTGAGACAAGCAAACTGAGGCTTACCAGGATTAAGAAATCTCCCTATGGCCAAAATCTCTGCCACCAAAAGAAATCACAGATATTTGAATACTGAATTATAGGGGCTGCAGATATCTAGAAGTACCATTTATATTCATTCATTGCTACTTCAAAATCACAGTAGTTGGTGAACGTGCCTCTAGATCTTGTCATCTAATGCACTGATCAGTTCAGTTCAGTTCAATTTAGTCACCAGTCGTGTCCAACGCTTTGCGACCCCATGGACTGCATTAATAAAGAAGTGCACTTATTGTTCTGTCAAGAATGTTTTTTACTGAAGCATAATTGATTTACACTATCTGCATTGGTTTCAAGTGTACAGCAAAGCAATTCAGCTTTACAGATATATGTATATATCTATATTATTTTTCAATTATTTTCCATTATAATTTACTACAAGGTATTGAAGTATATATAATTTACTGCAAGTTACTGAATATGGTTTCCTGTGCTATACAGTAAAACTTTATTGTTTATCTGTTTTATATATGGTAATGTGAATCTGTCAATCCCATACCCTAGTTTATCCCTCTCTCACCCCTTCCCCTTTGGTAACTGTAAATTTGTTTCCTGCGTCTGTGAATCTCTTTCTGTTCTGTAAATAAGTTCGTTTGTACTATTTTTAGATTCCACATATAAGTGATATCATATAATATTTGTCTTTCTCTGACTTACTTCACTTAGTATGGTCATCTCTAGATCCATCCATGTTGCTTCAAATGGCAATATTTCATTCATTATGGCTGAGTAATATTCTATTGTATATATGTACCACAACTTCTTTATCCACTCATCTGTCAATGAACCTCTAGGTTGCTTCCATGTGTTGGCTATTATAATCAGTGCTGCTGTGAATGCTGGAGCGCGTGCATCTTTTCAAAGTAGAGCTTTCGTCTTTTCTGGATATATGCCCAGGAATGGGAATGCTGGATCACACGGCAACTCTACTTACAGTTTTTAACAAGCCTCTGTACTGTTCTCCATAGCGGCCGCACCAGTTTACATTCCTATCAAGAGTGTAGGGTTCCCTTTTTTCCACACCCTTTCCAGCATTTGTTATTTGTACACTTTTTGATGATGGCCATTCTGACCAGTGTGAGGTGATACCACACTGCAATTCTGATTTACATTTCCATAATAATTAGTGCTGTTGAGCATCTTTTCACGTGCCCGTTGGCCATTTGTATGTCTTCTTTGGAGTCTTTAGTCACATCGTTTGCAAATATTTTGTCCCAGGCTGTAGGCTGTCCTTTCATTTTGTTTATGGTTTCCCTCTCACTGTTTAACTTTGCTTTTATTTCTATCGCCTTGGGACACTGACCTAAGCAAACACTGGTACGATTTATGCCCAAGAGTGTTTTGCCTCTAACCTCTTCTAGGAGTTTAATGGTTTCATATCTTATGTTTGGGTTTCCCAGGTAGATCAGTGAAGAATCCACCTGCCAAGCAGGAGACGCAGGTTTGATCCCTGGGCTGGAAAGATCCCCTGGAGAAGGAAATGGCAACCCACTCCAGTATGCTTGCCTGGAGAATCCCACAGACAGAGGAGCCTGGCAGTTCTTGGGGTTTCAAAAGCGCTGGACATGACTGAGTGGCTGAACAACAGCAGCAACACCTTGTGTTTGAGTCTTTAAGCCATTTTGAGTTTATTTTTGTGTGTGGTGTGAGGGAGTGCTCTAACTTCATTCATTTACTTGCAGCTGTCCAATTTTCCCAGCACAACTTGCTGAAGAGATTGTCTTTGCTCAGTTGTATATTCTTGCCTCCTTTGTCAAAGATTAATTGACAGAGGTATGTAGGTTTATTCTGGGGCTCTCTATTCTGTTCTGTCAATTCATGTGTCTGTTTTTGTACCAACAGCACGCTGTTTTCGGTTACTGTGGCTTTGTACTACTGTCTAAAGTCTAGAAGGTTATGCTTCCAGCTTTGTTCCTTTTCCTCTTTGGCAATTCTAGGTGAACATTTTTCAACAATTTATAATTATATTTCAATATAATTTATTTCCTTTGTATTCTACTTATTATTTTATGCATTTAAAAACATTCTGAGAATCAGTCCATGAGCTCTGATGAGACTGTCAAAGAAGTTTCTGGCATAAAATAAGTCCAGAATGATACAGAGAAAGAACCTCGGAAACGTTCATAAAGATACTGCGAGCTGCTCACCAAAATCCACGTTTGCCTCTTTCCCCTCAGCACAAGCTAGACGAGATTTCACAGCCTCCCTGCAGGCCAGCAGGGCCACGTGACTGAGCTCTAGCCAACAGACTACGGACACAAGTAACGTGTCCCACTTCTGGACCCAGCCCAGGGACTCATCCCTCTGCCCTTTCTCCATGCTCGTCTCTTTCGGCTGGGATGACCTCCAGACAGCCTTGAAAGTCACATAATAAAGACGGCAGCACCTTCATCACCCTGAGTCCCTGAATAACTGCACAGAGGCTGCCCACTCTGGCAGCCTGTTCACCCACCTGCACCTTTAAATGAGCAACAAATACACGTCTATTTGTTTGAGTCGTTGAACCATCATACACTGAAGTGAGCACTTGGTATAGGAGTTTGCATGACCCAGTCAGTGGTTCTCAAACTTTATCAAGCAACAGAAACCTCCAGGAAAGAGGACTAAAACACTGATTGCTGGGCCCAGTCCGGAGCTTCCGGTTCAGCAGCTCTGGGATGCAGCCTGAGAATTTTCTAATGTGTCCTCAGGTGACGCTGCCGCTGCCCGCCTGTGACTGCAGTCTGACAATCCCTGCATTAACCCACACCAGCTCCTGCCCCTTGCTGTGTGGCTGGTGAGTACTTGGGACAGAATAACACTGTTCCCCCCGTGCCGTGAGCAGCAGGGCCCTCCAGATCAAAGCGATTCCTCCCTTTGTGGATTTAATAACCCCACATGAAAAGAATGCCCATGAAAGCCACTCTGTCAGCTGAATGGGAAAACAGCGTACCTTTCTGGCTTCATAGAGAACTTATTCCCCGACAAGGAGTAAGCAGGTCAGCGTATTACTTTTTAAAAACCTTATTTCCTATTAATTAATCATTAGTTGGTATAGATCACTGGTCCTAGAGGTATGATGACAGCAGAAAGTCTTTTTTTAATCTTTGCAAAATCTAAGGAATTATACATTTATGTTAGACAAAGGCTCACTTACTAATATAACTGTGTTTCTTTAATATTTACTAATAGTATATCAACTGGTAATTTATTCCTGCCGATCAGAATCTCTAATGAGCAGACAGCCTTGATGTTTTTTTTCAAATTGTGAATGAATTCCAACTGAAATGCAGTTTTGTACTGATGCCAATCATTCCCTTTTGGACATATGCCCCACCCACAGCTCCTGCTGCCTGGGGGTGTGTGCTCTGAACCCTGGGTCACGATGCCAGGGCAGAGTCTCAAGTATGATAGAGAGACATTAAGAGCTTGGACCACTTAGAACAGAACTTGAAACTGAAAAAAAAAAAATCATTCTGTAGCCAGTCCTTCTCAAACTGTACTCAAAATGCACAGCCTAGGATTCTTAATAAAATGCAGACGGTAGGACCTGAGATTCTGAATTTCTAACAAGCTCCCAGGGAATCCCAGGGTTGCGGGTCTGCAGACTCAGTTTCCGAAGGCCTGATGGAAGCTATGTGGCCCTCTTACAGGCTGAGGGTGAAAGTACAGAAACCGCAGTGAGGAATGAAAACCAGCGGGCAGCAAAGGAGAGGCAGCAGCCGCTGGAGTGGGTCTGAGTCACACCTCCGCCATTTCCGTACAGCAACCCCCACAACCACAACTCTCATCTCTGTGAAGCCAAACTCCCTCATAGGCCTGCTTCTTAAATTCCACGAAATTACACATATATCCTTACAACACGCCCTCAAATACAGCAGGTCTCTGATTCTGCGTCCAAGTGAGCCTAAGACAGAAAACACGTCCACCACGGTGGGGCTAGGGGAGGGGAAAAAGGATAAAAGGAGATTTGAAGGTTGAAGCTACTTGAGATGGAGCATCATCTCCTGCAAGGAGCTTAAAGTGCTTTTTAATTATAACTGTTAGATTAACCTAAGCCAGGACCACAGGATCCATGCAGAAAGCCAACTAGACTGGCCCTCCCGCTGTCCTTCAACTCCACCATCCAGGGTCAGTTTTTCTCAACCTACGTCCAGTGTGGGGTAGAGCCTATAATTGCTCTGGTTGTTCTCAGATGATTTAAAAGTACTCTAGCCACTAACAGTGAAAAACAGTACTATTCCAGTAAGGTCATTCCACTCCTCTCGGCTTCCTCTTGGACGAGTTTAAACTGACTGCAGGCTCTCCCCCAAGAAATCCACAGGAAATACACATGCTTCGCCCCAACTCACTCTGCATCCCTCCTCTACCCGCTCCCCTGCCGGGGCACTCAGCCAGCCACAGTCCTTGGCTCTTTGCAGTCGTCACCCACGGTCTGGCACCAGCCTTGGCACACCGGCCCTGAGGACTCACCTCAGCTCCCCAGTGGTCTCCTTCAGTTGCTCACTAAGCTTCAGACAGCCTGGCGCGGACCCAGAGCCCTGCTCAGAACTCCCCAGCCTCTAACCCTGAGCTCCCAGCAGGGGAGCCACTGGCCACAGAAGATGATGCGCATTCAACTTCTAGGCTCTAGGGACCTCCCTGGTGGTCCAGTAAAGACTCCAGGCTTCTGACATAGCGGGCACAGGTTCTATCCCTGGCCAGGGAACTAAGATTCCCACAGGCTGTGTGGTGCAGCCAAAAAGAGAAGCGTACTAAAAATAATAAAGGAAAGAGTAGTCAATCTGTTTTAAATAAATAAATGTTAGGCTTTAGATATATACACATTTTTAAACTGAAGTATAGTTGGGAAAATCCCCTGGAGGAGGGCATGGTAACCCACTCTAGATTTTTTCCCCGGAAAATTCCATGGAGAGAGGAGCCTGGTGGGCTACAGTCCATGGGGTCGCAAAGATCTGGACACAACTGAGGGAAGGAGCATAGATACACACAGTTGATTTACAATGCTGGTCAGTTTCAGGTGTAAAGCACAGTGATTCAGTATACATACATATGTATAATCTTTTCTGAATATGTATATATATATATATACACACACACGTGTATGCTCAGTTGCTTCAGTCCTGTCTGACTCTGTGATCCTATGGACTGCAGCCCTCCAGGCTCCTCTGTCTATGGAATTCTCCAGGTGAGAATAGTGGAGTATCGGCTTACCATGCTCTCCTTCAGGGGATCTTCCAGACCCAGAAGTTGAACCCACATCTCCTGTGTCTCCTGCATTGCTGGTGGATTCTTTACCCACTGAGCAACCCATATATATATTCTTTTTCTGGGGAAAAAAAAAAGCTACTAATGAACTTATTTACAAAACAGAAAAAGGCTCACAGACACAGAAAACAAATTTACAGTTATCAAAGGGTAAAGAAGGGGGACAAATATATTAGGAATTTGGGTTTAACATACATGCACTATTATCAACCCTGAATACGCACTGGAAGGACCATTGCTAAAGCTGAAGCTCCAATACTTTGGCCACCTGATACGAAGAGCCAACTCATTAGAAAAGATTCTGATGCTGGGAAAGATTGAAGGCAAAAGCAGGGAGCAGCAGAGGATGAGATGGTTACGCAGCATCACCAACATGAATTTGAGCAAACACTGGGAGATAGTGGCGAACAGAAGAGCCTGGTGTACTGCAGTCCATGGGATCTCAAAGAGTCAGACACAACAACTGAACAACAAGAACAACTTACTATATATAAAATAGAGAACCAACAAGGCCCTACAGTATAGCACAGGAAACTTTACTCAGTATTTTGTAATAACCTATAAAGGAAGGAAAAGAACCTGAAAAAGAATATATACACATATATTGGACATGAATCTGAGCAAACTCTAGGAGATAGTGAAGGAAAGTGAAGCGTGGCATGCTGCAGTCCACGGGGTCACAGCGTTGGACAGAACTGAGTGGCTCAACAACAACAAGCAGACGTATGGGCATCCCAGGTGGCGCTAGTGGTAAAGAACCTGCCTGCCAGTGCAGGAAACCAAAGAGATGCGGGTTCAACCCCTGGGTCAGAAAGACCCCCTGGAGGTGGGCACAGCAACCCACTCCAGTGTTCTCGCCTGGAGAAGCCACGGACAGAGGAGCCTGGCAGGCTACAGTCCATAGGATCACGAAGAGTCGGACACGACTGAAGCGACTCAGCACGGTATATATATATATATGCATTCAGATGACAATTAATTAAAATCAAACTGAAAATTCAGTTCCTCAGACATGCTAGCCACATTCCCAGAGCTCAAGGGCACACGCAGATGCTGTACTGGGTGATGCAGGCAAAACATTTCCGTTATCACAGAAAGTTCTTAACAGCACTTCCCCAACCTCTCAACCCTGGATACCCAGCCTCTATCCACACAGCCTAGCCCTGAGGACGGGAGACTCTGAATGTCAGCACAAGCTCACCACTGCAGCAGGCAACACCACAATCTCAAACTGAAAACCAGTGATCTATTCCGCACAGGCTCACCACTGCAGCAGGCAACACCACAATCTCAAACTGAAAACCAGTGACTTCTGCCCCGCTCGGGGCCCAGTCACACACAGCCAGCAGGGGGAGAGCCGCTCTGCTCCAGACATTCACGCGGAGCACCAGGCACCTTCCACCTTGCAGCCCAGGAGGCGCCCCACATCCTCTCCAGGGTGCCAGTTGATGGAGAAAAAACCAGGACCATGTGTGCAGGGAATCCACGGGCCTAGCCTGCAGACAGCACCGGTCCCTTCTCACAGCTCGTCAACCAGAACCCACTGACACAGCCATCGAGGGAGGCTGCAAACTTAGCTAGACCACGTGCCCAGGCAGAGAGAACACAGTCCATGGGATCTCAAAGAGTCAGACACAACTTAACAACTGAACAACAAGAACAACATTACTATATATAAAACAGAGAACCAACAAGGCCCTACAGTATAGCACAGGAAACTTTACTCAGTATCTTGTAATAACCTATGAAGGTTATTACATCACAGGTGTCCGTGAGCACAGCGGTTCGGCCACAGAGCTGGTCACAAACTGCTCTCTAGTCACCCCCTCCTCTGGGAGTCCTGTCTGGCAGCGTGAGCCTCCCCAGCAGCAACTCATGGGGCCTCAGACAAACCGAGACAAAAAGAGTTGCCTGCACATGTCTGGTTACACAGCCAAATTTAATTTGAGCCCATTTATCCAACATTTTTCCAACCCTGTTCAGCTGGCTAATTACATCCAACTCTCTTTAGAATTAATTAGCATTAATAATAGCAATTTCTAGTCATCAAACATTTCCCACGTGCCAAATACTATTCCTGCCTTATATCATTATTTCTTATAGCATTCCTAGGAGGTAAATATTTTCATGCAATTTTACAGATTTAAAATACAGACACTTGGGCTTCCGTGATGGTCCAGTGGTTAAGAATTTGCCTGCCAATGCAGGGGACACAGGTTCAATCCCTGGTCTAGGAAGACTCCACGTGCCACAAGGCCAGTAAGTCCGTGTGCCACAACTTCTGAATTGGAGCTCTAGAGCCAGTACTCCACAGGAAAAGCCGCTGCAATGGAAAGCCCATGCCCCACAACTAGAGAGTAGCAACAAAGATCCAAATTAAATAAATAAATAAATAAATAATTTAAAAAACATAAAATAGACACTTAGAATCTTGCCCAAGACTTAGCAAGTATCTGCTCTACCAAGGAAGCCCCAGGAATACTCCAGGAGATCTTCCAGATCTCCAGGAGATCTTCCCAACCAGGGATCAAACCTGGGTTTACTCACATCGCAGGCAGGTTCTTGACCATTTGAGCCACCAAGGAAGCCCCAGGCCTCTGACAACCAGACCTGCCCTCTCCATCAGGGGTCAGCAAACTGTAACCCTCAGGCCAAGTCTGACCCACTATCTATTTTTGCAAAGTTTTACTGGAATGCCAGCATGCCCATTTCCCTTCATTGCCTATGGCTTCTTCTGCACTAGAAGGGAGCACAGTTGAGTAGCTGCAACAAGAGTTCACACATCCTGCAAAGTCAAAAATCTCTACGAGGTGGCTCATTACAGAAAATCTCTGCCAACCCCTGCTCTACAGTGTCCCGCAGGGCCTTGGGCACTTGCTTCTACCGTAGACTGAGAAGTAATCCTGACTTGGTATTTTGGTTGGCTGATCTGTGCTCTGAACCAACAACCTGGTCTGTGAAATATACAGGTCAGGCTAATAATACCCTGCTGGCAGCCTCTTCTCCATCTGTTTGTGTCTGCTGTTTCACAAGCAGATTAAACAACATCTGCTACACTGTTTCATCAAACACACAGGTGACACCATTGAAGGATGCACTTGCATTATTTTCTAGTAAGGAATATGCCTATTCCCTGATGATTGTTTAATACTTGACTGTAACTACCAAGCAAAAGGTCTGCACAAATTTATGAGCTCCATGGCTTTTGACACAACAGGTTTCATCCTTTTACCCTTTCCACTTCCTGCTTGGGTTTTTCAAGATAAAACCATGAGCACAGAGCAACAGTGAATTTTATGGTCAGTGGCTATCCAGTAAGGTGAGTATTGCTCTGCGAAACTGGCCTGCACTCACTTTTTTCTTCAATGGAATTCATCAACATGGTTTGTTTGTTTTTACAAAAATGAACCGTAAAAAGAATATAAATATGCTTAACCTTCAGGAGACTCAAGAGTATGGAACCCACATTGCCTGCAGGTTGAAATAAGAGCAAAAGAGGATAGAAATTTCACCTACTTATATAAAACTAGAGAAAGGGTATATGAGTGGATGCCATGTGGGCACCACCCAAATGCCACCTTCAAGAACCAGCTGCTAGGACCGTGGGCAGCCTGACTTTTAGCTGAACCCTTGTGTGGGAATTCCCCTCAGCCTAAGCACTGGCTGCCTGGGCCAGCATCACAGCACCCCCCGGGGCCGGCATCACAGTCCCCCCACCCCGGGGCCAGCGTCACAGCCCTTCCCGGGGCCGGCATCACAGCCCTCCCCGGGGCCAGCGCTGGTCCGCAGAAAGCACACGTGCTGGCCTCAAGCAGAAACAACTCTGCCGGGCCTCTCAGCTCCAGAACAGTCTGTGGGGCCGGCTGGGACCACTGCTGCACATGCCTCATGTTGTAGCTTCTCCCCCTGCAGGAGCCTGCTTCTCCCTTCCCTCTAAGCACTCTTCCCCAGGGCCCCCTCCCCCCCGTCAATTCCCCTGGCACATAACTGCCCTCTAAAAGTTTCTCTGTTTCTGCAGGGAAACTGACCTACAACAAACATGAAGTCTGATTTCCTAAGCAGCACCATCAATAACTGATGCGCCATATTCAACATTCCATGACAGCAAAGAATCAGCAATAAGGAGATTCCAGGGGACAGCAAATCCATCAGTACAAAAAAATAACAGTAACAACAAAACGCCAGGCAGTATAAACATCAAACACGGGAGTGTCAGGGCAGAGAAGCAGCGGGCACTGGGGAGGTGAGGCAGAGACAGACAGAGGTCCGGAGCGAAGTTAAGGAGGGCGCGTGAAGGCGGAGCAGATTCAGTGCCATCTGCTCCCTGCAACCACAGCTCCGGGCACAGACAGTCATGCGCAGTGACAGGCTCTATAAATAGCAGATCAACCAGGAAATCATAACCCAGCCTTCGTGATTACAGGCCCAGGGGTCTCACAGATGATTCTCTAAATAAGAGCATGGTCGGCTTGCAGCTAGCCTTTTCTGAGCTGCCCACTCACAGACAGTAACTAGCCACCATGTCTACAAATAAGGAGTCACAGTTTAAAACAGGGATGTGCCAGAGGCACTGTCCTTTTCGGGACAAAAAACCAGATAACAGAAAACATGGAAGCTTGTATTATGGCGTGTATAAACTTCCCAGTTGCTAAGACGCCAAACAGCATCCAAACATCAAGACACCCAAAGTGATGGCTGCACAAAGCAGAAGCCACAAACCTCAGGCCTAAGAAAGAAGCAGCGCAGGGACAGCCCAGAGGGGCGCAGGACAGACAGGCAGGCCACAGCAAGTAGAAGACAGACAGGGAAAGCAAGAAAGGAGATAAGAGGAAAACAGGAGCATGTGCCTGTTTGCAACAAGCCACAGCAAAGTCCTAGCAAGGGGTCACCAAGTCTTTACAAGGGCATCCTTAAGCACCTTCAATACTCGTTACAAAATCAGAGTCTTTAAGAGACTAAAGGCAATGTATCAGACAGCACAGCAGAAGCAACTCAAGGGACTTCCCCGGTGGTCCAGTGGTTAAGAATCCGCCTTATGCAAGGGACTGGGCTCCATCCCTGATCAGGGAACTAAGATCCCACACACTGTGAAGCAACTAGAGAGAGCCCAAATGCTGCAACTAAGCCCCAACACAGCCAAATAAATCACATTTTTGAAAAAGGAAGAAACAAGTCACAGTAGAGGGCAGTGGACATGACCAAGAGGACAAAATAAGAGACATATATGCAAGCGGGACAGCTAACACTCCACACAAAGGGAGAATGGTGATTAACCTTACAGCTACAGCTCATCAACAGGGTCGCCAACAAGCTCTCCTCAAGTCAGAGCCCAGTCTCACAGTCTAGCGTAGTCCCAACAAGATATTGTTTCTGAGAGATTCCTACACGGAGGCCGATGGAACGATGCCTTGGGGCAAGTCAGGCTCGAGACAAATGGGGCCTCACTGGTTCAGGGGGCAGAGAGGTGATGGGGAGGGGCGAGCCAGGCCTGCCAGGGGTCACGCGTCCGCACAGGCAAGACCCCGCGGGTGGGAGCAGCCGGGGAGCCTCTGGCCAGGCGTGCAGGTGTGTCAGGGCACCCGAGGATCGGCTCAGGCAGGGTGAGAGCAGAGCAGCCCCGAGACCCCAGGTGTCCTCAGGGCTGCTCACCTCCTCCCCATGCTGAGCTCCTGAACTGCCCCCCCAGCTTCGAGCAACCTAAAGGCATCAGCCTTTCATTCGGCACCTGTTCTGATGGATCAGAGCCTATTTTCTCCTCATGGTTAAATATTTCGAATATCAAATACTGCTACCAAAGCATTGGGCTGCCCAAAAAGCTTCTTCAGGCTTCCCGTGAGATGGTACAGGAAAACCAGAATGAACTTTTTGGCCAACCCAATACAACGGTAACAAGAGCTATTCCAGCTTCTGGACCGGAGCTCAGGGCGGGCTTTCATATCCCAGAGGTGAGCTCCAGCACAAGCACAGGCCAGTGTGGAAGCCATTCACTGAGACCCAGCCCAGAGCGGGGGACCGACACTTGCCAAGCTCAGCACCAAGCCCTGGGCAGCGCCTCGAAGGGCAGGAGCTTCCGGCACACGGAGCTGAGACCAGAAACATCTCGGAAGTATCACCAGCCCGCACTGGGAATTCAGTGGGCATTCCCACTCAGAGTCTGAAGGCGGAACCTTTCCCCGAAAGAAAGGAACCAAAGGTGCATTTGGTCTGTGTTCAAGTCTTAAAGGCCTTTCTGGAAGCACATTTTCTCTCAAAGTCGGCTTACTCTGAAGACACACTTATCAACAAGAAGAAAAAAGAAATGTTTTCATGACCTCATGTCTTCGGATAATTGATACTAAGTAAAGAGAGAGACAAGCAGAAGGGAGCTAAAAGGATCAAGGGCCAAACAAACACAGCTCATCAGACCGAGACACGTGAACTGGCCCAGTCTGGGGGTGGTGGCAGCTTCGCTTACTGTGCGTTTCTGCTCCGCCTTTGGCCCGCATCTCACGGACACCAGCAAAAGCTCTGCATTAGAAGTCACCTTGGGCTCTTTGTCCTGAGATGATGTTATTGAACACTAGCTAAAAGCGTTAAAGAGATTTTGTTACTCTCTCTGGCAGTTATTGGGACAAGAGCTATGAACTTTTTAACCTAGATCATATGATCTTATTGTCTTCCCTAGTAGACTAATGGAAGTGGTGTTTATTTCAATGTGGCCTTTTCGTTTTTTTGGTTGTTTTTTTTTTTTAACAGCATTTATCACAGTCTGGCTCATTTCAAATGTATTCGTGGGCCTGAGAGCAGAAACAAGCTTCTTTTTCCTCTGTATCCTTCACTGTTCCTATCTGAACTTAGCACAAAGTCCACTCTCATTAAGCTTGGGGTTTTTTTTTCTTTTATAAAGATCTACTTGTCTAAAATTTGCAGAAAAGAACAAATTAGAAACTTAAACCCTCCCCAAAGAGTGCACTACCCTCTTTAAAGTATATAACTTAATGAAAGTTCCTGTTCTGTACCTCGAAACACCTCTCCAGAGTAATACCTGGGAAGTCAGTAAATAGCATTCTGATTTTTTCCCTATGCTTACACATATATTTACAGAATAATATATAATAATTTTTAACAAAACAGGATCTTGTTATACATATTGGGTTGCTCTTTGTTCTTTTTATCTAACAATCATAGAGATAGCATTTCAGATGTACATCCTTTTTAACAATTGAAGAATTCTCCAGTATATTGGTATGCCATACCATAGTTAAATCCCTGGTAAGGGAACAAGATCACACATTTTGCAATTAAAGAAACAAAGATCAAAGATCCCCAGTACTGCAACTAAGGCCCGGTGCAGCCAAATAAATAAATTAAATAAAGATACTACCACATTTGTCTCTAAAAATGTTGAACCGATCACATTTCTAGCAACGCTCTGAAAGCCCTGTTTCCTCCTGTCCCCATCAGCAACGGGAGAGTATCAGTCTTATTTGTTGCCAGTCTGATGGGGCAAAAAAAACAGTCTTGATTTGTACTTTTTATTAGTAAGGCTGGAAATATCTTCATATTTTTATCAGTCTTTTTGTTTGTTTGTTTTCTGCTTTGAATTATCAGTTCATATCCTTTAGTCTTTTTTTTTTTAATTTTAAGGTCTTTATTGAATTTGTTACAATATGGCTTCTGGTCTATGTTTTGCCTTTTTGGCCAAGAGGCATGGGGGATCCCAGCTCTCTGATCCCTTGCGCTTTGAAGGCACAATCTCAACCACTGGACCACCAGGAAAGTCTCTCCTCTACTCACTTTTCGGTGAACTGTATGTATGTGCCATATTGCTTTTGTGGAAGCTTTTTATAGAATATGAATACAATTATTTCCTAAATATAGAGCAAGTATGTTTGCCTAAGTTGCAAACTGTCTTTTAATTTTATTGTACAGAAATCTGTAATTCTTTATTCAAATCTGCCCATCTTTTTCTTTATGACTTTTTAATAATTTTTATTGAAATATAATTGATCTACCATGTTGTTTTGGTTTCAGGAACTAACAGCAAAGTGATTCAGTCACACATATACACAACAATACGTATTCTTTTCTTACATTCTCTTCCATTTTAAGTCATTAGAAGATAATGAGAATAGTTTCCTGTGCTATATAGTAAGTCTTTGTTGGTTATCTATTTTATCTACAGCTGTGTATATTTTAATCCCAACCTCCTAATTTACCCCTCCCTTGCCTTTTTGACTTCTAAGTTTTTTTCCTAGAAAGTTCCTCCCAACTTGCAAGATTACAAAATGTCCCCTGTATCCTCTTCTAGTCCTTAACTCCTTTAAGGGCACAGTTACAATCCACCCGGAAATGACACGCACATTTTTAATCTATCTGAAATCATTTTTTGACTGTAGTGTGAAGTATAGGCTAATTTTACTTCCTCCCAAGTGGATAATATTGTCCATTGACCTATCCTTTCTTCAAAGAGTTTATTTTCAATTTTCTAAATTTTTTTTTTTGTAGAAAATTTCAAAATATACAGAACAAAGTAGAAGTGAGACAGGCTGGGTCCTGGGACCCTCTACTTGACCACTTGCACTTGCACCTGGTCCAATGTCCCCTCAGACAACAGATACAATGAAGCTGCTGCTGCTGCTGCTGAGTCGCTTCAGTCGTGTCCAACTCTGTGCGACCCCACAGACAGCAGCCCACCAGGCTCTCCCGTCTCCGGGATTCTCCAGGCAAAAACACGGGAGTGGGTTGCCATTTCCTTCTCTAATGCATGAAAGTGAAAAGTGAAAGTGAAGTCGCTCACTCGTGTCCGACCCTCAGCGACCCCGTGGCCTGCAGCCTTCCAGGCTCCACCATCTATGGGATTTTCCAGGCAAGAGTACTGGAGTGGGGTGCCATTGCCTTCTCCGACAATGAAACTAGAAGGGACTAAAAATAACTGCACCCATGCCCAGCTGGGACAATTCATGAACAATAAGATACAAAAAGACTACCAACCAGCTGGCACTTCTGAGGTGCTAGGAGCATGATCCCTGTACCACCAAGGGGGAGGGCAGACCACCGAAGCCACACCAATGATGCCACTCATGCCACAGGCCCCACCAAAACCCCATTTAAGGGACCAGCCTGCCCCGCCACAGGGAGCAAGAAACGGCACCTCTGACTTGTTTTCCCTCCCTCCCGCTGCAGCACGAACCCCAATAAGGCCTTGCCTGAATTTCTCATCTAGCTTCATCAATTTCTATTAGAGTCCAAGGACTCAGGTTGGTAACATGAGTACAAAGAACCCTAAGTAGCCATCACCCAACCTCAACAACTCTCAATTCATCCTTTTTGACTCAAAACGGTGTTTTTATCATCTACTAAACCTCTACATATACTTGGACACACATCTGAACCACCTGCTCTGTGCTACTTTCATCAGCGTGGTCATTAATACTCTTATAAAAACATGGGTGTCTGCTAAGTCGCTTCAGTCATGTCCGACTCTTGGCAACCCCATGGACTGCATGTAGCCCGCCAGGCTCCCGTCCATGGGATTCTCCAGGCAAGAATACTGGAGCGGGTTGCCATGCCCTCCTCCAGGGGATCTTCCCGACCCAGGGATCTAATCCACACCTCTTACGTCGTCTCCATTGGCAGGCGTATTCTTTACACTAGCGCGACCTGCGAAGGCCCTTATAAAACACAGAAACACATAAAGATTTTTGTAAAAACAATAAGAATATACTCTTTATCCTACATTATAATGATCTGAAAAGCACAGGAAAATACAAGCCTTTTCCTGTAACAAAAACCCAAAAATACGGTGATATAAACAAATAGAAATTCACCTTCTCTGTGGCTAGTTCTTGCGGCTGACAGATGGCTCTGCCCATGAGCTCACCTGAGGACCAGGGTCCTAGCCCGTCACTGCCCTGCCTTGCCCGCAGGCACACCACATCCTCATGGCTGAACCTGGCCATTCCTTTCCGAACAGGGGAAAGGAAGATACCGGCGGAGACAAGCAGCTCTCTCTCCAGGCATGTGCGTGCATCACTTCCGCTTACACCCAACTGGCCAGAATTTTTGAAACTGCAGGACAGGCTGAGAAATGGAGGCTCCTGCGGTTCACCATATGCCCGTTTATAACTGCAGCGTTTATATTACAGAGAAAAAGGAAGGATGAACTCTGAGGAAAAATCATAGTCCTAACTATAAAAATGAGTGTAAAATGTGTATCACAGATGAATTGGCTGACATATTTGTATGTGCTTTTTCTCACAGGGATCAAGAATAATTCATATGGGCACCCTAATGGCTGTCTAATTTAACAAGCTTTCTTGGCAGAGTAATGCTGGGCCAACAGGTCAGAAAAAGATAAAGTCACATCAGCATTAAGCAGGAAGAGTGTGACTTTCTCATCCAGACCCTGCAGAGCCTGGCAAGGACAGCAGTCACAAGTCCTTGACAGCTCGGCCTGCCCTTCTCAGAGCGAGGAGAGGAGCACGGCCCTTCACAGGATGCCTGGGCCTGGGGTGAGTGAGGATGGCGCGGGGGGACGTCTAGGACAGAGACACAGGAGGAGGAAACGCCTGTGCTGAGGATGCAGGCTGACCAGCAAACAAGAGAAGAGCTCAAGAATCAGAGACCGAGGACTTCCCTGGCAGTCCAGAGGCCCAGACTCTGAGCTGCCACAGTAGGGCTGTGGGTGTGACCCCTGGTTGGGGAACTAAGATCCCCCATGCCGGCAGCACAGCCAGCAAGAAAAACAAACAACCACACGGGACAAAGAGGTCCAAAGGCCTGGGTGGCAGGGCCGGGCTGGTCCTTGACGGAGCGTGGGTCCTCCTCCCCTCACCCCCAATGCTGAGCATTCTGGAACATGCAGCTAAAGCCTTGCTGGATCTTCCTGGGATTCAATGTGCACCGATGTCAAGGACAGGAGGCAGTAGGCGTTCCCACTCTATTTCCTGGGGAGCGGGGAGGCCACTGCTTATCTGGAGAAACAAGATCAACCTCCCCCGGGCTCCATCCTATACCCACAGCACACCCACCACCACCAAAAGAAGACAGAAACCAGCTCTGGGGGTAGAAAGAAGCACTCAAACTGACCTGCAGGTAAGAATTAGCCTCCCCTATCACAGTTGGTAAAATGAAATGGAAAAACACTTCTGAAGCCAGGTTATAAAATCATCAAATCTATCCTGTCAGCATCAAAAAATTTTCCTTCACTTGGCAGTGATGCTAAACTCTTTATGAATATTAGTTCTGAATATTAATGCAATTCAATAATAAGCATAGACACGTGTGCAAATCTTCTTCAAAAGTGTCCCCATAAGATTCAGCATGACTAAACATAATTAAGTAAATCAGTAAAAAAAAAAAAAAAAACTGGCACACAAAATAGCTACCTAGAGAGTAAGAATAAAGAACACACGGAGGGGTACCCTGGGCAGGATACCCAGCATCAGTGGAGGGGTAGGCAAGGATAACAGTGTTTCAATGGCCCAGAATAATTTCTGCAGCTAAAGTGGGTCGAAAGAATTCGAAATTCCTCCCTTTGTCATCCAAACACAGGCTGCTAATTAAAAATTTTCCAGCAGCTCACGATGGGAACACATTCAAGCAAAACCTAATCCCATGTTCTATTTATATTTACACTTTGCAGGTGGAGGCATCATGGAAAGAGCTCTGATTTCCTGCAAACCCCTCAGTTTAATCCTGACCATTCAGGTCAGCCAGTCTCCCCAAAGATCTATTCTTAGGGTTCGTATTACTCCCTTTGAGCCCCTTACATCTCCTGCCATCATTCCCTGAAGCAAGAAATAAAAACACAAATTTCCTGATACGAAAGGTGAATTATTATAAAACCACCAGGGGCTCTAAATTTTGAAAGCTGTTTTCCTGACTTATTTTGATGTACATCTACCAATAAGCAGATTTTAAATGTGTGTTGCCAGGAAAGCATCTTCAATGTAAACATATTGAATATAAATTCAATTCCCTCTGAATGAAAACATTATGGTTGCTTTCATACTGTTTCAAGTGAATTATTTTTAAAAACACTTTTAGCATCTGGCACATGGTACTGAAGCCCGATTGGGGTCCATTCAACCATTTGCCATCCATCTTTCTTTATGTCCACGTTACTTGGATTTCATTTATTCAATCATCCAACTGAGATTTTTGAGGCCTCCTATGTGCAGCAGCACTGTGAGCCCTGGAAACAAAAGTGCTGAGACACAGAGCGCTGCCCAGAAGCACTCAGTCCAGAGGAGACACAAATGTGAAGCGAGGGATGTGGTGAGAAACAGGACTCATGCTCAGGAGACAGTGCAGGGCAGAGGAGGAGGCAGTCAGCAACGGGGAGGGGGCAGGGGGCCAGGGCCACAAGGTCAAAAACGAGCCAGAGCCGAGGGAAGGCCTGCGGCCGGAGAGGGTGAACGTAACTGATGAGCCACGAGGCTAGAGCTGAGATCAGAAACTTGACAAGGTGTCATTTCATCTTTTCCTGGACTTACTGCAAGGGAGCCACATGGTGACCCTGATGGGCGTGTTTTAAAGAAGGCTGGGGACCTGCTAAGGTTCCCGAGTGGAAAGTTTATTAACGGAGTCCATGGACTCTCCCCTACCTGGTGCATTTATGCATCACCGCAGATCGAGTGCGCCCGGAGAACCTAACAGAGAAGCCGGGGGCACCAACTGTGCACATGTCTACATCCGTGACGGAAGACGATTCTGTCGTGATTACATGCATGATTGGCCTCTTAAAATGCAAGCATTTCTCGACTAACAAGAGCTTAATTTCCAAAATATACAAACAGCTTATACAACTCAATGAAAACACAACCCAATGAAAACCCAATGAAAAAATGCACAGAAACATCTAAATAGACATTTTTCCAAAGGAGACATAAAAATTGGCCAAAAGACACATGAAAAGCAGCTCAACACCGGTAATTATTAAAGAAATATGAATCAGAACTACAATGAGGTATCACCTAACATCGGTCAGAATGGCCATCATTAAAAACCTACAAATAACAAACGCTGGAGAGGGTGTGAAGAAAAGAGAACCCTCCCACACTATTGGTGGGAATGTAAGTTGGTACAGGCACTATGGAGAATAGTATGAAAGGTCCTTAAAAAAATAAAAACAGAACTACCACATGATTCAGCAATCCCATTCCTGGGCATATATCCAGACAAAACTATAATTTAAAAAGATACATGTACCCCAATCTTCTGGGCTTCCCTGGTGGCTCAGACAGTAAAGAATCCTCCTGCAGTGCAGGAGACCTGGGTTCGATCCCTAGGTAGGGAAGATCCCCTGGAGAAGGGAAAGGCTACCCCCTCCAGTATTCTGGCCTGCAGAATCCCATGGACAGCAGAGCTGGTGGGCTACAGTCCATGGGGTCACAGAGTCAGACACGACTGAAGTGACTTAACACGCAACCCAGTGCTCATGGCAATACTATTTCCAATAGCCTAGATGTGGATACAACCTAAACGTTCGTAACAGATGAACAGATAAAGGAAACGTGGTACATACCTACCATGGGACACTGTCGTGGTTAAGTCATGTCCGACTCTTTGCAACCCCATGGACTGTAGCCCGCCAGGCTCCTCTGTCCATGGGATTTCTCAGGCAAGAACACTGGAGTGGGTTGCCATTTCCTCCTCCAGGGGATCTTCCCAACCCAGGGATCAAACTCTTGTCTCCTGCATTGGCAGGCAGATTCTTTAGCACTGAACTACCAGGGAAGCTGAAGGGTTTAAAGCAAAAGTTAGTAACACTGAAAAACGGGCAGCTTGAAGGAAACCTAGGCACATCTTCTTTCCCTTTGACAAGCAGCCCCTCCTCTGTACAAAATGTGCCTGTGAAAGCACAAAAGAAATTAAATGTGCAAAACTCACGTAACAGATTTAGGCTTCAAGCCCAGAAACTGTAAGATAAGGATCCTTAGTAATGGACCTAGAGACTGTCATACAGGGTGAAGTAAGTCAGAAAGAGAAAAACAAATATCATATATTAAATATATATATATATGGAATCTAGAAAAATGGTAAAGATAAACTTATTTGCAAAACAGAAATAGAGACACAGATGTAGAGAACAAATGTATAGACACCAACGGGGGAAAGAAGGGGTGGGATGATTTGTGAGCTTCTTATTGACATATACACACTACTGATGCTATATATAAGATAGGTAACTAACGAGAACTTACTGAATAGCACAGAGAACTCTACTCAGTGCTCTGTGGTGACCTAAATACATGCGTCTGATTCCCTTTCCTATACACCAGAATCTAACACAATATCGTAAACACTTATACTCCAATAAATAAGTAAATAAAAACACAACAAAATAAATACATGTTATTGGAAATATTATTTTAAAAACCCTTACCAAGAGCTCCCCTTCTGCAGAGAACCCTCAGGGACAGAGTTTCAGAATTCCAGACACGTCCCTGACTTTGGCTTTCTTTCTCCACATAATGAAAGACTAGAGATGGGCTTCAATTCCATAAGTATCCATTTGAGGCAGAGTTGACTCTTTGGCCTCACCTGATGATTTTGTACATTTTTCTATGAAGTGCATTAACTGTGTGAGATTTAATTTCCCATTACCAGCATAGGTAGTTATTTTTCCAATGTTCAGTCATTTATGTTTTTTTAAAAAGATACAAAAAAGCAATAAAGTATTCAAATAACTGCACAAGTGCTGCTGAACAAAGACAGTAATTTTGCTGAAACGGGCTGCAAGCAAGACAGCTCTCAAAATATTCCTTTGTCATGACTGAATGACATAATCCAAATCCCGGCATGAAAACCTGTGTAGAGACGGCATTAATATTCTGCAGGAAGTGGAAGGCAATGCACCCAGTCAGAAACCTGCAACCCCGTGTACTGTGGAATCCAAATCTCAGTGTCTCCTTGGGGTCTCCCCATCAGTCTTTTATAACCTGGGATGAATTAGGTCCACATGATTATCCTTTAATTGTGTCTAGCTGCATCCTTCAGTATGGAAATGGCATTCTGATTGGAACCAAGAGTGAAAATCTGGAAAGGAAAGAGTATTGTAGGAGTTCAAGGCACTCAGGGACAAGGCAAGCCTGTAATACCCAGAGAAAAGTGTTCTGGGAAGCCCGAAAACCAGCCTGAGGGCAGTGGTACCCAGAGCAGCAGGAAGATGAGGGACAAGACGGAAAACAGGAAAACCGAACTTCAACTACTGTGTTTTCTCACACAGGCACCAGTGACTCCAATGATCTTATCCACTTAATCCCATTCATTGGTCCATCAAATATTTACCAAACATCAAATATTCAACACACAGCGAGGAAAGACGCATCCCACGCCAGATGCCACACAAGGCTACAGAGAGACAAGAGGAAAGGTGCGTGGCACCTGCCTTGGGAGACAGATGCGTTGGTCCCCACACCTGGTGCCCTCATCCAGCCCCGGGAGGGTTAAGGAAGGATTGCGAGATAAAGGGACAGAAGAGGTGAGGCTTCATTCTCCTTTTGAAGTAGGAAAAGGAACGACTGAAGCGGGTTCACACACACACACACACACACACACACACACACAGAGGAATTACCAAACACACAAATAAAAGAGCGGCAGAATTCCAGCTCTGGCAATAGCATGAAAACGCAGCAGGATGGGAGGTGAGAATTCTACCACGGAACCACCTATGTGGCAGGCGGGGGACGGGGGCGGCTGGGCCACGGCTGAGCTCAGGCTGTGTGCCCAGCTGAGGCTGAGAAACCACGACCGATCCCACAGGCAGACGGAGAGGGGGGCGGGGGGGTCCCATCTGACTCTAGGCAGCTAACTCGGCCGACAGGAGAGCACGAGGCGGCCTGGAACCGCAGGCCAAGAGCCCAGATAACAGACTGCTGCGGGAGCGGTCCCGTCCATGTCCCGGCTCTACGTCCGTCCCTGCGACTCTATTTCATCAGGCGCTCCTCACCTCTGCAGCGACTGCCCTCACCAAGGGACTACACAACTCACCCCCCAAACAGGTGCGTTCCAAGAGCAAAAGGGAAGGACCACCACGACAGGCATACGCTCACATTCCCTCGGACAAAGAGGATGATCAGATCTCTCCATCACTGGGTGTTGGTACACAACAGGTACTTGGACCCGAGAAGAGCGGCAACTTTTGCTTTTCTGTTTAGTTTCTGCTTTTTAGGTTACTTTTTGGTATGCTGTGCCTTCATAATAAATTCTAGCATGTAGGCTGTCAACGGTTCAGCTCAAGAGAGGAACCGTTTACTAATTTGTTGCCCACCAACCCACTGGTGCATTTCACCAGGACATGTTAACAGTCTCTAGTATCAAAATGGAAATAACATCCATTCTGTGACCCACCCTAGGTTGGCCGCCCTCCAGGTTGGTCTTCCAACTGTCAGTTAATGTGTACTCAAGAATTATAAATTAATTGGAACATTAATCTTAAAACCATAATCAGGAAACTATATTCTCTTTAAATATATACATAACATTCTAACGTCAAATACTGATATCCACTAAAAGAGTTTCCCTATCATTTCTTTGAACAATATACAGAACAAAGAATTACCAAATATATCTAAGATGAAATTCTTTTTTTCAGTTGTCTGGATTATTCTCGTACACTCTTCCTATCAACTGGCAGCATCTCTGTTTTCTAAGCCACACACACTACTTCAGCTTTAATTAAAAGGCCCGTTGCCATAGTTTCCCTGAGAACAGCTCAAGGCATGCTCAAGACCATTATTTTCTTAAGGTTTCTAGAGAAATTGTAACATAGCAGTAGCCAGCCAAAATTCCCCAATTTTACCTCCCACCCAGTACAGCAGATGACTCAGACATACAGCTAGGTATTCTGAACATTTTTAAGAGACTCTAAACAACCAGGAATGTTACTTAAAATTCAGCCTTGGGTTTCTTCTATTCTGCCACGTTGGTAATGTAACCAGCAGGCCCAGATTGATGGGGGATTCAGCCTACAGACACAACACTGCCTGCATCTATGGAAACACCAGCACTTTTTCCTTTCTAACAATAAAGGAGAAAATGCACTGTATTTGCACATTAATATCATCTTTTGCTTCGTATCACCTAATAACTCAGAAATGTAAACCCAACATGTTTGGGGAAAGCTCTCAAAAATAGATAAAAGCAATGGAAATTCATTTCTTTAAGGATTTCAAAATTAAAAAGTGGAACTCACAGAACCTTACTTTTTTGGGGTTTTGTTTTAATTTCAGTTCACACCACACAGCATATGAGATCTTAGCTCCCTGACCGGGAATGGAACTGGGTATCCCGTGCCCTGGAAGCATGGGGCCTTAAGCACTGGACCACCAGGAAAGTTGCCCTAATTTTTATTTTATTTTGGAGTATAGCTGATTTACAATGTTGTGTGAGTTTCAGGTGTACAGCAAAATGATCACTTCCTAAAAGTTAGAACCTGCTTCCATCCTAGTTTTCATCCTGCTTTCAGATGGGTGAGATTTTATTTACCACTGTCTCTAGGTCTTGAAGAGTAAGCTCGAAGGTTATTCTGAGCCTTCAAGGTTAAAGAATGTTAATTAACACTGACCCCTATGAACCCCAGGAAGGGCAAATGCCAATTGAGCTCGCTGTAATTCAGCCCCACTTCCCGGCTTCTCAGGAGCTGTGAGCACAGACTCTGCAGGTTAAAGAGCCAGGGCTGGAATTTCAACTCGGGGAGCCCCTGAACCTCAGGCAAGGGATGATTAAAAGAGATAGACATCTGTAAAGACGGGGCACGCTGAGGAAAAGGGCAGCTATCATTCGCCCCCGTAACTAGGTCATCTCCAGGACAGGGAACGGGACAGGATCAGATCTCACTAGCTTCAGGAAAGCTGAAACTCATCCTACTCCCTTTGACTATCATTTTAAAAGCCACGATAAACTATGTAATTACTGATCTTTCCAATGTAAACAGTATACAAATTAGTTGACTTCCTTATTCTGTACTACCAAACTTCCTTTTATTCTCTTTTCTACATATGAAGAGATTCTAGAAAGTATTTGAGAGATACTGCTGCTCTTTCAGTCGCTAAGTTGTGCCTGACTCTTGGCAAGCTCATGAGCTGTAGCCCACCAGGCTCCTCTGTCCATGGGATTTCCCAGGCAAGAATACTGGAGTGGATTGCCATTTCCTTCTCCAGGGGATCTTCCTGACCCAGGAGTCAAACCCACGTCTCCTGAATTAACAGGTGGATTCTTTATTGCTGAGCCACAAGGGAAGGCCTATTTGAAAGACAGAAGAACTATATTCCAAACCAGGAGCACAGGGAAGTTAAAGATGCCCTGTGAGTATTAGATGAGATGTATTTACTAATGAATAAATGCATGGTGAATAACGACAGTGCCATTTTGTCATAGCTATTATGCTATGTGTCCTTTCCACTTTGAGACACTTGCATATTTTAAAAATCACATATATTATTGTCACTAATTCTCACAAAGTCCTATAAAATGACAGAACAGGTACTGCTATTTCCACTTTACCTAAAGAGAAAGGGGTTCACAGCAGTACTAAGTGACTCACCCAAGGTAAGCTGAGGAACATGCCTGCCAGTAGGTCTTCAGTGCCTGAGTCAGCACTCTCCCCACCCCTCTGCTTGGCCAGCACCCTCCCCACTCTCACGGGCCCTGTGACAGCCGCATTTGAAGGGGGGCTGGGAAATCTCTCCTCGGGGAGCTTTTGTAGCCCTATATACTCCAGAACACACACTTCACAAGTTCCAACAAACTTGGAGCAACCACACCAGCCTGAAGGGTACCTCCTGCCTCCGTACTGAAGGAAAAAGATCTGAGCTGGAATTTCAAGTTGTAGGCTAGGGACTGAGGACTCTGCGATACTACTTCTCCAAGTTTCACAGGTAATTTACAGGAGGTTTTCCACAACATCTCACATCTAAGTTCAACCTGCCAAGGCACTGCCCAGGACAATCCTAACAGGCAAGGATATCTGGTCATATCTGGTTTCCAAAGATGAGCATGAAGACAGCTCCTGCAAGCATTTAAAAGTATGTGCAAAACTATGTCTGTGCATCTCCAATTTTTCTCAAGATGTGGACCACAGCTTTCATCAGATTCTCAGAATGCCTCCGACCATGGGCTAAGATCCTGTAGAAGGATTTCAGAGCAGCAGGAACTAGCTGGATTTCATTATTATTATTTTACTTGGAAAAATTTTAAGTTTCTGTTGGTGACTATGTCATTTTTTTAAATTGGAAAATTACACCAAATCTCCACATACCAGTGAACCAGTGAAGTTGCTCAGTCTTTGCAATCCCATGGACTGCAGCCTACCAGACTCCTTCATCCATGGAATTTTCCAGACAGCGAGTACTGGAGTGCATTGTCATTTCCTTCTCCAGGAGATCTTCCCGACCCAGGGATTGAACCCAGGCCTCCTACATTGCAGGCAGATGCTTTACCGTCTGAGCCACCAGGGAAGCCCACATCTATATCTCCCCATATATATCTGTAATTTCTTCAGGACACCCTAGAGCAGCTTTCAAAACAAGAGAGCTAGAGTCTAGGTGACTTGGAAATACTCACAGACTCCTACTGCCTCGTCCTTGCAGCCACTGTGCAGGGGGTCAGGTCAGGAATTTACCTATTGGGATTCATGAATGATTCTCCAGAATCAATCAGCTAGTTATTTAAAAGTAACAGTTTAATGCTAAATTACTTCTTAATGTGAGAGTTCTCTTCTCTTTGTAAATAAAATCTGTATGTGGTTCTTTAATCTCAACCTATTTGGTTTTCAAGAATTAGAAAGAAATCCAGAAAATCTGGAGAATGATGAGACTAAACGAAAAGAATTTTTTTCTTCCAAAAGACAGTGTATTGAACTTAGATTCCTAAAAAAATCTGCATAATGATGAAAGAGGTGGACTCTTCAGTACTGCATGGGTTATATGTAGCAAAACACATCTCTACCAGCATCATCTTTTTTTTGATGGCTGTGCCAGGTCTTCATTGCTGTGCAGGTTTTTCCTTAGTCGCAGCGCTCAGGCTTCTCACTGCGCTGGCTTCTCCTGTTGCAGAGCCCAGGCTCTAGGGCATTCGGCCTTCAGCAGCTGCAGCCCATGGGCTCAGTAGTTATGGCTTCTGGGCTCTCGAGCACAGGCTCAATAGCTGTGGCCCATGGGCTCAGATGCTTCACAGCATGGGGGATCTTCCCGGACCAGGGACTGAACCCATGTCTCCCGCACTGGCATATCTGCCTGCCGGTGAGCCACCAGGGAAGCCCCCACCTAGCAGCATCATCTTATCAGATGGCAAAATACAATGAAATTTTCCAAAAAGTAAATAAATTAAAGAAGGAAAGCAATGGGTTTAAGGTGAAAGGGAGATAGACTGATTAAAAACAGGCTGTGGTTCTGGTTACAATAAATTAGAATAAGCGTATACCCGCCACTGAGCACAGATACACACTTGGACAGGATGCACTGAGCCACTTCTGAGGATTCTGAATAGGAAAGAGTAGAGAGAAGCCTGAAGCAGAAAGGCCAGAATTCCAAGTACCACCAAACCAGTGATGGCTTTGCTGCGTTTGACCTCCAGCATCCCCAGGCTGAATGCAACTCAGCAGGCCAGCTTGAAACCCAGAGCTGGTACTGACTCTGAAGCAGAGACAGTTCCAGGAAACGCCCCCTCATCCTGGCTTCTGAGTGAGGGAGGGAATCCTTAAGACTCAGACAGAGTGCAGACATCCCCCATCTTTTTCTTCTCTGAGGTCTCTTAGCCTCAGCTTTCAACCAATCCCATGAGCAGTGACATTAGAAGTCACTGCTAATCCAGTAACATTAGAAGTCCCAGGGGAATAGGAATTAGAACTCTTAGGAAGGAAACCTTCCTCTCTGATCCCAAGAAAGTGGGACAAACTCCCATCTTACTCTTTCTCTCTCTTCCTCCCACTTGGCCCTGGACACAAGAATAGTGACAAAAGTGTGCAACAGAACAGGAGAACAAACTCCAACTGAATGAAAGGAATCTGAAAGTATTAACAACCCTACAGAAATTAAAAGCAGTAAAAGATTTGTTGGCCTATTAGTAGGCCAACAAATCAGACAGTTTAGATAAAATGAACAAATTTTTAGAAAGACACAAATTATCAAACTGACTCAAGAAAAAATAGAATATCTTAACAGGCATGTATATAAAGTTTAAAATCTGAATACTTAAATTTTAAATTGATATCTTTGGAGAAGGCAATGGCACCCCACTCCTGTACTCTTGCCTGGAAAATCCCATGGATGGAGGAGCCTGGTAGGCTGCAGTCCATGGGGTTGCGAAGAGTCGGACACGACTGAGTGACTTCACTTTGACTTTTCACTTTCATGCATTGGAGAAGGAGATGGCAACCCACTCCAGTGTTCTTGCCTGGAGAATCCCAGGGACGGCGGAGCCTGGTGGGCTGCCATCTATGGGGTCGCACAGAGTCAGACACGACTGAAGTGACTTAGCAGCAGCAGCAGAATTGATATCTTAAAAATATTCCCACAAAGAAAACATCAGCCTCAAATGGCTTCACTTTGAACCCTATCAAATATTTAAATAGTCAATACCAATAATTCACAAACTCAGAAAACAGAGAAAAACTCAAAATGGATCATGGTCTACATGTAAGAACCAGAACTGTAAATTTCTAGAAGAAAAAAAAAAAAAATTTTCATGACTTTGGGTGAGGTAGGGTTCTGAGATATGACATCAAAAGCATGATAAGAAAGGAAAATAACTGATAAAATAACTTCCTAAAAATTTTAAACTTTTGCATTTAAAAAGATACCATTAGGTAAACGAAATGACAAACCACACAGTGTAAGAAAACATTTGCAAATTATGTGTCTATTAAAGGACTTGGAACCAGAATATATAAAGAACTCTTACAACTCAAGAGGAAGACAGAGAAACAATTTTAAAATGGGCAGAGATTAGCTCTGGTAGGATCCCATCTTGTACAGCTGTTCCCTGGAAGAGAAGTCATTTCTCTTTCTCTGCCTTCTCTCCCACCTACGAGTGAGCCACAGTCCACAGAAAGCCACCCAGAGGCCACAGAACTGTCCTGGTCATGAAGTGTGATGAAAGTGAGCAGGTATCTTTGAAAACAATCAGTGGAGGGGCCAGGGCAAAAGATGGTTTTGCACATTATTGAAGCAGAGGCAACGAATGATAAAGTCAGCCCAAGTAAAGCAACACTGGCGACTTTGAGAAATATCTTTCTAATCAACAGTTTGCCTTGAGGACTTTGAAATGACAACGCCTGGGGTCTCGCAGGTGAATGGCGGTGCAGGTCTGTGCGTATTGGTGGGCAGCACATGGCTGCAGTGGAGGAAGACGAAGATGCTGGAAACCCCTAAGTATCCCTGGAGAGCAACCTGCCCCTGGAAGTGGCAACAAGGCTCCACAGCAAAAAGCAAAACTCGATGCGGATGAAGGTGATGATGATGATTGTTACAAGCTGAAAGCTCCAGTAAAGAAATCTTTACGATGCATCACTCCTTCACTGTGCGCTACAGCAGAAAGTAACACAACACTGTGTATCAACTAGACTCCAATAAAGAAAATGTTTAAGAAGTCTATATGAGATACTAAAGCAAAAATTGCACAGAAATCAAACGAGAATGGAAGAGACTCAAACCATCACTACCAAGATCAAGATGTCAAGAACATTTAAAAAAAAAAAAAAAAAGGGAGGGGGGAGAAAACTCCTAAGACACAGAAAGGACCTGTTCTGTAGAAGACATTAAAAAAATGCAAGCGAGTATAGAAAATGGTGGTTATCTCCCAAAGTGGAAACCAAAATCATCGATTATGTGAAGAATTGCTCCAGATGACTGACCTGAAAACTACTCAAGATTTCCTGCAGTTGAGGAAATCTCTTTAAGAAAACAATTTAAATCTTTTGTCAGAACTTTCCATCTTATTTCATTTCTGTCCCAGTTGATATCTGGTTGTACTTTTTATAATGCAGGGTGAAAACTTCCCCTACTGTGTCTGATAAATGCTACCCAGGTTCACTGCCAAGAACGCATTGTCCAAATTGCCCATTTTATTTTTAAAAATGGAACTCTACCATTTGCTCAGTCTTAAGAATATATGGACGGCTGTGACAGGACACAGTAGTCATGGTGATCAGACAAACTAAAATGGTGGAAAGACGAAAATATACGTGTGAAATAAATGCAGTATTTCAATAAAGCAAAAAGTAAAATAAAGACGGGAAAAGATCTGAACGTTTCACTAAAGAAGATATCTGAACTGCTAACAAGCACACAAAAAACATCTCAAAGATCATTAGTCATTAGGGAAAGGCAAAACGAAAACTACAGCAATACCACTTCAGACCCACCAGAAGAGCTATAATCAGAAAGACAACAAGCTTGCCAAGGATGTGGAGGAACTGGAACCCTCATACGCTGCCGATGAGAATGTTAAACTGTACAGTCACTTTGGGAAAGAGTTTAATAATTTCCTTTAAAAATTAAACAGACACTTATCACATAAGCTAGGAATTCAACTCCCAGGCATCAACTCAAGACGAGTGGAAATGTATGTCCACACAAAGATTCCAAGCAAATATTCAGCAGTATTATTTATAACAGCTAAAAATTGGAGAAAAATAAAATGTCCATCAACTGTTGAACGGATAAATGAAGTATGGTATATTCACAGACTAAAATACAATTCAGCAATAAAAATGAACAAACTGCTGATACATGATACAACGTGGATGAACCTCAAAAACATTAATATTCATGAAAGAAGCCAGATGCAGAAGACTACGTATTTAAGCTTCCACTTATATATAATGTCCAGAAAAGAGCAGATTTGCAGTTTTGCAGATTAGTGGTAGGAACAGGGATCAATGGCAAATAGACATGAGAAATCTTTCTAGGGTAATGGAAAATATTCTAAAACTGGAACATATAGCCACCCACGTTGTTGAAATTGTTAGGCTTAAAAATTTTTCAGGTGGAAGTAATTTTTATATGGATGTAAACAAAGGCATTAGAAAAGACTACCCAGGGAAAACAACAGAAAAACCATAAAATGAGTGCTAAGGAATAGCAGACAGCAGCAAACTAGACATAAATCAAAAGATTAGCCACAAGATTACAGAAATGGCAACCACATGATTCTCCTTCTCCCACCAGGACTCTATTTCCCCTACTTCGTATAACTTGCTTTGGTCAAAACAATGTATGGGCAGAGGCCACATATGAGCTGAGAGCCTAGACAGGCCCCCAAAGGCCTCATGCACTCCCACTCTTGCTGCTTTGAGAATCTGAATCTAACCAACCACGGGTGAACCAACCCGGGTGGCCTGATGGAAGGGGACAAACCACGTACAGGCAAACTGTGAGTCAGCCAGAAGCTCATCAATTGAAGCCAACATGTGGCTGGGGCTGGCTGTGATGAGCCAAGCCTGACTCAGACCAGAACCACTGGCCAGCTGGGCACAGCTCAAACTGCCAATTCTCAGACTTGTGAGCTAAATAGTTAACAGTCGAACTATTGTTGTTCACTGTCACAAAGCAGAAGCTAGCTGATACTCTCTAGGAGCAAACCTGGTTGCTGGATAACATAACAAATGGCTGGGTTTTATGATGCTGTCCAGTCAGGCCAGGCCTCCTGGGCATAAGAAAAGCAAAGCAAAGACACTGACTCAGATCTGGTAACTGTCAAGTCACTGTGGCAGAGGAACTGAACGACCAAAGCGAGAACAATAGTAAAAGCTTCTCTACACAACTGATTAGGAGTCTATACTAGGCAGAAAGGCAAGTGCAGTTAGACCAGGAAGTGGTGGCAGGCTGAACCTAGAGAAGCAAGAAACTCATTAAGAGCTCATGATGAGATGCAGAGACAGGCAGGGATGCGGTCAGAGAGAGAGATTTCAGAACTTAGGATCTGGCAGTTAGAGTAGTTCTAAGACATGGTGAATAATTAGACAGCTCTAAGATATTTGTCCATTTCATCTAAGTCGTCAAATTTCTTGGCATAAAGTTGTACAAAATACTCTCCTTTCCTCTTAATGTCTGTGGTTTCTATTGTTAAAATGTTTCTTCCATGTGTTTTATCAGTGATTTGTCATTTTTTGAGATCAGTCTAGCTTGATATTTATAAACTTTGTTGATCTTTTCAAAAAACCAACCTTAATATATACACTCTACCATATATGAAATAGATACACAACCAGGATCTACCATGAAGCACAGGGAACTATATACAATATCTTGTAATAATCTCTAACAGGAAAGAATCTAAAAAGGAATAGACACGTATATATAACTGAATCACTTTGCCATCTACCTGAAACTAACAAAAAATTGTAGAATATATTTCAATTTTAAAATACTTTTAAAAAACAATCTTGCTTCTGTTAATTTTCTCTGCTGTATGTCTTTTGTTTACTTCATCAGTGTCTACTCTGATTTTTACCATGTCCTTCCTTCTACTTATTTTGCATTTACTTTTCCTTTTTTTAATCCCATAGCTTCTAAAAGTTGACTGTTAGATTGTAGACCACAGGCAGTAAAAGCTACAGGCTTTCCTCCCAGCACTGCTTTGGCTGCATCCCACAGTTTTGAGAAACTGTGTTTCATTACCATTCACTTCTAAATATTTCCTAATTTTCCTTATGGTTTCCTTTTTGATGAATGAATTTTCTAAAGCATGTTATTTAGCTTCCAAATATGGGAGGTTTTTCACAGAGATATTATCGTTATTGATTCCTAGTTTAATTGTGTTATGATCAGAGAATATACTATATATGATTTCAATCCTTTTAAATTTAAATTACTTTGTACTGTGAACCGATTTATGGCCTAGAATACAGTCTGTCTTTGGGAATGAGCCATGTGGGCATGGTGTTCTATAAATATCAATTAGGTCAAGACAGTTGAAGGCATTATTAAGATTGCATATATTTTTACTGATTTTCTATTTGGATACTATACTGATTGCTGAGAGAAGGATGTTGAAATCATCAGCTGTGATTCCAACACTGTTTGCTTCTCCCTTTAATTTTGACAATGCTTACTCCATGCATACATTTATGATTACATCTTCCTGAACATTTAGTCTTTTAATCATTAAAAAAGAAACATCCTTTTTAATCTCTGTTAATACCGTTTGCCTCGACATCTCTTTTGTCTGAGCCACTCCAATCTTCTTCTGATTATCATTTATATCATTTACATTTTTCCATCTGTTCTCTTTCAATCTAATATAATAATTGATATGATTGGGTTGAGGTCTATCATCTTATTTTCATTCTGTCTTCTCTGTTTTTTCTTCCTTTGTCCCTTCCTTCTACAGATCATTTGGATATTTTTTTAGAATTAAATTTTGGTTTATCTTTTGGCTGTGCGTTATTTTTTACTGGTTTCTCTGACAATTAAAATGTTCATCTTTAACTTTTCATTCTATTTAGTATTTAGAGTTAATACACCACTTCATATAAAATGTAGAAACCCTGCAATCATATGGGGAGCCCATTGACTCCCCTGTACTTCTCTACACTAGAGCTGTCAAATCTTTGTATACATTACAAATCCCACAATGTTATCATTTGTGCTTTAAACAATCAGATGTTTTACAGTTTTACTAGAAAGATGGTACTGATGAAATTATTTGCAGGGCAGCAATGGAGACACAGACCTAGAGAATAGACTTATGGATACAGCGGCGGAGGAAGGAGAGGAAGGGACGTATGGAGATAGAAACATGGAAACTTACATCACCGTATGTAAAAGAGACAGCCAACGGGAATTTGCTGTATGACTCAGGGAACTCAAAGCTGTGCTCTGTAATAGCCTAGAGGAGTGGAACAGGGAGGGAAGTGGGAGGGAGGTTCAAGAGGAAGGGGACCTATGACTGATTGATGTTGATGTATGGCAGAATCCAACACAATTCTGTAAAGCAATCATCCTTCAGTTAAACAAAACAAATTACAAAGAATAAAATTTTATTTTATATTTACCTTGGTATTAGGCATTTCTGACCTTTTTTATTTAAATTTACCACCACGCTTCTTAAAACTAGCTGAACGAAGATAACCACAGCACATTACTTGGCGTTCACCTGGCATGAATGCATAAAGCATGCATTAAAATTGCCCTGGTGTTTTCACTTAAGATCATGACAGTTAAAGCAACACCACTTGACACCAATTTGATTGCGAAGAAAACATAAGATGAGGTACTGCAACTGGGAAACCAAAACTGGTGATAAGGGAAATATTTACAAGATAATTCAAAGTACATTTATGTTGATGTTTCAGATTATAAATTGAAGCAACGTTAAATATTAGGCTTCCCAGTAGGCTTAGTGGTAAAGAATCTGCCTACTAATCAAGGAGATGGAGACATGGGTTTGATCCCTGGGTGGGGAAGATCCCCTGGAATGGGAAATGGCAACCCACTTCAGTATTCTTGCCTGGAGAGTTCCATGGACAGAGGAATCTGGTGGGCTAGTCTATGAGGTGGCAAAGAGGCAGACCCGACTAAGCACACACACACACACATTAAATATTAAAGCTTTTGTTCAAAATTCTCACCTCAAAGTAAAAAATCTCTTCAATAATATACAAAAATGTTGGGAAATATTTTCAACTCACTTTAAAAAGCACCTGTAGATGAGATGGATATCACTGATATCTTCAGGACATTCCATCCAAATGCAGAAGAATACACCTTCTTCTCAAATGTGCATGAAACATTCTCCAGGATAGACCACATCTCAGGTCACAAACCAAACCTCAGTAAATTTAAGAAAATTGAAATTGTATCAAGCATCTTTTCTGACCACAGCGCTATGAGACTAGATATCAATTACAAGAAAAAAAACTGTAAGAAACACAAACACATGGAGATTAACCATACGTGTCTAAATAACCAACAGGTTACTGAAGAAATCAAAAAACTTCTAGAAACAAATGAAAATGAAAACACAACAACCCAAAACCTACGGGTTGCAGCAAAAGCAGTTCTAAGAGGGAAGTTTATAGCAATCCTACTTCAAGAAACAAGAAAAACATCGAATAGACAGCCTAACTTTACACCTAAAACGACTGGAAAAAGAAGAGAAAAAAAAATTAGCAGAAGGAAAGAAATCACAAAGATCAGAGCAGAAGTAAGTGAAAAAGAAATGGAAGAAACAATAGTAAAGATTAATAAAACTAAAAGCGGGTTCTTTGAGAAGATAAACAAAATGGACAAACCTTTAGCCAGAATCATCAAGGGAAAAAAGAGAAAAATCAAATCAACAAAATCAAAAGTGAAAAAGGAGAGGTTGCAACAGACGATGGAGAAATACAAAGGATCATAAGAGACTGTTCTGAACAACTCTGGGGCGATAAAATGGATAATCTGGAAGAAACGGACAGATTCTTAGAAAAGTTCAATCTTCCGAGATTGAACCAGAAATTATGAAAAACCCAGTTATAAGCACTGAAATTGAAGCTGTGATCAAAAATCTCCCAAAAAACAAAAGCCCAGGACCAGATGGTTCCACAGGGGAATTCTGTCAAAGATTTACACAAGAGCTAATGCCTATGCTTCTAAAACTCTTTCAAAAAATTGCAGAGGAAGGAACACTTCCAAACTCATTCTATGAGGCCACCATCACCCTGATACCAAAACCAGACAAGCACAACAACAAAAAAGAAAACTACAGGCCAGCATCACTGATAAACATAGCTGCAAAAATCCTCAATAAAATTTTAGAAAACAGAATTCAACAACACAGTAAAAAAGCTCATACACCATGATCAGCTTATTCCAGGGATGCAAGGATTCTTCAATATATGCAAATCAATCAATGTGATATACCAATATTAACCAATTGAAAGATAAAGACAACATGATAATCTCAAGACATGCAGAAAAAGCCTTTGATAAAATTCAACACCCATTTATGATGGAAACTCTTCAAAAAAGTGAGCACAGAAGGAAACTACCTCAACATCATAGAGGCCATATATGAGAAGCCTACAGCAAACATTATTCTCAGTGGTGAAAAACTGAAAGCATTACTCCTAAGATCAGGAACAAGACAAGGGTGTCCACTTTCACCACTATTATTCAACATGGTTCTGGAAGTCCTAGCAACAGCAATCAGAGAACAAAAAGAAATAAAAGGAATATAGATTGGAAAAGAAGAAGTAAAGATCTCACTGTTGGCAGATGACACGATACTGTATATAGAAAACCATAAAGATACTATCAGAAAATTAGTAGAGCTAATCAGTGAATTTAGCAAAGTTGCAGGATACAAAATTAGTAGACAGAAATCAACTGTATTTCTCTATACTAACAATGAAAAAATCAGAAAGAGAAATTAAGGAATCAATCCCATTCACCATTACATCAAAAAGAATTAAATATCTAGGAATAAACTTACCTAAGGAGACAAAAGAACTGTACACAGAAAATTATATGACACTGGTGAAAGAAATCAAAGAAGACAGATGGAGAAATATACCATGATCCTGGGTAGGAAGAATCAATATTGTGAAAAAGACTATACTACCAAACACAATCTACAGATTCAATGCAATCCCTATCAAATTACCAATGGAATTTTTCACAGAACTAGACAAAAAATTTCACAATTCATATGGAAACACAAGAGACCCCAAAGAGCTAAAGCAGTCTTGAGAAAGAAGAATGGAGCTGAAGGAATCAACCTTCCTGACTTCAGATTATACTACAAAACGACAGTCATCAAGACAGTATGGTACCAGCACAAAAACAGAAATACAGACCAATGAAACAAGAGAGAAAGCCCAGAAATAAACCCATGCACCTGTGGGTACCTTATTTCGACAAAGGAGGCAAGAATATACAACGGGGCAAAGACAGCCTGTTCAATAAATGGTGCTGGGGAAACTGGACAGCTACATGCAAAAGAATGAAATTAGAACACTTCCTAACACCATACACAAAGATAAACTCTAAATGGATTAAAGACCTAAATGTAAGACCAGAAACTCTTGGAGGAAAACAAAGGCAGAACACCCGATGACATAAATCAAAGCAAGATCCTCTATGACCCACCTCCTAGAGTAACAGAAATAAAAACAAAAGTAAATAAGTGGGACCTGATTAAACGTAAAAGCTTTTGCACAGCAAAGGAAACTTTAAGCAAGGTGAAAAGACAACCCTCAGAATGGGAGAAAATAACAGCAGATGAAACAACTGACAAAGGATTAATTTCCAAAATAGACAAGCAGCTCATACAACTCAATACCAGAAAAACAAACAACCCAATCAAAAAGTGGGAGAAAGACCTAAACAGACATTTCTCCAAAGAAGACATACAGATGGCTAACAAACACATGAAAAGATGCTCAACATCCCTCATTATTAGAGAAAGGCTAATAAAAATTACAATGAGGCATCACCTCACACCAGTCAGAATGGCCATCATCAAAAAGTCTACAAACAATAAATGCTGGAGAGGGTGTGGACAAAAGGGAACGCTCTTGCACAGTTGGTGGGAATGTAAATTGATACAGCCACTATGGAAGACGGTATGGAGATTCCTTAAAATACCAGGAATAAAACCACCATATGACTCAGCAATCCCACTCTTAGGCATACACCCTGAGGAAACCAAAATTGAAAAAGACACATCCCATTGTTCATTGCAGCGCTATTTACAATAGCTAGAACATGGAAGCAACCTAGATGCCCATCGACAGATGAATGGATAAAGAAGTTGTGGTACATATACACAATGGAATATTATTGAGCCATAAAAAGGAACGCATTTGAGTCAGTTCTAATGAGGTGGATGAACCTAGAGCCTATTATACAGACTGAAGTAAGTCAGAAAGAGAAAATAAATATCGCATACTAATGCATATATACAGCATCTAGAAAAATGGTACTGAAGAATTTATTTGCAGGGCAGCAGTGGAGAAACACACAGAGAACAGCCTTACGGACACGGGGAGAGGGGAGGAGAGGGTGAGTAGCATGGAAACGTGCATTACCATACGTGAAACAGATAACCAACGGGAATTTGCTGTATGGCTCAGGAAAACTCAAACAGGGGCGCTGTATCAACCCAGAGGGGTGAGATGGGAGAAAGATGGGAGGGACTTTCAAAAGGGAGGGGATATACATATACCTATGGCGGATACATGTTGAGGTTTGACAGAAAACAACAAAATTCTGTATAGCAATTATCCTTATATATATATATATATTTTTTAAGTGTCTGAATCTGCATATTTTCAAAGCAAACACAGGATGTTAACTAAGGTGCAACTAAGGTAACCATCAGGGGTTATGAGTATGCCCGAAATAAAAAAAATGAAAAATAAAACAAGGATATGGGAATATTTTGAAAGTTAGCATCCATGAGAACTGAAAACTAAACTGACTTTAGAAAACATCAAATACATTCATTCCTTCATTAAACATTTACAGAGCTAAAAACCAGGGATTTAGTCTATCTTCAAGATACTCACAACCTTTTAAGAGAGACAAATTTTAAAAACTGAACTATTATTATTATTACAAGGGAGTTAAGAAAGGTTCCTGAAGACAGCTTATGAACTGAGTTTGAAGGAAGAGCAAAGTTTGTCTTTCGGTGCCTGAGTATTTCTGCTTTAGTTAGGAGTGGGTGTGCAAAGAAAGAAAAGGAAGACAAAGAAGGGCTTTCTCTGTTGGAACTAACATGATCAAAAACAGTAATCCAAAAAGTCACAGTCTGGAGAACTAGAACTGTCGCCAGGACATCAGCATAGGGATCCCTCTGATATCACATTAAAAAGGTCTAACTTTATTACCAGAACAAATGGGAAAGCCACTGAAAGATTTTAAGCAGGGGAGGAATATGGCCTATCCAACCTTTTCTTACTGCCTACATCTACCAGGAAGCCAAGAAAAATGAAAGCTCATAGTCAAAACTTCCTCTGCAGTGAGAGGTAAGCTTGTGACACAGTTCTAACCAATGAAGCATAAGAAGAAATCTAACTGGAAAGGCATCCATCCGGCAAAGATTTTGATTTCCTAATGAATATCTTTCCTTGACTGGCTCTGCCTTTTCCCTCACTTCCTTCCTTGAATTCGGGCATGATGTCTAGAATGGTGCAACCATCCTGCAACCATGAAGGAAAGGCCAGGACCATTCGAATCACCCCAACGATAACAAGCGGGACTGCTGCACCAAAGCCAGCAGCATCTCTAGACTTCTTGCTGTGAGAGAACAGAAATCCTTGTTGTTTTTACTTTTTTTCTTAGCTGTTGATTTATTTTTTGGCCACACCATGAAGCATGCAGGGTCTTAGTCCCCCAACCAGGGATCAAACGCAAGCTCCCCTGTACTGGAAGCACAGAGTCTTAACCACTGGGTCTCCAGGGAAGTCCACAGAAATCTGTGGTTATTAATAACCCATCTTATGCTGGGATCACTAAGACCAGAACGGCTCCCTGACCAGGAAGTTTTAAGACTTAATCTGTATTTTAGATGTTCTTTACTAAATCAGTGTATATGGACTGGGAGTGGGGAGTTAGGGAGACTTGCCTGGAGGCTTGTTATAGGGTCTGAAGCAAGGTAACCATCAGGAGGACGGTAAGGAAGGCAGGACGGGATAGGATGGATGAGGGGGTCTGTACAGCTTCTAGATTTCTAGTTTGGGCAACTGCAGCAGCAGGGGTGAGGGTGTGCCACTCTCCACAACAGGGGCACACTGTCTGAGATCCCTGCGGGGCACCTACGTGAGAATGGAGAAAAAGGGTCGACTCTTTGCATCTGGAGGTCAGGCGTGAAGCCTGAATTTGACATAGAGATTTCAAAGTAGCCATTCGGCGAAGGGGCTTCCCTGATAGCTCAGTTGGTAAAGAATCCACCTGCAGTGCAGAAGACCCTGGTTTGATTCCTGGGTCAGGAAGACCTGCTGGAGAAGGGATCGGCTACCCTCTCCAGTCTTCTTGGGCTTCCCTTGTAGCTCAGCTGGTAAAGAATCCGCCCGCAAAGCAGGAGACCTGGGTTCGATCTCTGGGTTGGAAAGATCCCCTGGAGAGGGGAAAGGCTACCCACTCCAGTATTCTGGCCTGGAGAGTTCCATGGACTATAGAGCTGCAAAGAGTCAGACACGACTGACCACCTTTCACTTTCATTCTGTGAAAAGGAACTAAAACAGGAAATATGTGAGTACAAGCACAGTCTGAACAGGATGAGTAAAAATGAGGTCCAGCCAATCGATTTAGACAAAACCAGGTAAGTGGTTGCCTACGGCTGGGTGTGAAGGTGGGAGAGGAACGTGGAGTGACTGCTAACTGGTATGGACTTTCTTGGGGGGGATAATGAAAATGTTTTCAATTAAATTGTGTGATGGTTGCACAACATTATAAACACACTAAAAATCACTGAATGGGTGAACTATATAGTATGTGAATTTTATCTCAACAAAGTTATTTTAAACATTAGGAGAAAGGGAATAACTTGGGAATATCAACATAAGGAAAAAGAGGGTCTAAGATAGGAACAGAGGGAGCCGTGGCCAGAAAAAAAAGGGGGGAAGAGTTTCAAGGAGGGATTGGTGTTGGGACTTCCACGGTGGTCCAGAGGCTGGGACTTCAAGCTCCCAAAGTGGGAGGCCTGGGTCCAATCCTTGGTCAGGGAGCTGGATCCCACATGCGGCAACTAAGACCCAGAGAAACCAAATAAATAAATAATAAACAAACAAATAAATATTTTTTTAAAAGAAGGGATCAGTTGTCAACAAAGTCCAATGCAAGATAGGTTGATTAAACCTAATACAGAAATACCAAATGTAACAATATGGAACTCATGGCTGAGCAAAGGGTGAGTGGTTTCAAGCTGCAGCAGCAGAAGTAGTTTCTACTAAGTCAAGAAATAAGTAAGAGCATGGAAACAGTGAGAGACTTTATTTTTGGGGGCTCCAAATCAGTGCAGATGGTGACTGCAGCCACAAAATTAAAAGACGCTTGCTCCTTGGAAGAAAAGCTATCACCAACCTAGACAGCGTATTTAAAAAGCAGAGACATTGCTTTGCCAAAAACAAAGGTCCATCTAGTCACAACTATGGTTTTCCAGTAGTCATGTATGGATATGAGAGTTGGACTATATAGAAAGCTGAGCAGTAAAGAACTGATGCTTCTGAACTGTGGTGTTGGAGAAGACTCTGAGAGTTCTTTGGACTGAAAGAAAGATCAAACCAGTCAATCCAAAGGAAATCAGTCCTGAATATTCATTGGCAGGACTGATGCTGAAGCTGAAACTCCAAATACTTTGGCCACCTGATGCAAACAACGGACTCACTGAAAAAGATCCTGATGCTGGGAAAGATTGAAGGCGGAAGGAGAAGGGGGTGACAGAGGATGAGATGGTTGGATGGCATCAACGACTTGATGGACATGAGTTTGAGGAAGCTCCAGGAGTTAGTGATGAACAGGGAAGCCTGGTGCACTGCAGTCCATGGGGTCAGAAAGAGTTGGACACATGACTGAGCAACTGAACTGAACTGAAGGAATGGGAGGTGGCAGATAAAGAACCTTTCACAGGGAACTTTTCTTGCCAAGAGAAGAGCTAGCGGAATAGGGAGGTTTGCGTTGTTTTTGAAAGGACGCACCTATGATGTTTATATGTCAGGAGCAGGCGCCAGCAAACAGGGAGCAAGAGAAGACAAAACAGCGGAGTCAACTCCCCCAAGAGACAGAAGACAAGGAATTCACGGCATAAGCATAAAGCGCCCATAAGGAGGCGGACGAATGGGTGGGAGGGAAGATTACGATGCCAGTTAATATGCAGGGGCAAGAAGTTTCAAGTGCTATTACTTGGTGGCACTGATGTCTTCAGAGTTAGGAGACAGAAGTCACTGGCTGAGGGTGAAGGGCTAGGCTTGAGGATCTGAGGAGGAAATAGACATTCAGATTATTATGGGAGGGGGATTTTCTTCAAGGAAGAAGTTTAAAAGCAGAGACATATTTCATATATTTTTTAAAACTGTAATATATCACATGGCCTTGTACATAATAAATTGCCTGCAAATCCCTCGACACACACGGTGTCCGTGGTCAAGAATAACCCCATGATGCTTGAGAGCGAGACCTGAAATATGCAATGTCCTGCAAGAACACAGCTTTCAGGTGACCAGGACAGTCCCCGGCCAGTCACAGTCCCAGACCTGAGAGCCGAGGCCACAACTCTCCACACTCCGTGACACAGTAAAAAGAGTAAATGGGCTGTTTAGCTGTAGTTGCTAGAAAAGAAATAAAAACTCTTTGCTTCTCTTGAGAGTTCAGAGCAGGTGTCCTCCTAAGATGCTCAAATAATGTTCTGTGAAAGCCTTTGTCAGCTACTGAGTGGTACTCAAAAATAATTTTTATTATAGCTGGTACCTACTTATGTTTCCAGTTCGACATTCCGTGATGTGATCTCAAGACCCCTACCTTCTAATCACATGGACATGTTCTGAGCTATCTAAAAACAAATGTGTTTCCTAAATTGTTCCCTATTCTTAAGTGGTTCTGCTGGCTTGGGGGTTTGCTCTGAGTCCCTCTCTGTCTAGCTGGATACTACTCAGCCTGCATGCTGCAACAGTAACATCACCTCCTCCTGGAAGGCTTCTCTGATCACCCCAGCCAGAAGCATCACATCATCAGAATTACTCCAACCATCCCTTTTATAATAATCTGTTACTTCATGCTCATGCTAATTATTTTACCTTTCCCTGCTTTAAATTCTTAGAATTGTGCTTTACATGATGCCTTTTTTAGCAGGATGCTTTTTTTGCACATAGCAAAAACAGGGCGTGTTTACTCAGATATCATCTTCATGTTACCAGTGGGAACAGCAGGTCTGTGTCAGAGCCCCTGAGAGACTAGACTAAGATGGCACAGTTAGTGGCAGAGCTGGAACCCAAACCAAGACTCTAAACTCTTATTCCTGTAGTCTCATTAAACCACTGCTTGTTATCTGCCTGGTTCTATGCTGTAACTGCAGTCTCAAAAATTAAGCTCTTAACCTTTAAGTTTAGACAAAGATTTCAGACTTCTCTGAAAAAGCTTTCTTCTAGATTGGATTTAATAGGTTTGGATGCAAGAAAAAACAGTAGGTATTTTTTCTTTCTTTTCTTCTTCTTCTTTAGCTCTCAGCATCCTCTGTCACCACAGAGCTGAAGTAAGGGTGACTTCTATGCTAGTGGTGACCTGGTGGATGGGATGAATTTGTCTTTTTCATGAATGTACTCGCTGTACTTGCACAGCTTGGCCTCTGATGCTTCCATCACATTTGTGATTCATAGCTGGAAAGCGCACAGCACTTCAGTTACGGGAACCCAACCAGTAACTGCAAAATTTCAGCACTGCTATTGGGAGTGACCTGAAAAGTTATCATTAAGGGCAAGGGTTATACCTCAGACCCTTTGTTATTCCTACCATCTAATATTATACCCTGTAGGTGATGAAAAAATAAATGTCTGTTTTTAAAATAACTGAGTGAAGCAAAATGAACCCAATATCATGTGTCGAGTTCAACTTGATTGTTTTAATTAGCATAAACTGACTTAGACCTAGAATTTAACTCCTAGCAAGGAATTTGTTTATAAAGATAAATTAATT
The DNA here is from genome assembly GCF_032405125.1 of Capricornis sumatraensis. Lineage (NCBI taxonomy): Eukaryota > Metazoa > Chordata > Mammalia > Artiodactyla > Bovidae > Capricornis > Capricornis sumatraensis. The sequence goes on along the minus strand of NC_091090.1, from coordinate 8,244,424 downwards.
GCAAAAGAAAACTAAATAATAAACTATCATTTTCTCTAATTCACTAAATGAGTAACACTCTTTTTTCTTTGGGTCTCAGCTGCAGCACACAGGATCTTTAGTTGCAGCACATGGGATCTAGTCCCCCGGTGAGGAATCGAACCCTGGTCCTATGCACTGGAAGCTCAGAATCTTAGCCAGTGGACCGCCAGGGAAGTCCTGAGATTGGTAATTCTTAATGGAAGATGCAGATTCCAGGAGAAGCTGTGAACCACAGTTACTCCACTGAACATGCTTCCATGGTTTGAAGCAGAGAGGCTCTGGGAACATGATGAGGCCAAGAGAGTCTGTGTCGACCACCTACTCATCTAGGGGAAGGTAATGCGGAGAGTCCCTGGGAAAATCTAAGGCATGTGCCTTGACAGCTTCATCAAATGGCCACTAAAAATTCACTCCACTGAGCTTCTCTCTTTCACTGAGAATTCTGGGCACATGATTCTCTGGAATGTGAATGACACAGTTAAAAATCACACAGTGGTTCCTTTTCCCTGAAACGGGAAGTGAAGTTATTTACTCAGTCCTGATGGACACAAAGCGCACTTTTGCTTTTCCTGATATCAAACAAGGCTGCCCTTATTCCACTGAGCTGATGAATAGGGATCATGTTCCAGTGTCCACACTGGGTATTCTCAAGGGCCTTATATGTAATTGTCTCCACTCTCCTGAAGGGCTCCCAAGGCTCTTTCTTGTAATCTAATGGTACCTCAATTACCCATATCACTTTCTGAGATTTCCTTAAAACCAAGATTGTCATTGTCTGGTCCTCATAACAGGTGTCTAGGGTAACAGGCATTGTGTAAAGTCACAGCATCAAATCTTATAAGTCCTCAGGAAAAGTATCCTTCTTACAGACCCAGAATGAGCACTTGGTTTCCAGACTGTCTCACATCAATATGAAATCACTTCTCCTCATCAATGTATTTTATATACATATATATATCAATCACTATATATATATGTATCACACAGCACAAGTTCTTTAATTTCACATACAAAGTGCATATTTCTAGTTATCTGAGCTCCTTTTTATCTGTTAGAGAATTGGGGTTGAGCCCTTGTTGGGTGGTTAATAATTTCACATTCTCATAAGCTATCATTAAAATTTAGGGAACTCCTAAGCCAGTAAAGATGAGTTTGCAAGTGTGTGAAAATAAAAAGGGATTGTTGCTGCTGCTGCTGCTGCAGCTAAGTCACTTCAGTCGTGTCCGACTCTGTGTGACCCCATAGACAGCCTCCTACCAGGCTCCCCCGTCCGTGGGATTCTCCAGACAAGAACACTGGAGTGGGTTGCCATTTCCTTCTCCAATCCATGCAAGCGAAAAGTGAAAGTGAAGTCACTCAGTCATGTCCGACTCTTGGTGACCCCATGGACTGCAGCCTTCCAGGCTCCTCCATCCATGGGATTTTCCAGGCAAGAGTACAGGAGTGGGGTGCCATTGCCTTCTCCGAAAGGGGACTGTTAGTAGTTGCCAAATATAAATATCTGTATCAATTACTTCTAGCTTTATGAGGGAGAGACTGAGATGAGATGTTGATTATTCACTTGTGAAAGTGAAGTTGCTCAGTCATGTCCGACTCTGCAATCCCATGGACTGTAGCCCACCAGGCTCCTCCAACCATGGAATTTTCCAGGCAAAAGTACTGGAGTGGGTTGCCATTTCTTTCTCCAGGGGATCTTCCTGACCCAGGAATCGAACCTGGGTCTCCCACACTGTAGGCAGACACTTTTACCATCTGAGCCACCAGGGAAGCCTGATTATTCACTTAGAACTAAACAGCTGCAGCCACTCAGATGAGAGATGTGGATTTTTTTTTTTTTTTCCTGCTGCAAAACTTCCCCAAAGCATGCTGGGTCCTGATGACAAAGTCTCCCCCCTGGGAAAAGTATTTCTCTCCCTACCTGGGAAGAAACATCCTGAAATTTCCTGTCCAGTTGAACTCCTTTCTGGACGTATGGAAAACAGAAGCGATATCCTCCACCAAGTAAAGCAGCCAAGTGCTAACTGAACTTCTCCTATGTTCGAAGGCATCCCCAAATCTCTTTCACATTTCCAGATACACCAGCAGATCTTAAACCCACTTCCCTCATTTGACCACTAGAGAAACGCTGAGTGACTTACCCACAGACTGAGACTGGGATAAGAATACTCGACAGGACTATAACTTGTAAGAAAACAAAATCGTTTTATTTGATACTTATTTTGCATCAGCTACTGCTAAAAAGCAACCCAAGTTCTGGTTTTCTAATTTGCTAGAATCCAAAAACTTCAGAGGTATTTCCCACGGAGAAAATTCTGCAGGAAATGGCGTTTTGAAAGGGAGAAGGGGAAAAAAAAATCCACCCCTGTTTTCCTTAGGGGAAAATGTTTTATTTGTAGTGAACATGAAACAGTGATGAAACAGACATTCTCCTGGAGCAGTCTAAGGATGTTCACTTATCACATGACTTTGAGTAGTTTAGCACAAGACCTTGGTACGAACAAGAGCACAGCTGTCAACAAATGACACTAACATGGCACTGAACTTTCTGAGAAAAAAATTCTAACCAAATCCATTTTCCTGTAATTAGTGATTTACATTTTCAGTACAAACTCCAGAGCAATATTTTAACATCCAGAAAGATAAAATAAGAGCTGGGATTTAGCAAATGCTGAATTCTGAGCACTGTCCGGAGAAAGTGCAAAAAAATTTTTCTCTTCAGCCCAATTCTGAGTTGTATTTGCCCAGTTATGGAAACAGGCACTCACTGAGGGATTTTCACTCATTTGATAAATATTCTTTACACAACAGGCAATGGGGATACAGCCCTAAATGAGAGACTTGGTCCAAGCCGTCAAGATGCTCACAACCCAGCAGATTAGGCAAATATGAAGCACACACAGGACGTCAGTCTGTACAGGGGATCTTGTGAAATGAACTATGGTGCTAAACAGTCACTCTCAGCTTTCCTAACCAAAGGCAAGTTTAGGATAAATACTTAACTGACAGATAACTAAACAAAACGTAGTCCTATCTCATTTTCTCTGTCTGCACTTTTCTCTGAAACACTTGATGGTTGATCTAACAACCTATAACAGAATTTTAATTCTGGTTCCAGCATGGATGTGTATTGGACTGGTAATCTCTTTTTAAAATCAAAATTGTAAATTTTGTTCATATCTTGACTGTGCTTGATTTTTTTTTTCACTTCTAGATGGGTTATTCTATTAATCAGATATTCAAAAATGGTTGGTTTATAATAGACACAGTTTATGTTGTTTCAGATAACTTTGAATTAATTAATCTAATAAAGACTTTAAGATTTGCAGACAAATCTTTTATTTTTACACATTTTTAATTCAATTTTACAAAATGTAATGATACCTATCAGGTACTGAATAGCTATTATAAACTAAATGGGCTTTTGTTTCTGGTTTTCTTTCCTTTTTTTTTTTTTTTTGCCTCACTGCACAGCTTCTGGGATTCTAGTTCCCTGAATCCAGGGCCCCTGCAATGGAAGGGCAGAGTCCTAATCACTGGGCCACAAGGGAATTCCCATAAATGGGTTTTTTTAAAAAACATGATTACTGGTAAACCCTGCCCTCCCCTTACAGCCCGGTAAGATACTATTAGCCCCATTTTACAGGAAGGGAAACTGAGGGTCTGAGAAGTTGAGTCTCCCAGCACCACACAATTAGTTAGCATTGGAACCTCTGATTATCTGATTGGTTATTTTATTCTCTTTACAGTCCTAAATTGAGCCCAGAGTTCTCACCCACCAGGACACGACGCATAATTCCTCATCGAGCAGCATTATAAGGGTGTTAGAGTAATACAGTCAAAGCTTTCAAGCAACCAGAGTCCAGTCAAATATCCAGGGTGCGACAAAACACCGGATTAACAAGGGAAATGAAATGTGAAATAACTTCTCAGGTACATAGCAAGCCGATGGAGGGTGTTTAACTATGAAGTCTTTGCTAAGATGACCAAGCCACTCACCCATTGCTACCAGCAACCTCCTAGCTGTGGGAAACTCCCCGGGAAAGAAGGGGAATCATGTGGGCTTAAGTGGGGGTTGGCCTGGAAACTCATCAAGAAACGCTGCGTCGGGAGAGCTTGCGCTTCTCGGTTTTGCTCTGTCTCCAGCAGACCTAGCGCTACCACAGTTCCACTGAATCAGTGCAGCCAGGTCACCCGTTTAAGGAGGGATGGGTGGTTCACCTTTTGAGGGTAAAGCCGGATCACTATCATCATCACTTTGCGAAAGTCATCAGACGTCCCTAGTAAAACATGGAGCGCTTTCTGGCTGAACAGGAATACAAACTTGCAAGTCTAAATGGCAATGCACACCGATCAAATTGCCCTGCGCTAACTCCCTAAAAGCTCCCAGTGCGGTCGGATACCCAAGTGAACAGCGGCGGCTGGCTGACTGCACCCAGAAAGCTTCCGGCCACTGCCAGATGGTCAAGGAAGCTGACAGCCACCGCAAGGCTGCATTCCTGAGGTCAGGCCGCTTTTAGGGGCTGTCTCTCCCCTTCCAGCACAGCGGCTCCACAACACAAGAACTCTGCCAAAACCACTCCCGGGGAACTCATGCTGGGGAGTCGCTTCAAAGCAAACATGTTCCTTTTGGCTTAGGGGCTGTGGGCTCGCAATTCAACACCCTCCCTTGCTGGCTTCTGAACACGCCTATGATTAATACTGGTACCCGGGAAAGAGAACTTCTTCTGACCTTGAGCGTGCGCGCTAAATAAATTACCTCGGAACGAAAGTGGTGAGATCTCAGAACAGCATCTGGGGGAGGAAAAAAAAGAGAAAAACGAGACTTCAATTAACTCCTTGTTCTTCACCTGCCAAGTCACCGACGACTTACCTGGGGGGCCGGGGGCCGGAAGGCGCGTTCCGGACGCCTTGAACGCAGTGGGGACAGCCCGCAGGGCGGGCTGGCTGCTAGGCCATCAGTTTAGAAGTTTCAGGGAAAGTTTTGGGGGAGTTAGGGCGCCCCGAAGTCTCCCTGCCCCAGGCTCCGGCGCCGGGGGGCGCGGGTGGAGGCGGCTGCCGCAGCCTGGACTCGGCTCGGTCACCCCGGGCTCAGGCGCCGAGCCCGAGCGTCCGCCGCCTCCCCTCTCCCGGGGCCGCGCGCGCCGCGGGCACCACGACCCGGCGGACCGGAGGAGGCGGCCAGGGCTTGAAACACCGAAGCGCACCGGGCCGGGGGAGGGAGAGCGAGGACGCGGTGAGGGCAGCGGCGCGGAGGGAGCGAGCCGCGTTCCCCTCTCCAGACCCGCCGAGCGGTGCCCCCGGCCCCGAAGAAGCCCGCCGCGACGCGCCTCACCTCGGCTCCTTGAACGACCCGAAAAGACCGATTTCATGGGATGCCTCCCCTTCTGGAGCCTGCGGTGCCAGCAGCAGAAAAAGACGATGGTGGCGATGGTGCCCAGCAGAAGCAGCAGGAGGAAGAGGGCACATTGGATGCTATAGGGTCTCAGCAGGACGAGGAACGCGGCGGCGATCATGGTGCGGGCGCGGCGCGGCCGGCCGGCGGGCGGCGGGACCGGAGGGCGGCGGCACAGGCACCCGCGCGGGGCGCACGCGGCGCGGCGAGCGCGGCTCAGAGCGTCATGCCCGGCGCTCGCGGCCCCGCGCCGGCCCAATGGCTGCGCACCCGCGCCCGCCGCGCTGTGCGAATGAGCCCGGGCTGCGGGCAGCGCTGCCCATGACTCAGCAGACGACGGCCCGGCGGGCACTCGGCGGCGGGGAGCCGCCCCCGCCCCCCGCGGGCGCCCCCGCCCCGCCCCGCGCGCAGCCCCCGGGCGCAGCCCCGCCGCAGACGCGGCGCGGGGGGAGGGGGAGGGCCCGCCCCGCGGGCCGCGCCGGCCCCGCCCGGACCCCGCGCATCGCCCCGCGGCCGCCGCGGCCGCAGCATCCCGAAGCCGGAGCTCGTAGGGCGGGGCGGGCGCGGGGCGCGGGGGGCGGGCGCGGGGCGCCGCGGCGGGGGCCCGCGGATGACATCACGGCCTGGCTGCGGCGGCGCGCGCGGACATGGCTGCGGCGGCTCCGGCGGCCCCCGGCTGCGCCCCGGCCTGAGCGCCCTGCGCCCTCCCGCCGGGCCGCCGGCCGGTCCGCGCCGTCCGCGGGGCTCCGGCCGGGCGCCCCTTCGCTCCCTAGCGCCGGGGCTGCCGCCTCCCTGGCCACGCGCGGCCGGATCGCTGGGGAGTCCAGCGACAGGGGGCGCCCGGGAGCCGGGGGTAGACCGCAGGGCGCCGGCGGGAGCCTCCGGGCAGTGCTGCCCCCGCCTCCCACCTCACCGCGCCCCGACCCGCGCGGCTGGGGCTTCGGAGGATGCAGCCGGGTGAGCGATTGCTTGCGGGAGGGGGGAGTTCCTGCACGACCACGCGTGAGCCCCAGTCAGGGCCTCCCTGGGATTCGGGGTTCCCCGGAACAGGGGGCCCACTACCTCTCCGGCCCCCCCTGAACTGGACGCGCGCCCCAGCTCGGGTCTGCAGACGTGACCCCGACCACCCCTAACTTGGCACAGTTTGGCAGCCGAGAAGTGGGCACTTGCCATCCCCTTCTATCCGTCCATTCGTTGACCCTAGAACCTCGCCTCCTTTAGTGCAGCTGGAGGGAGAAGCAATTTCAGTTTATGGAACCGGCAGATGGAGAAGCTGGAGGTTGACTTGTAAATGCTCGGAGGAGAGATTTTGTAGGGAGAGGGAGGAAATAGTGATCTGTCACACTCAAAAGGCACACACTCCTCTCCATCTTGCCCGCTCCCCTTCCTTCGTCATCAGCAAAAAGGATCCTGCAGTTGGAGGTTGTCCCGGGGCCGCTGGCGCAGTGCGGACGCAGGAGGCGCGGAGAGGGCGCCGCAGCGGCCGCCGGGCACCGGGGTCGGAACCAATGACAACAGCGACCTCGGCCGGCCGGTTTTGCGCCTCTGGCTGCTGCCCCCTAGCCGGGGCTGGTTTGTTCGTGCGGGGCTGGGTTTTGCTTGTTTTATTTACTTGAATAATGAAACAGCAATTAGAATGACAAGGTAACCCATTACTACATGTGTGGAGTTTCTGCTAACTACTAAGGTGAAAAACATTTAAGAGGCTGAAAAAATCGTGTAATTTTGTAAAATTATGGAAAGCAGTTAAAGAATTGATGGCAATTCTTGTTTTGTTACTTGCTTGTAGGATATCAAAATCCGTATAGTTTTCTAACTATACGTAATCTACTGTTCAGCTCTGCATAAAGGATTAACTCTTGATGTTCTTAAGGCCTTTAACCATCATCATATCTAAGCGTTATGGGACACTCAAAAAGGCATTGCCTAGCGCATGTCTTAAATGCGATTCATCACCACGGGAAACATGGGGTTGAGTTTCTTATGAACATCTTGTTTCTTAAAACAACATGTTCTGGTTTGAAGATGGACCTTGCTTGCAGTGGTTGTATAAAGTGAGAATGGTGGATCAGAGTGCCTGCAGGATGGGCTTACCAGCAAGGTCCCAGGCTCTTGGGCTGACAGGTAGCACAGTATCTGTGCAGGTAGCTCAAAGGTTTCCTGATTCTGCAGCCACTGCAGTGAGACACCACATTCCCATCCACTGTGCAGGGGTCATTGAGGAAAAGTCTGGGAGCCTGCCCTGAGGGGCACACCAGAAAAGAAAGAATTCCATATCCCTTTGCTTCGCAGAGGCACAATGGAGTAATTTAAAGCAACAACAAAACTGAATTAACCTTTTGCAAACATTGGGAGAAATATCTCACAGAAGATAGGAAGGTCATCTTTACTTTATCCTTCTTATTGAGGAGAATTTCTGAGTGAGAAGAAATGGCCCAACTCTCCTTGAAACATGCCTAAGAGCACAAACTCAGCATAGTAACCAGTTTGCCCCAAACTGTACATTTATAACAACAAAAAGCAACTAAATAGCAATTTTAGTTTTCTGAGCTATAACTTGAGCACAACTGTTATCATCCTGAGTCTTACTGCAGCCATTTGTAAGTTTCAAGTGCACACAAGAACATCATTTATCTCTTTTGGCAGGCAAATACTTTACTGCCCTGCAGTTGATTATAGATACTTCGTTTTAGAGCTGTTCATTTTTGTTCTTTGCATCAAAATCTCAAGGATACTAATAATAAGCTAACCAAATCGTTGAAAGAATTTAGTATTTAGGTTCTATTGTTATTTTCTGGCATCTTTGTTGCTAATTTATTATCCCCTCTCCAAATGATGGCATGTTATTAATTGCTTCTTTCTGTGTGGTTGTGCAATGCTAATGCATTGTGGAATTCAATAAATATTAAATCAGCCAATCAATCCTTTTGGAAGTTAATTTAGTAGAATTCATACCTATTCTTTCCAGTAGGTTTTTATTAATAAAGAATAATTGATATTATAGCAAAATCACAAATTTAAAGTCTGCAGGTAGCAATGGAGGAGGAAGGTCTTTCATACCTTGGAATGAAAAATCAAGATGGAAAAGTATATATAATTTTTTAATTTTTATGATAGTGAGTTAGCACTGTCACCCAAGACAGTGAAGTTGTGAAAATTAGTGAAGAGAATTTGGTATTAGGGATGTAGATGATACATCCTGCAGCCCTTTTTCCCTTTAGATTTTCAACCAAATTGAGAACGCATACAAGGATTCAAAAGGAAATTAAGAGCCTGTCTTAGACTCAGAGCCAAGATGAAGCATCTTATCCCTTTTCTCCCTAACTCTGCTGACCCGCCCAGTCACAAATGAAGTATAGTCCTTCCCAACACTAAGGCAGGAAGGAACCCTACCTGTACTGCTTCTCACCTGAAGACCAGGGGCTCAAAAGAGCCTGACACCCTCCAGTCCACGTGGCCTGCAGCACAAGTGAGCAAGAGACAGGACCATCTGTGAGAGGGACCTTTCCTACACCAGCCCTGCCAATAGTGGTCCCAGTCCCTCCCCAGGAACCCTCATCAAGGAGTCATTCTGCTCCCAAAGATAAACGTAGTAAGGGGCTTAATAAGGTGACAGAAACATCTACAGTATCTCCCTAAAGGTAGGAATGGCACGAATTCCCCATGTGTGCATCAGAAAGAAACATCAAGTAGTGTCTTCACCTAAGCTGTGTGGTGACCAGTTGAGGAGAAGACAGGGATTGTAGATGACTCAGGTTTGGGGCTCAGAGGAAGGAACAGTTGTGAAGGCAGAAAAGACAAACTGAAGTTCGGACCCACTGAGGAGCCAAGTTGTCAGAAAGTCATCCATGTGAAATTACCCACGGAAACCCTGCTGGGGAATCAGAAGCAGAGAAGGGTGGGAACCGCACACATCAGTTATAGTTGAAGTCACGCAGGTGGACAGAATTAAAAAGGAAGAGAAAGTGTGGAAAGAACTGAAATCTGTTGAGGTTTATCCTGATGGGGCTTTTTTGTAAACCTACATTTCTGGAAATGCCTCATAGAGTAACTATGGTTTCCTTTAATCATAGAACTATGTATTAGATCTGTGGTAAAGAACTGTAAGTCAGAACTGCCAAGTAAACTATGAAAAACTTAATGATCAAATTTTTTATCATAGATATTGTTATATCCCAATGATCTGTACTGTTCTAGTGTGTGATCGCTTAGGAGTGAATATGATCTGAACTTCATGCATTCACAGAGAGTGTCTAAAATTCAGAACCATGCACATCCATCTCCTGACCCTAAACATGGTAAATTGCTTGAGGAAATTGGATCCCAAAGATTACAGGTGAGGAACTTTGAAGTGTGTCCATATTCCATTGGAGAACAAAGAAGCTAACTAAAAGAATTGTGGACAGACTGACATGACAGCTGTGGATTGAGCAAAACTTCTTTTTGAAAGGGTTATCTTGAAGATTCTGACTTTCGAGAACTATGGTGATTGGTAGTGCAAAGAATCAGAAGACGTGAAATTCCTTAAAAATTTATTGAATGAAATAATTTTGCCTGTTACACATAATAATAATAATTTTAAAAAGAAAATCTTTACACTTTGTGCAGAAAGTGAAAAAAAAAATAGATTCAGAACTTTGGAGACGTCTAACCCCTTGAGGGCTGGGAAATGAGAGCAGGAAGTGCTTCCTGTTCAGGGGCTTCTCAGGACAGGTGCACATCCGGAGTAAGGAGTCAGAGCACAGAGGACCCGTGGTGAAGAGCCCTCTGCACACCCTCCGGGAATCGGTTCATCACACTGGAAGAGGCTGAAACCAGACGGGAGGGGGTTGGAGAGGGACTAGGATGTGGAGAAGAGGCAAGAGCGATGTCTACAATCTTTGGAGAAATTTAGCTCTAGAATGCATGGGCAGAAATGCGAGTAAAGCCCAATAATTGTGCTCTCGTCAGAATAGGATACAACTTGGGAGAAGGAGCCAATAGTGGAAGAGAAATTGTGAGTTGAAGGGAGGGGAGAAGACGACCACCTCTCCCATGTGTTTTGTGGTTCAGCTACTTGGCCTCAGGCTCCCTGAGTCTCCCAGACGTGTTGTTTCTGCTCTCAGGCTGCCTCTGACTCTACAGAGTTAAAACTGGCCCTGACTGGTTGTGGTGGCTCCCTACCCCAAGCCCTCCCCACCGGCCCTGGCTACTAACGTTCAGATAGAAGAAGGATTTTTAGGGAAAGAGAAAGAATACCTTGGAATATCGCTGAGGCTATTTGTAAGCGTTTATTACAAACTTCGGTGGAAGTGAGCGGATGACCTGATTGGTAATCAGGCAGAGATATTCCACTGGAATGTTACCCCGGAAAACAAAAAATTTAGGTGAGAATGAGTCTAGCAATAAGTTACTTGAAATCATACCTTCTTGATTGAACTTCTTTACTCTCAGAAATTGGTGGTGTGAAAAGAATTGGGAGAAATCTGAGAAAGGTTGTATGCTTGTTCATTCCCAAGTGGTTTTCATGACAGTCTGAGACCAGGGCCTGTACCAACCGTATACATGCCCTTGGATTGAAAGTCCAAGGAGCCACATCATTTGGGAGCATCACTACAGCATCTAATGTAATCCAGGAGGCATTTTCCAGCCACCAGAATCAGGGGCGCCATCATATGAATGGATCACTATTCTCTTTTAAAATTTTGCATTTGAAGGTAAAAGAATTATTCTTTGCAATAAATATCAAATATTATTTATAGCAAATATGTCCTATAAAAGATCTTTATTTTACCATAATAAAAATTTGAAAAACAAAGGCCATCATTAATAAGAGAAAGTATCTTATATGACATCATCCCAAATTGTTCTTTTATGTTTTAGAAATTTTAGAGCCGGATTCAGATTTGTTGTCCTAGCGGTGGCAAAATTCATAATCATTCTTGAGGCGGGGAGGGGTTTGTTCTTTTTTTTGTGAATGCTACAGACTTCTCGAAAAAGTCTGCTGACTTTGAAAGTTTAAAAACATCAATATAATTGAATTCATCTCCTCTGTAATGCTTTGCAGACGGTTTTTGGAAAGTAATCATTTATTATCCAGAAGCAAATAGACTTCATTTCTATAGTTTCCACACTGAGTGTGGGATTAGTCATGCAGCAAAATACTGAGTCATTTGGCTGGAAAATTTACTCATAGTTGTATGAACTGCCAATGGAAGATGTGAGAGCTGTTCATAAATCAAATTATAAAGCTCTCAGAGTTATAAATCACTGCCCAAACTTGTTCATTATTGTTCAGATAGTGTGGACTACTTCTACCATTTCTAAGAATGGGCAACGTATACAAAGCAAGTTTGAAAGCAGAAGTCATTGCCTTCTAGATCCAAGATAAGAGTTGTCATATTCATTACAAGCATTTCAACATTCTTAAGGGAAAAAAAGCAAGGTAAGCAAGTGGTTTATAGTCGAAGCCCACCCAGGTGGCTCCACGATAAAGAATCTGCCTGCCAATGCAGGAGACTCAGGAGATTTCGAGTTCAGCCTTTGGGTTGGGAAGATCCCCTGGAGAAGGAAATGGCAACCCACTCCCGTGTTCTTGCCTGGGAAATCCCATGGACAGAGAGGCCTGGTGGGCTGCAGTCCATGGAGTCACAGAACAGTTGGACAGGACTGAGCAACTAAACTAAACAAAAAGCAAAGCAAATAGGTTACGAGATGAATAAATTCTTGATTAGCTAACGTTTATGGATTAAATCCCAGGTTGTCTTAATAAAATAACAGCAATATTTATTAACTAAAGGATCTCCATTTCTTACAACAGTTTCTGTAGGACTTTTCCATTACCTATTTTGTGGTAACAGATTTGTATACTAATGCATCAATGTGCTGGTAGCCTGAAAGGATGTCACTAAGAGAACAGAAGTAGCATGTGTACCCAGGAAAAGAGAATGAGTAACTGAGAATTAGTAAAAGATATTTCAATAACATACAGTTCCAGATGTTATTGAAATTATCCAGGTATAATGGCATCCCATGGATCTAGGAACAGAAAGAAAAAATATATCTTAACATGACTTTGTGGTTCCAAAATACTTTTTGGAGTAAAATAGGAAAACAAATAGCAAACTCACTAAATTAGGATATAGTAAAATTTATATTTCAAAGATGAAAGCCAAAACTCTAAAGTGTGTTCTTGCTGGTCTTATCTGTGCTGTAGGAGTCTTAAACCTGGGATTCACAAACAGGATTCTAGGGACCTGAAATTATATGTAAAACTGTGCATCTCTTTAGAGGGACATGATCCACAGTTTTCACCAGGTTCTTAAGGAGTTATTACCAAAAAGAGCATCCTCAGAAACCATACACAGCCACACAGATATACCAAGGCTTCTGCAGCATCAAATCATTCTCTCCTCCAGCAGCATCACATCACGTCAGTGACCACCGCATCCCAGACGGGGGAAAGGGTCTGAAGCATCTTCAGACTAGGATGAACTGAGGAAGCTCTCGGCTGTAACTAAACAAGCCCAGGGACGTTTCCCCAGTGCAAGGGAACAGCTTGCCAGAGACAGTGTGCCCTGAGCTTCCTTGTCCTCCCGCAACTTTAAATGAGTTTTAAGAGGGACTAAAAGGCTCCTTCAGTAACTTTTATTGGGATGTCAGCTTCAACCCTGAGAGGGGGAAACCTGTATTAAACTATCCAGGCCCACTCTACAGACGTCTAGATGTTTGAAGGCAGAAGCCCATTCTGAGCCAGAAACACTGGTCCTGGAATTTAGTCTTCAGCTCAGAGTCTGCAAGGATCTCCATAAAATCTTAAAGCTCAACAGAGAGGTAGGCGGACTTCCCTGACAGTCCAGTGCTCAAGACTCCCTCTCCACTGTGGAGGGCTGGGGTTCCATCCCTAGTCGGGGAACTAAAATCCCACGTGCCACTTTGTGTGGCCAAAAACTAAAAATAAGAAAAATTTTTAAAAAGAGCGAGGCAAGGACTTAGTATTAGGCTCCCAGAAACCACTCCTAGACATCCTAGTGAATTTAGCAGCCACTCCCCCTGTATCCTGCTTAAGCCACAGCGGTGAGGCTTTTCAATACCCAGTGTTCCCTAAAGGTCTGGGAACTGGGGCCCTGAATCCCACCAGGATAACCCTGCCTGAGGTGTGGAATGGGCTTTCCAGGTGGCTCCGTAGGTAAAGAATCTGCCTGCCGTGCACGAGATGTAGCAGACACGGGTTTGACCCCTGGGTCAGGAAGGTCCCCGCACGTGGTGTGGAAGACCGCCCTCCGTCCCCAGGAGCTCAGCGCCGTCCTCCCACTCCTCTGCCTTCCCCTCCCCATGGCGTGCCTGTGAGCCCCGCTCCCCTGCCCCTCGTCTCCCAGGACGCTAGGTCCTGTGACCTGTCCCTGGGATCACATTCCCCCACTTCACGAAGAGGCCCTTTGTTTCATTACGGGACTTCCTCACCCCAGTGGGCAAGTCCAGCGTCCAGGGGTCCTCGTCTCTGGGTCTGGTGGCTCCATCTCCTCCAGGTTCCCTACCGACGCGGCAGGCTGTGGAAGGTTTTGTGGTTTGACATTCACACATTCCACACAGGAGCGGACATGAGACAATGCCATTTCCAGAGTGTTTCTGGTCCCTCTGTGCACTGCTCTTGGCGCAGTTTCGTTTGGGGTCCATCTGCAGTGAAGCAGGAATCCACTTGGCTCACAGTTAGTGCCCCCCCACCGCGGTGGTCTGGGTCTTGGGGCCCCAGAAGCTGGCTGGCCTGATCGCTGTTCACCTCTTGCCCTCACTCACAGGGCTCAGGACTCTGCGTGCTGGGCTTCCTCATTACGGAATGGAATACTGCTTTAACAGCGTGTGAAAGAATATTAGAGCCAGAAAATTACTGACAGTAGGTGAAGGGGCACCTACTTTTTTGTTACAATTGATTAAGTAAATTATCTGAAATATGTGACTCAGCAGATTAATTATGTTCAGATCTAAACTTTTAAGATTATTAAAGTACAAAATTAATAGAGACATTGGCAATTGGTATACACTGAATTTCATTAGTATACGACATTAATATAGGGTACGTGCTTAGTCACTCGGTCGTATCCGACTCTTTGTGACCCCATGGACTGTAGCCCACCAGGGCTGTCCATGGGATTCTGCAGGCAAGAATACTGGAATGGGTTGCCATGCCCTCCTCCAGGGGATTTTCCCAACCCAGGGATTGAACCCAGGTCTCCCGCATTGCAGGTGGATTCTTTACCAACTGAGCCACCAGAGAATGGGGCAGATATTTCAAAGAGAAATTAGCTTGTCCTTTATGTTGCAATCAATAAGATAGATTAATATTTGAAAGTTGAATCACTCCTGATTTTTATGCATAGGCATTAATTCCTGCATCAGAATGATTACATTTTATGAATTTTTAAAATTTGTCTAAAATTATTAAAATTATAGTGATCTCATCTTGCAGTCAACTTTCAAGACGGATAGAATATTCCACATGAATCAAAAAAAAAATGTGAAGTGGAAGATGGTTTACATGGCTTAACAACTATCCTAATATAGAACGTTTCATTGTTTCTTACTCTTCTTTAGGCGTGACTCTGCACTTGTGTTTCTGATAAATTGGGAAAAGCACATAAATATCAGAGGGTAGAGTGAAGGGACAAGTGATAACAGAGGAATAGCCAAGGAAAATAATACTCACAAAGACAGGTATTCCTTAGAAAAGATTTTGGAGGCCCTATAACCATGGGAAAACTTATCCGGAGTCCTTCTGAGTTTTGCATATACTCTCTTGCGCAGACTTTCAGATGGTCCTACGCACACACACACACACACACACGGCTATAAGCTTTTTTTAATTGAAGTATAGTTGATTTACAAGGTTAATTTCTGCTGCACAGCAAAGTGACTCAGTTATACACATGTATTCTTTTTCGTATTTTTTTCTATTATGGTTTATCACAGGATATTGAATATACTTCCCTGTGCTATACAGTAGGACCTTATTTATCCATCCTATACATAATAGTTTAAATCTGCTAATCCCAGACTCCCTATCGTTCCATCCCCCTACCCCCTTGGCAACCACAAGTTTGTTCTCTATGTGGCTACAGGCTTTCTGTAGACATTAGAGGGGACAGGTGACATTGTGGAAGCAGGTGAAGGTTGTCTTCCACTGCTCCCAGCCTCTGATTTCCACGCTATTACTGCTCTGCTGTAAACATCTTGCTGAACACATCAGGATAAAAATGAGGTGGTCTCACTGTCTCATTACAGAAGAGTTGGAGACTGGGCCATTTAGCACCCAGGTCAGGAGCAACAGAGAGACTTCAGTGCAAAAGATGAGGCTGGTGGCTTTCTTTGTTCAAGCTACTATAGAAAAATACCAGACATTGAGTAGCTCATAAACAACTGAAGTGTTCCTCTCATAGTTCTGGAGGCTGGGGTCCTGGATCAGGTGCCAGTGTGGTAGGGTGCTGGTGAAGCCCCTCTTCCAGCTGCAGACTGCCAATTCCTCACTGTGTCCTCCCCCGGCAGAAGGCTAGGGATCCCCTGGAAGCCTTTCTAACAAGGGAACTAATCCATTCATGAGGCCTCTCCCCTCCCCCCTCCTCTTCCCCCCCCCCTTGATGACCTCATCATCTCCCCAAAGCTCCGCCACCTGATACCATCACCAATGAGGGTGAGGATTTCAACATATGGATTTGGGGAGGCACCCATTCTGACCATAGCAGCTGGGTGTAGGGAAACTAGGAGAAACTTCCTCCAGTATATATATAGTTTAAAAAATAATATGGACGTCTCCTACCCCCATGTCCCACCTTGCCAGAGGCAGAGCTCAGACTGGTAGCCCATTTCACAGAGAGCATTAAACCAGCACTGGATATTTAGAAATATGTTGTCATTATTTGCCTGGCATCTTCAATTCATTTCAGTTCAGTCGCTCAGTTGTGTCCAACTCTTTGCAACCCCATGAATTGCAGCATGCCAGGCCTCCCTGTCCATCACCAACTCCCGGAGTTGACCCAAACTCATCTCCATTGAGTTGGTGATGCCATCCAGCCATCTCATCCTCTGTCGTCCCCTTCTCCTCCTGCCCGCAATCTCTTCCAGCATCAGAGTCTTTTCCAATGAGTCAGCTCTTCACATGAGGTGGCCAAAGTATCGGAGTTTCAGCTTTAGCATCATTCCTTCCAAAGAACACCCAGGACTGATCTCCTTTAGGATGGACTGGTTGGATCTCCTTGCCATCCAAGGGACTCTCAAGAGTCTTCTCCAACACCACAGTTCAAAAGCATCAATTCTTCAGCGCTCAGCCTTCTTCACAGTCCGACTCTCACATCCATACGTGACCACTGGAAAAACCATAGCCTTGACTAGATGGACCTTTGTTGGAAAAGTAATGTCTCTGCTTTTGAATATGCTATCTAGGTTGATCATAACTTTCCTTCCAAGGAGCAAGCATCTTTTAACTTCATGGCTGCAATCAACATCTGCAGTGATTTTGGAGCCCAAAAAAATAAATTCTGACACTGTTTCCACTGTTACCCCATCTATTTGCCATGAAGTGATGGGACCAGATTACAGGCTCTAAATTATGTCTCTCAAGTACCGTCCTAAATATTTTAGTAATAATGTGCAGTGAAGTAAGGCACGGAGAGAAAAAGGTTCAAGCAGTTGTTTTGCTCACCAGGAAAAGAAATGAAGATGAAAGAAAAGGAAGCATGTGACACAGCGAAACTCCATTTCAGTGTGATAACTGAGCCCCTAGGTCAGGGCTCAGCAAACTGCTGCCCCTCTGCCTGCCTTTTGTGTCTGTACAGCCTGTAAACTAAGAGCAATTTTTTACAGTTTCAAGTCATGAAAAAATAATGTGAGAATATCGTATCATGATATGTGAGAACTGTATAAAATTGAAGTTTCGGTGTCCGTAAACTTTTCTTGGAGCACATCCACACTGTTGTGTGTACAGATTGCCCATGTGTTTTCGTGCTGCAAGGGCACAGCTGAGTAGTTGTGACAGAGGCCTCATGGGGCAGCCCGCTCAGTGCAGTGCCGTTGCGATGACTGGACAGTGTTTTAATGTCATGCACATTGTCATACCACTGTATGACACTGCGTTTTATTTTCTTACTATCGATGCATGCCAGTCACGCCAAAGCTAAAAAGAAAGAGAACTCTGGACTCACGGCTTCTGAAGCAGAGTGGCATGTGGGTTATTTTGTTACCAAATTAGATGGCAAAGCATTGTGTGTATTATACAAGACACTATAGCTGTGCTATAAAAAAACACATTACCAAACTCAGCACTCATCACAGTATTTCCAGCTCACCGGACAGCAAGTCACAACAATTAGAAAATGTATTTATTTTTACTTTGGGCCATGCCCTGCGGCTTGTGGGATCTTAGTTTCCTGACCAGGGATTGAACCCAGGACCTTGGCAATAAGAGCCTGAAGTCCTAACCACTGGATTGCCAGGGAATTCTCCTTGAAAATTTAAAGTAAAATATCACAGCAGAATTTTTTCACAAAAATGAGGAATGAAAAGGAGTCTGTGACTAGAGTAAGTTTCTGGGTGGTCAGTTTGTTAGCAAGGAAAGCCCTTAGTGACAGTTAATGAAGTCATCCCTTTTTGCAGTAGCTAAAGGCACGTGCCCAGAAAAAAAAACAAATACACTTAAGACTCTTAGTTTTTCAGCAGAAACAGTTACTCAAAGGAATGAGGACATCAGGAGCAATGTAATTAAAATACATAGCAAGTGACTGCGTGTTTCTTGGCTCATGATGAATCAACAGATATTACTGATATTGCTTAGTTGTTCTTGTTTATTTGGGGAGTAATTGCTGAGTTTAAAGTGACTGATAAATTAGCCATTATAAATAGTCTTTGTGAAACTACTGTGGGAGAGAATAATTCCTAAGAAGTTGAGAAAACATCGATTCAGTACAACCTGATGTGGAATCTACTAAGATGTGATGCGGTTGATGGTGGTTCAAACTGTGTGTGAAGCCAAAAAAGATTTGTTGGAAAAATTTATAAAACTTGTGAAAATATAAGTTATTTAAAGCCTACAGTTATTCATTTTATTTTTAATCAGAAGATATTTTGAAGAAAATGTTTGAACCTATTATATATATGTATTTTTTTACATAGCTATATTGAATTATTATTTAAATGCTGTTCACCCATTTGAAGTACACAGTTCAATGTGGAGTTTTATTTTTATTATTATTTGTTTTATTCACAGGGTTTGTGCAACAACCACCACAATCCAATTTTTTAAAAATATCTTTGGGGCCTCCCTTGTGGTCCATTGGTTAAGACTCTGCTTCAGGCAGGGGTTATGGGTCTCTCGTTGGGGAACTAAGATTCCACATGTCACATGGCTTGGCCAAAAACATTTTTTTTTAATTTTTAAACATATTTTTGTCTTTTTTAAAAGAAACCCATCAACAGGGATTCCTTTCCCCATCCACCAATCTTTCACCTCTAGGAAACCATTAATGTATTTTTGTTTCTAGAAATTTGACAATTCTTGACATTTCTTACAAATGTAATCATACAATGTGCGATCTTTTGAGACTGATGTCTTCAACTTAGCATAAGGTTTCCAAGGCTCATTTATGTTGTAGCATGTATTAGAACTTCACTTCTTCTTATTGCTGAATCATATTTTACAGTAGGAATGTACTTACTTTTATTCATCTAGTCAGAAGTTGATAAACTTTGGGTTTTTCCACTTTTTAGCTGTTATGGCTAATACTGCTGTGAACATTTGAGTACAAATTTTTGTTTTGATGTATGCTTTCACTTCTGCTGGAGATATACTTAGGAGAGAAACTGATGTATCATATGGTGATGCAGTATTTAACTTTTGGAAGAACTGCCAGACTGTTTTCCAAAATGCATGCCCTATTTTTATAATCCCACCAGCAAGAGTGGGATTCCACTTTCTCCACATCAGTACCAAAACTTTTTGTTTTTCGTCTTTTTTGGTTATAGCCACCTCAGTGGATATGAAGAGGCATCTTATTGTAATTTTTATGAGCGTTTGTGTAGTGGTTAATAACACTGGGTTATTCGTTGTTTATGTTCATTGAAATAATGTCTGTTTAAATCCTTTTTTAAACAAAGGATTTATTTTTTTGTTTGAAAATAATAACTTTCGTTAATTATCCCTTGTTTAAAAAAAGCTGGCTCATTCATCTTTTTATTATTGTATTGTAAAAGTTTTTAGATATCCTGTATTCAAGTCCCTCATGAGATCTGTTTTCAAATATTTCCTTCCATTGTGTAAGTTTTCTTTTTACTTTCTTGATGGTATCATTTGTGAAAATAATGTTTTTGTTCATCTCTATGAAATCATTGCCTAACCCAAGATCACAAAATTTATATAAACTCTCATAACACGTCAGCATTAGCAAGTGAGCATTTGACTTTAATTTTGAAAAGGAAAAGGGAAAGAAAGAAAAAGAAAAGGGAAAACATTGAACACTAATTAAACAAGATTTTTAAAAATTCCATTCTCCCTAGGCCTGTGTTACAAAAAAATTATACTCAATTATTATCAGTTTGGTTTCAAATATGCGGAGTACATCATGAGAAATGCCATGCTGGATGAATCGTAAGTTAGAATCAACATTGCCGAGAGAAATATCAACTACTTCAGATATGTAGATGATACCACCCTGATGGCAGAAAGTAAAGAGGAACTAAAGAGCCTCTTGATGAGGGTGAAAGAGGAGAGTGAAAAAGCTGGCTTGAAACTCAACATCAGAAAAATTAAGATCATGGCATCCAGTCCCATAACTTCACGGCAAATAAAAGGAGGAAAAAGTGGAAGCAGTGACAGATTTTAATTTCCTGGGCTTCAAAATCACTGCAGATGGTGACTGCAGCCATGAAATTAAAAGATGCTTGCTCCTTGGAAGGAAAACTATGACAAACATAGACAGCATATTAAAAAGCAGAGATACCGCTTTGTCAATGAAGGTCCATAAAGTCAAAGCTATGGTTTTTCCAGTAGTCAGATACGGATGTGAGAGCCGGACCATAAAAAATGCTGAGTGCCAAAGAACTGATGCTTTTGAATTGTGGTGCTGGAGAAGACTCGAGAGTTCCTTGCACTGAAGGGAGCTGTAATCAGTCAATCCTAAAGGAACTCAACCCTGAATATTCATTAGAAGGACTGATGCTGAAGTTCCAATACTTTGGCCACCTGACGCAAAGAGCCAACTCACTGGAGAAGACCCTGATGCTGGGAAATATTGAAGAAAAAGGAGAAGGGGGTGGCAGAGGATGAGATGGTTTTAGAGAGCATCACCTCAATGAACATAAATTTGAGCACGTTCCGGGAGATAATGGACGACAGAGGAACCTGGCTGGAGTTGCAAAGAGTCAAATACAACTTAGTGAATGAACAGCAATAACATTTCAAATTCATGAATGAAAAGTTTTGAAGATTTATGTTCTTTCTTACTTATAAGTACCCACATAATATCCTTGATTTTGCCTCTTGGCCTGCAAAGCCTAAAAAATATACTACCTGACCCTTCGCAGAAAACGTGTGTTGACCTTGCTCTGAGTGACCAGATGAATGAGATTTTCCATTCATCTCCAACAAAGTGGAGACTTTGTTGACAGAATCCTCTCTAAATAATTATATATCACTGATTTAAGATTGCTTATGGCAAACACACTTAGGATCTGTGGATTTACAACTCCCTAGAGAAGGTCATGCAAGCTACACAGCTCTGAGGTATAAAACGGAGGTGTGTCACAACCTAAACACACCCACTGTGTGAGCTGACCCCCAACTCTCAGAGGTCTTACCTGTTATTCTAGAAGGAAGGACCTACAAAACCAGCAGAAAGTCCTGAATTTCTCCCCATTCTGCCTGTGCCTTTTTTTAAATTGGAGTATAATTGCTTTACAATGTTGTGTTAGTTTCTTGCCCGTGCCTTTTGATTGCTTGTATCTTTGAAATTATTAACAAAACTTGATACTAGGTAAGGTCTCTGATGTTTGTAAGATATGATAGTCTAGTCCCATGTGTTAGCTGAAACACTATTCATGCATTTAAAAACTTAAAGTAAATTTTCAAAAAGTCAAACCAAACAGTCTTGGAAAGAACATCCCAAATATAATTTTATGCTTGGAGTAGAGAATAATTAATTTCTCTGAAAATAGATAAAAGATCCATATTTTCTAAAAGGAGTGCTTGGTGTAATTTGGTAAGGAGCATAGTTACCTTCTGTTTAACAGTCCCTTTGAGATCAGTCTCTTCTGTAAAGTTTTATCGCGAGCATACTTAGTCCCTCAGTCGTGTACAACTCTTTGCAACCCCATGGACTGTAGCTCACCAGGCTCCTCTGTCCATGGGATTTTCAGGCAAGAACACTGGAGGGGGTTGCCATTTCCTTCTCCAGGGAATCTTCCTGACCCAAACTCGTGTCTCCTATGTCTCCTGCATTGCAGACAGATTCTTGACCTGCTGAGCCATCAACTATATAAATTATATATCTTTTCGTAAAAACAAACCAACATTTGCAAGTAAAAAGGATTCTCGGATCAAATGTGCTGAATCATCCAGAGACAGTAAAAGACAGATTTGATCATTTCCACTCTATTCAACTTAAGCACTATCATCAGCTTTATCAGGTTTTGAAAAAATGATTCTCCCTTAAAATTTTTATGAAGTCTATTACCTTTGAAATTTGCCCTCATTCTTTATAGTACTATGCTTAAGTTTATACCAAAGAAGATATTCCATCTCAAAACTTTAGAGGTTTCAGAAAAAAAAAAAAAAGGACCAATTTCTAGGCCATTATTGATCTCCCTTGGAATATTTTGGTCCTGATGAGATCTGCTATCTTTAATGTCTTTTTTCTAAAGGTCTATAACTTCCGTCCTCATTTGCATCATTTTGTAATCTTTCTACTTAGACTCCTCATAACTGACAAGAAAAAACTTGTAAAGATGGGGAAAAAATTATACTATTTAATTTTATATGTGACAACTTCCTGCATCCCACATATTGGAAACATGACATCCTCATGATTTTGAATCAAGTGGAAGCGTGTCCTAAATAGGCTCATGGGAGAAGAAGGACAGGAAGTATGAGTAAAGTAGTTCACTTATGTGGCTAGTGCCTTTATGAAACATACAGTTACAAACATATTATGTATCCCTTTGCTTTTTCTTTTTTATTTCATATATGACCAAACATCTCAAAATATCCCTACTTTTTTAGATTTTATTAACTTTATTCAACAGTCTAATAAAGATAGAAAAATGTTACAATTTTATACATACCTACATATACTTTCATTTTTTTTTTGTTTATTTGTTTTTTATGGAAAGGTATTTTATTTTAAACATAGCAAGCAGTGTGTACATGTCAATCTCAAACTCCCAATCTACCCTCTCTCACTTCCTCCCTGGAAACCGCAAGTTCATTCTCTAAGGTTGTGAGTCTGTTTCTGGTTTTTAAATAAGTTCATCTGTATATTTTCTTTTTAGATTCCACATATAATGGATATCATATATTTGTGTTCCTCTATGTTACTTCACTTAGTGTGATAATCTCTGGGTCCATCCATGTTGGTGCAAATGGCATTGTTTTGTTCTTTTTTATGGCTGACTAGTTGCCAGCAAATTTGGAAAACTCAGCAGTGGCCACAGGACTGGAAAACTTCCGTTTTCATTCCAATTCCAAAGAAAGGCAAAGAATGCTCAAACTACCGCACAATTGCACTCATCTCACATGCTAGTAAAGTAATGCTCAAAATTCTCCAAGCCAGCCTTCAGCAATACGTGAACCGTGAACTTCCTGATGTTCAAGCTGGTTTTAGAAAAGGCAGAGGAACCAGAGATCAAATTGCCAATATCCGCTGGATCATGGAAAAAGCAAGAGAGTTCCAGAAAAACATCTATTTCTACTTCATTGACTATGCCAAAGCCTTTGACTGTGTGGATCACAAAAAAACTGTGGAAAATTCTGAAAGAGATGGGAATACCAGACCACCTGACCTGTCTCTTGAGAAACCTATATGCAGGTCAGGAAGCAACAGTTAGAACTGGACATGGAACAACAGACTGGTTCCAAATAGGAAAAGGAGTACGTCAAGGCTGTATATTGTCACCCTGCTTATTTAACTTATATGCAGAGTGCATCATGAGAAACACTGGACTGGAAGAAACACAAGCTAGAATCAAGATTGCCGGGAGAAATATCAATAACCTCAGATATGCAGATGATACCACCGTTATGGCAGAAAGTGAAGAGGAACTAAAAAGCCTCCTGATGAAAGTGAAAGAGGAGAGTGAAAAAGTTGGCTTAAAGCTCAACATTCAGAAAACGAAGATCATGGCATCTGGTCCCATCACTTCATGGGAAATAGATGGGGAAACAGTGGAAACAGTGTCAGACTTTATTTTTTGGGGCTCCAAAATCACTGCAGATGGTGACTGCAGCCCTGAAATTAAAAGACGCTTGCTCCTTGGAAGAAAAGTTATGATCAACCTAGATAGCATATTCAAAAGCAGAGACATTACTTTGCCTACTAAGGTCCGTCTAGTCAAGGCTATGGTTTTTCCTGTGGTCATGTATGGATGTGAGAGTTGGACTGTGAAGAAGGCAGAGCGCCGAAGAATTGATGCTTTTGAACTGTGGTGTTGGAGAAGACTCTTGAGAGTCCCCTGGACTGCAAGGAGATCCAACCAGTCCATTCTGAAGGAGATCAGCCCTGGGTGTTCTTTGGAAGGAATGATGCTAAAGCTGAAACTCCAGTACTTTGGCCACCTCATGTGAAGAGTTGACTCATTGGAAAAGACTCTGATGCTGGGAGGGATTGGGGGCAGGAGGAGAAGGGGACGACAGAGGATGAGATGGCTGGATGACCATACTGACTCGATGGACGTGAGTCTGGGTGATCTCCGGGAGTTGGTGATGGACAGGGAAGCCTGGCGTGCTGCGATTCATGGGGTCGCAAAGAGTCGGACACGACTGAGTGACTGAGCTGAACTGAAGTGGTCTGTTGTATACATGTACCATACCTCCTTTATCCATTCCTTTGTTGGTGACATTTAGATTGCTTCCGTGTCTTAGCTGTCATAAACAGTGCTGCAATAAACACAGGCATGCATGGATCTTTTCAAACCATGTTTTTCTCTTGTTTTTCATTTTAGGGCAAAATATTAACAGAATATCCCCATCTCATGGGCTTTCCCTCCTCCCACAATTTCACAAAACCTTTGGTAACTAAGAAAAATGCAGAAAATCTTTCAAACAGAGGAAACCACTGATTCCCAAGCTCTCAGAAAAGGAAAGAGGAAAAGGATGGAGCCGATGGAGTCAGAGAATGTGAACAGTGACCCAGACAAAGCCCAGGTGGGTGTGCTGCTGCTAGGGGTCCACCGCGACTCCACAACTCCTTTCTCAATTGACTGCTGCATTTCCCCCTCTTGTCTCAATTTATTCTTCCCTTTAATTCTTTATTCAACTGAAGGAGTAAAATTTCATGTTATCTTTTTATTATTGAACAAGTTGAATTAGAAACATACTCAAAAGACATCTTACGTACTTCTATTGAAGTGTGGCCAATTATGCATTGTTCAAACTTTCCTTGATATCCTGGTATATTAAAGATTAGCAAACCATCAAAAATGTTTTTTTCTTCCCCAAACCACTGGAGAAATTGGAACACGTCTTCTAAAATTTACTGGCTGCTTTTCTTTTTTGACTGCTGTTTGTAGTCAGGGCCCCTTTCTTGTTTGAATTCATTCATTTATTCCTTTCTGATCTGCGTTCCCTACTTGTATTCTCCTCCTACACTTTCGACAAACTATCCATGTGTTTATTCTGTGCCTTTTTGTGTGTCTTTGTAATGCATGAAGTGTTTATGTGTATATATATTTTTAATTTTTCTTATGGTTTAGAATATGTTTTTAGTCCCTGGGAATGGTGTCTAGAGGCATCGAGAATAGTCCGGCATGTGGCACATGTCGGTCCTAGGCTGCCCTACAGCACAGCCTCTAACAAAGCTAGACTGACTTGAACCCCTGGCAATAGAATTGTTTACCTTTAAACCCAGAAGTTTGGGGAAGTACCAAAATCCACGTGTGGAATGTGCCCAGGCTGACTTTGAGAAGTTGGCTCTGTGAGACCAAAAGATCCTACAAGGTTTTCTGAAATGAAATATCTCAGCTGGGCATATGGTGGGTCTGTGTCTGCCAAGTGTGTCCGTGACTGGATTACACATTCTTTCCTTATAGAGGGACAGAAAATCCTTGTAAAAGTGTTGGAGGCACAAGCACAGAGTCAGGAACCTAAATTTAAAATGAAGCCTTTTTCACCAGAAATTAATGAAATACTGTTAATCAACTATACGCCAATATAAAATTTTAGATTTTTAAAATAAAATAAAAATTAAATGAAGCACCTTTGGGTAATTAAAAAATCAAAAGGCTAAGAATTATATAGTGTATATATAGTATATAGTATATATATAATGTATAGTATGATCATTATATATATATCATATTATATATATATATATATATATAGTGTGTGTGTGCGTGTGTGTGTGTGTGTGTGTGTGTGTGTGTGCCTGTAAAACATCTCCTACCCATCCTGTTCCCTACTCCCCAGCCCCCATCTCAGAGAACCGCATGTTTGGCTTTCTTGTTTATCATCCCAGTGTTTCTTTGTTAAAATAGAGCAAACTGAATGTAGATATTCTTATCCCCTCTTCTGCACAAAGAGTAACTTACTAGATAGGCTGCTTTGTACTTTGCTTTTTTTATTTAGCATATTTTGCAGATCTTTCTATTAGTGCATAAAGAACTTTCTCTTCTGTACATCAGCACCCCCTGGGCGTATGTACCCTTTTTCACTTATCCAGGCCCCTAGCATGGATATGGCTTGTTTCCAGTCTTCTTTCTACAAATCACGCTGTACTGTACATTATGGCTCCATCGTCTTGCACATCACTTAGTAGTATGCTGGTATCATAATATACACCTCAGTCTGTTTCTGATTTTTCAATCAGTGCTGCTTCTAACTTCTGTCTATACTGCTATTATACATGATTCATTGTGTCTAACAAAGCATAGCATTCATTATTTCACATGTGCTTTCCTCCAACGATGAAGACTTAGATTTCCTCCGGCATCTTAGTACTACAAACAATGACAAAGTATATGTCCATATACATGTCCTTTTACGAAACAGCGTGAGAACATCTCTGGGATAATTGCTTTCATATGACAATGAAATTACTTTCCAGAAGGTGTGCGTTGGTCCGCTTGCCCAGCAGCAGCGCCTCAGGGGTTCCGTGTTTGTGCTTCCCTGCTATGGAAGGAGCTGGTGGGCATTGGCCTCTTTGCCCTAGCCCATGCGGCCTTTTCCACTGCACAGCATCGTTCTTATAGGCAATTAACAGAAAAGGAAGATGAATCACTGCCAATAGATAAAGTTCTTCAGACACTTCTGGCCTTTGCAGTTACCTGTTATGGTATAGTTCATATTGCAGGGGAGTTTAAAGACATGGATGCCACTTCAGAACTAAAAAATAAGACATTTGACACCCTGAGGAATCACTTATCATTTTATATATTTAATCATCATGATCAAGTACTGTTCCGGCCTTCGGATACAATAAATTCTTCAAATCAAGATGCATTGTTCTCTAACACATCATTGAAGTTACAAAAACTTGAATCACTGTGTTGTTAAGATTTTTACAAGTTATAATAACAGGACAGGACACAAAGCTGGAATATTGGAGTTTGGGATACAAAACACTCCCCCATCAGTATTTATATTGATTGCTTAGACCTAATTAAAAAAGTCTGTGACCCTTATTTGTACACTGTTAATCAAGTCATTAACGCAGTATAAGTTATCTGTGAAATGAGTCTTTGATCTTTCAAAGACAGAATTCTTTTTTCATTTAAAGCAAATTCACATTTTTTGTAAAAGTCACTGTTTTGAGCACATTTCTTTGATAAATGTTGATAGTTTTGTAATTATTTCTTTTCTTAGATTCCTTTTGCACTACAGTTTTTAGGATCCTTCTGGAAATAGTGTGACTACTGCATTTTGAGGGATGAATGGTAGTAAATGGTCTTAAGTTCTTAACAACAAATGGATTTCTCTAAAGAGACCAAAATGGTGACTTATCAGTTTTTCTTATGCCCCCTAAAAAGTGGCTCTGCTTCAGCAGATACTTGCCAGTTTTTAATTTATCCATGACTTCTCACCCTACCCCACTCCCATATACCTCCTAACATCAGCTGTCTTGTTTCATCACTTCTCCAGGGTTCAGTGTGCAGTGAGCAATTTTTGTGTCAGAAGTTCCCTGTCACAACAAATAGATTTAACAAACTCACCTTCCGTAAAGCTACCTGTGTTCTCTTCATATATCTGTAAAAAGATGTCCCTAATTGATTATGTAGTGTGAGAATAGTTGAAGATAGACCAGAAAGACCATCCGTGAATTAATTATCCTGCCTATGTAGAAGAACAGTGATCACTGAAGAAAACTGATTAGTTGTTACTAGCCAGCTTAACTTATTCAAAGCCTCTGTTATTTTATTGCATACTAAACTAGTGAATTAGTTGGAGAAGGCAATGGCACCCCACTCCAGTACTCTTGCCTGGAAAATCCCATGGACGGAGGAGCCTGGTAGGCTGCAGTCCATGGGGTCGCTAAGAGTCGGACACGACTAAGCGTCTTCACTTTGACTTTTCACTTTCATGCATTGGAGAAGGAACTGGCAACCCACTCCAGTATTCTTGCCTGGAGAATCCCAGGGATGGGGGAGCCTGACGGGCTGCCGTCTCTGGGGTCGCAGAGTCGGACACGACGGAAGTGACTTAGCAGCAGTAGCAGCCAACACAGCATTTATGTCCTTATTGCATGTATTTGGTAAGTGAGGGGAGAAAATGATATCTCGTTTCAATTTGCTAGTGCAGGTATGGGGGTCCAGAGGTTCCTTGAGGATAAAACAGTTCACCTGCTTTAGCAGGCCAGTGTTATAGTTTCTTTTGCAAGTTGTGTCTCTCAAAAACTTTAACAGCTGATCAAACTCTTTCTATTTGGTTTCCTTGCAACTAACTACTGCCACACATCTTATTTGGTCCTAAATAAGCCTGAAAACTCTCCTCTTTTATTACGGCTGCCCAGCCTCTTTTCTCTCCAACTTTTGGCAGTGAGTTAATTCCCATGTGAAACTAAAGCCTTGAGGGTAATGCTCTGAAGCCAAGGTTTACTTTCGGGATGGATTTCAGTGTCTGGCAGGGAGCACTTAAACAGAAGCTCTTGAGAAAGCCTTGAGGTCACAGGCTTACCTCCTGCAATTTAGATATAGACATCATTTTTTTTTCAAGCCTTGAAGATTTAACATGGGACTGCATTCTCAGTGTCAATGGATGAAGAAAGTCTTCCGTTTCTGCAAACCAGCTAGCACCGACAGGAAGTCACTGATGCACACAGACATTCTCTTTCCAGGCTCAACAAGCACATGGTCTGCCTCCCAAGGCATTGCAGGTGACCGTGTATAAACTGTGTCATCACTGAGGCCTAACAAGAGTCAATGACCTTCCAACACGTTATACCTGTGCTCTTTTTGCTCACAGCCTGACCTCTAAGTAGTTGAAACATATGTCACTTTTTGGATATCTGGCTTCTAGTTTATAGAATCTACATTAGGATGCATGTTGCAAAAGCTGTAACAAAGAGCCAAACGTCACAGTGGTGTATAAAGATAGTTTATTTCCCTTTCACACAACAGGAAGCAGAGCCCTGGTTGCTATGGCAGCTCCACAATGTTGAGGATCCCTCTTATCTTCTCTATCTACCTTCCTGAACACACAGCCTTGGCATCTGGGTCAAGGTGGCGGGTTCAGCACCTACCCTCACGCCTCTCTCTTTGCCAGTAGAAAAAGGAAAATTGAGGCAGGATAAAACATGCCCGTTGCTCCTAAGGTCATGACCCAGTGATGATACACATGGTTTCTACTCCTGTTGATTGGTGGAAGCTTAGTCACAAAGCCACACTGAGATGCCCCGGAGTCTGGAAAATGTAATCTAGCTGACACCCACCTGCTGCGCTAAAAACCTACAGTAATATTTAGAGAAGCAGGAGAACAAAGGCCTGGAGATAGCCAGCAGGCTCCATCACTGCCCCTACCTCTACTGAGTTTTTATACTTTCTGCTGGGTTTCTTCACATATTCTGCAGGGATTCCTGTTCTCTTCTTGTTGATTGGTACGTATACCTTATCTGTTGTAGGTTTTAGATATCTTCTCTAGATCTATCATAGAGAAGGCAATGGTACCCCACTCCAGTACTCTTGCCTGGAAAATCCCATGGACGGAGGAGCCTGGTGGGCTAAAATCCATGGGGTCGAGAAGAGTCAGACACGACTAAGCGACTTCACTTTCACTTTTCACTTTCACCTTTCACTTTCATGCATTGGAGAGGAAATGGCAACCCACTCCAGAGTTCTTGCCTGGAGAATCCCAGGGATGGAGGAGCCTGATGGGCTGCCCTCTATGGGTCACACAGAGTCAGACACGAGTGAAGCGGCTTAGCAGCAGCAGCAGCTAAATCTATTGTCTATTAACTTTGTCTTCCAATGATGTTTACAAATGGATTCGCTTTAGCTTGATTTTATTTCTCTCTTGTATGAAATTGCTGTAAGAACTAGATCATGTATTCTGCTTTTTTTTCCAATTGCTCTGCATAGAATTATGATCTCAATAGGCATCCTTCAGTTTTTTTTCAAAAATATTTCATTTCTATTTAACCAAATCTATCATCTTTTAATTTAAAATGTATGCATCTACTGTGTATACATTAACTACTTGCCCACATAGGACAATAGTCACTTTTATTACCAGTATATATATATATATATATATAATATATGTCACATACATATATGGAATAATGAAATATATACACATATATAGATTTGTATATTCGTAAAATAAGGAGTGAGGTTAAATGTATACATTATCAATCATACAAAAACAAAATTGTATTTCCTATAACTGATCCTACCTGGCTTTCAATTCTCCTTCCCTGATTGACAAGGAAGTGGGGGGATGGGAAATTTGAACTTGTCCATTGACAGTGAAATTACAGTTAGAGTCTTCCGGGGTTTAAAAGTCCCTTTGAGATATTGGTATGATTTAAGTCTCAGTGAGACTAGACTCTCACCCTCCTCCGCTTCCTGTTTTTTTCTAAGAAATGATTCAAGTTTTGAGGACTCGTCTACATCACGCAGCGTCTGCGGAGGGGCGACTGCTCTTCCACCCGGGCTCGAGTCTTCTTTGTGGTTCCTGGGTGTCCGTACTGTGATTGCTGAGGCACAGGGGTCCCTTCAGCCCCCTGGGGGGCCTGTTGGCACTGTCTACTGATGTTTGCCGTGCTGGAACCCACTGCCATCTTCTGTAAGGTTCTGTCACTGTAGCCTCTCTGTTCCCCTGTTCCCCCAGCACGTACCCAGTTCCTGACCAGGACACAGGGACCATTCGGATTCTCCAGCTGCTTTGCCTGATTTCCGAGGGGTCTGGACACTGTCTCTGGTTCACCTGGCCACACACCCCTTTTGGCCATTTCTGATCTGGGGCCCAGAAGGGCACTGTGTTGCCCTGATGGTGCTGGACAGGGAGCCTATTTAAGGCGTTTATGGTGCGCTGAGAAGCCTGGAGCCGACCCTGCTGCCTAGACTGCCTTCATTCATCTGGAGGTTTCTGGCATCTACCCTGACCCCGGTGATCCACCTCCATTCCCACAAAGGTCAGGGCAGGAAGAGCAGACACGAATGTTTCTGTCTTTCTTGTCCCTAATCCCTCTTGCTCCTCAACCCGGCCCCAGGAAGTCTCTTCCCCTCCTGTCCAGCAGGAGCTTTCTTGATGCCATGCCTTTATCTCTCTCTCTATAAAATGTATTGTAGTGTAGCTGATTGACAGTGCTGTGTCAGTTTCAGGTGTACACGTGCCTCTATCTCTTCTCCTTTGAAGTTTATTTTTATAAACATACTCCAGGCTTCTAGGTTTGGACCTTTATAAATTCTATTCTGTTGTAATTTCCCAGATTTAGATTTATATAAATATAAAGATAAGCTTTATAACTTGAGAAATTTTTCTCTTTCTCTACACAGCCTAGGTTTTACAGCTCAAGTGTACACATTTCAGACTGTTGTCCCGCTGTCCTCAAAAAATATCTTTTAAACTAAAAGGTAAACATCAGTGCTTTGTTCTGGGTAAATCTCTCTCCTTTCTCTGGTGGAATAAACTCCCAAATTGGCCTCATGGCTTAGTCTCAACAGAGAGGCTGAGGATGAGACAATGGGAGAAAAATGGAGGATGTGGATGAGTTATGAAGATCTGAATAGCACTCTGGTTGTTTCTGTTCTTTTATTCTATTTTTCTACTTTGTGTTTTTCACTGACATTAAGCTGAAAGTCAGAATCCTGA
The DNA here is from genome assembly GCF_032405125.1 of Capricornis sumatraensis. Taxonomy (NCBI): domain Eukaryota; kingdom Metazoa; phylum Chordata; class Mammalia; order Artiodactyla; family Bovidae; genus Capricornis; species Capricornis sumatraensis. The sequence goes on along the minus strand of NC_091090.1, from coordinate 8,212,535 downwards.
TGACTGTTTTGAGAAAGACGTGTGTGTGAAGCTTTGATGTCCTCCCCTACTCTGAGCTCCCCTGCCTGGTGGAGGACCAGGCTGAGGCTAGATCACTTGCAAGGACCCAGCTCCCTCCTGGGAGAGCAGGAGCCTGTAGGTCTGATTAAGTCCCAGCAGCATCCAGAACACAGGATAAACCACAAAGCTGCCTTGATGCTTTTGTTGTGCCTGCCTTGTATTTTAGAGAGACCCATATTCGGGAAATGCCTTTCTGCCTGGTGAAAGCTCCAGTGAGGATGAAGAGCCTCTAGCAGAACTGTCAAAGGAGGAATTGTGCACAAAAATAAAAAGGCTGAAACAAAAACTAACAAACATCCGGAAAGAAAACAGCCGCCTTCGACAGTCTTTGGTCATGCTGCAAGGTAAACCTGGAGAAAATTGACATTTTTAGATAAAAAGAAAAATACTTGATGAATGGAAAGTATTTAAATCAGTTGTCAAGAATGAAAAAATCAGTGCCTTAGAGAAAAACTTAAAAACTACATTTTAAGAAAATCTATGATTACACAATTTAACATGGATACACTCTATCAAATCCTCAGTTTATTGCTTAGAAAATTTTAGATTATTCCTAAAAAATACCAAATGTTGTATTCATTTAATAATGTACAACAAATATTTACTGAGCATTTAATATAGGCCTAGACAGAAAAGATCAGTTAGACAAGAGATAGATTAATGTGTTCACGATGTACTTATCTCGTTCCCCTCTGCTAATGAAGCGCTAGAAAACGGGGCCTGTGGTGATCCCTTATAGAATCACTGGAATTAAAGATTCCATATATTAAATTTCAGATTTAGAATTGGGAGGAGTGGAAAATAATCCCATTCCATTGAAGACTTACAAAGGAGAAAGTGAGGCCCAAGAAAATTAAAACTCCCCTGGTATAATGCCTTTTTGGCAGAACCTGTTAGCATATTATGTTTAGGTGTTTATTTTTTTAGTTATGTTTCCCATTTGTAGTTAGGCATCAGGCACTATTTTTACAGCTGAATTATATTCTGTGTTGGAAAGCATTCTTTCCAACATAAAACAGTAAACACATAGTGTGTTTTGAAAATACATCCCTCTGGCTGCTGTGTACAGAATGAGTGCAAGGAGCGCAGAAAGGAAAGTGGGGAGAACCACTCAGAAAGGTGTTCCAGTCCTCATCCTAGCAGGATGGCAGCCTCGCACAGGGCTGTGGCCATGGAAATAAAGAAGACGATCTTGCAGTATTCTGGGAGGCAGAAATGTCGTGAGCTAGATCGACACAGTGGGATGGCTCAGATGCCTTCCTACAGTTATTGGTTAAGTTGAAGGCTTCTTAGTTTTAAGTAGAAACAGGGAGATGTGAACGGAAATAAGATATTTATTCCACCACCAAGCTATTCTCTCTTTATTTTGTACATCTTAAATATTGCATTTTTATAACTGATGGTTTTTCCTGGTGAGATTTTTGCAGTTTTCCTTTTTATAAGGATGTCAGTCATTTTGGATTAAGGCCTACCTCATTTTAACTTGATTATATCTGTAAGACCCTATTTCCAAATAGGGTCACACTCTGAGATTTTGGAGGTTAGACTTCAGCATCTCCTTTTGGGGGATACACAGTTCAGCCCACAATATTCCATATTGCTGACCCCAAAGGTCATTTCTGAAGGGTCCCATTAAGTGCCTGCTACTTTTGACGCCTTGGCTTCCTCTCCTCCCTTGGCTTCGAGGACACCTGTTTCCTCATGTGCTGCTGAGCTTTCCACCCTGGTCTGTGTGTCTGCCTCATTTCATCATTTTACCCTCCAAATATCTAAGGATGCCCAGGCTCAGCCCTTGGACTCCTTTCTTTGCTGTCTGCGTGCATTCCACAGGGGCTCATGTCCAATTCTATGGCGTTAAATTCAACAGTAACTGTGATTCTCAGACGTACCTCTGGCCTGGACTTCTCCCTTTAGCTCCCGACTCTGTCTGGCTGTATTTACATGACTGGCAGGTATCTCAGGTCCGGCTGTCCCATCCGTGTGCCCAGCCTTCCCCTCCACCTTCTCTGTATTTCCTTCTTCCTTGTCTTGGTTAAGGCTAACTGCGTGGTTAAAGTTTCTCAAGTCAAAAATCACGATGCTCTCTTGTGCTTTGACATCCTACACTCAGTCTCTTCTCAAATCCTACCAACTTCCCCTTCAGAATATCTGTGGTTTAGACTAGTCCAGATCACCAGCTTCTCTCCCCCGGCTCTCACGGCGGCTTTCTCCCTGGTCTTGCACTTTTGCTCATGCTCCTGTGCAGTCCCCTCTCAATACGCAGCAGTTACAACCCTGCTGCTTGGAGGCCAGCTCATGCCGTTCCTCTCTGAAAACTCTTTGGTGCATGTCCACCTCACAGGGGGAAGAACCAAGGTCAGCTTTATGACCTAGAATCCTTTCAGGATCCAGGCACCTCCCCGCCACCTACCTTTCTAGCCTTGTTTTCTACTCTCTCCCCCTCCTTCTTTGTGATTCAACCCAGCCTGGACCGCTTGTTTTCCCTCTGAATACATCAGAGGTGATCTGACCTCAGGGCCTCTGTACCAACTTTCTCCTTGGCCTGGGATGTTACTTCCCCAGATATCCGTGTGGTTTGCACCCCCACATGCTTCAAGACTTCACTCTAAATTCATTTTTGCCCTGACTTACTCTCTCCATTTAGACTATCAGCCCCTCTTCCCTCACAACGCTTTTTATCCCCTCCCTTGCTTTGTTTCCTCTTTGATATTTGCAACCCTAAATCCTCTATTCCATATTTAATATTGTCTGCCCCCACATGTGCAACACTGGAATGTACTCCTGGAAACCAAAGTAAAATTGGCTATTGGCTGGGCTTCAGGCGAAGAGGAAGAGTCAGGAACTGCCAACTGCCACCGCAGTATTCATGCATGCATTTCTTCATTCAACCAGTATTTATAAAGTCCTCTATATATCAGGCACTGCTGTAAGTACCTAGGAAAACCCAGTGAACAAAATAGCAAAAGATCCCTGCTCTCGTGAAACTCACATTCCAGTGAGGCAAGCAATCAAGATCATGAAAAATAGTGATTAAATAAATTACATGCTATGTTAGCTAGTGGAAAAAGCTATGGGAAAAAAATAGGTGGTCAAAGAGGATGGGGATTTGAGAGAGAGCGTGTGTGTTTTAAAATAATGTGGGTCATAGTAGGTCTCCTTGTGAATCTATAGTTGGGAAGTGGGACGATATCAAAAAGTTGAAATTTCATGTATAATCCAAGTAAGAAAGGGATCTGAGAGAAGAGTGCATGGTGGTTAGTCATCTTTTGCTCAGCGGTATTCTTTGAACTAAGAATCAGTTTTTCTGTCTATAAAGCCTACTAACTAAGAAATAGGGCAGAACATATATGCCATTCTAGACATTCAGGATGGCAGATGTGTGGGCTCTGTGTGCACGTTAAACATTTGAAACAGATCTTGTGAACCACAACTAACCAGCACAATAAGATAGAGAAGGAAAGAAGTGATATCTCTTCTGTACAGAAAGCTATTAAATTGTTACTACGTGTAAAGGGTGAATATATACCCAGGAAAAATAATGCCTTAGCTGAAAACTCAACTCTATTAACTAAAGAGATGTCAGTAAAGAAGGAAAACTCAATTAAGTTTTGCCGAGGTTCATTTAAATATAGCAGAAAGCTGTCAAAGTTTCAGACATAGGCAAAGTAAAACCAATGGATCACTGAAGTAGTAATCATTAAAAGTTTATTGTGCTCACATCAAAAAGACAGTTTGCTAATCAGGAGCACTCAAATCAGAATATGGAATGAGGCTCAGGGGTATACTTTTATAAAGCAGCTTGTATAGTGAGAAAGCAGTGACTGTTTACACTTCTTTATAATATTGGTTATAATATTAGAATTGTTTTTAATGGCAGGGAATTGGTCAGTGGTTGCCTGATATCAACCTTGGGAAGCAGTTCAAGTTTTGTTTATGATTTTTCAGAGATGAAAACAAAAAATGGCCCAGGACAAGTTAAGTCTTGCAAAACAAGCTAAATTAAGCCTTGTTTGTGTGATTAACTGGTTTTGTCTGCTTGGGGAATTTTCAAGGCTGGTCTCCCTTTGTTTCTGATTTTTAACAAAGCTTTAGTTAAATGTGTGAATCTCCCTCTTTTCTTGAAATCCTATGAAAAAGAAACTTAAAATGCATAAAACCACAAGGACCAAGCAAACTCAAAAGGAGACCACAGCAGATAAAAGATGCCGATAGAATTTGAGAAGCTGAGAGCAGATGGAAGAGTGGTAACTGAGTCCATCTGGAGAAATCTGAAAGCTCGGTGTCTGTGATGCGGGGGGGAGGTACAGGCAGGGGACGGAGGAAGAGGAAGGCAAAGGAAATAAGCCACATCACAGCTGAGAACCACAGAAGGCTTAGAATTGTGCTTGAGAAAGGGATTATGTTAGTCCTGATAGTGTGAAAACTGGAGGAGTCATTGAAAAACTTCCTCAAAACCCTTTAGGACCCAAAGTCTCACATTTTTCCTGTGCAGCTGGCAACTTCCACCCTTCCCGCAGCAAAGGATGGGTGTGCTCTCTTAGGAGAGGCTGATCCAAAGCCATGAACTCAGGGACACTGGGCACAGTTGAGGGAAAGGGTGTGATCACTGGGGGAACTCCCCTAACATGTAATGCAGAGATGGAAACAAAGGGGGAAAGTGAGGTCACAGGAAACAGAGAAAATGCTGGGAGCAGAGGGAGGCTCTGTGAAACGGGTGGTTTAAGGAAGGAACAGTCAAAGACATCAATAAAATGTCTGGAAGTGAAAGTTAAGAAAGTCTTATAGATATCGCAACAAGGAGATAAGAAAAGGGAAATAAAAGAGATTAGGAAAAACAGAGAATGAGTCCAGGAGGTCAAACATCCAAAGAAAAGAGGTCCTGATAGAGAGGAGAGAGAAAAGGGAGAAATTATCTTAAAAACAAATACAGTACACTTCTAGAACTGAAAGACATAAAATTCTAGACTGAAAGATGCCACCAAAAGCCAAAAGGCTTATTTAAGGCACAATAATGTGAAGTTTCAGAACACTAGGAAGGGAAGATCCAGAAGCTTTCAGAGGGAGCAAGCGTGCTACCTGCTAGGACATGGGGGTCAGATGATGTTGGACTTTTCACGAGCAACACTGGAAGTTCCAAGGCAGTTGAGCAATGCCTTTAACATTCTGAGGAGAAATGATTTAAACCTAGACTTCTATACCCAGTGAAACCATCAACCAATTGTGAGCACAGAATAATGATACTGCCATACTTACAACGGCTCAGTGTTCTTCCTGCGCTTCCTTTTTCAAAAATTAAGGGAGGGTGTGTTCCTCTAAATGAGACAGTGAATCTAGAAAGTCAATCTGAAAATGGTAGTCCAGTTCAGGAGAGGGACAGAGAGTAGCCCCAGACTAATAGTGAGGGGACATTCCAGGGGAACAGCTCCACAGTGGGCCGGAAGCAGCTGGTTCAGAGGTGGAGGGGGTTCCAGGAGAGAGATGACTGAGAGAAATGTGAAACTGAGAGATGACATAGTCGAAAGTCAGTAAACAATTGTACGAATCTGAAAAAAATAAAAGAGTAGTTGGTTATGCTTATTCTTATTATTAAAGACTGTAATGGTAATGACCAGAGAAACAGGTCAATGAATTAGAAATTCTCCCTCTAAAGCACTAGGTAATCCAGAGTGGTAGCAGTAGGGCTGCTGCTGCTGCTAAGTTGCTTCAGTCGTGTCCGACTCTGGGAGACACCAGAGACGGCAGCCCACCAGGCTCCCCCGTCCCCGCGATTCTCCAGGCAAGAACACTGGAGTGGGTTGCCATTTCCTTCTCCAATGCATGAAAGTGAAAAGTGAAAGGGAAGTCGCTCAGTCGTGTCCGACTCTTAGTGACCCCATGGACTGCAGCCTACCAGGCTCCTCCATCCATGGGATTTTCCAAGCAAGAGTACTGGAGTGGGGTGCCATTGCCTTCTCCCAGCAGTAGGGCAGAGGACTCCTATTTTTCATTATAAGCCTATTGTATTTAAAAAATAAATGCTAGTACATAATAGGTAGCCCAAATCTAACAGTAATTTTCTTAAAGATCAGAAACGGCTGGTTATATCCCTAAAAAATAAAAAGAATCTGCACATATTAATTACAAATAGCTATAAAATATCTACTAGTTACCCTAACAAGAAGTGTGCTGGCTTCCCCGGTGGCTCAGTGGTAAAGAGTCCGCCTGCCAATGCAGGAGATGCAGGAGACACAGGCACAGTTTCAGTCCCTGGGTTGGGAAGATGAAGATCCCCTGGAGGAGGAAATGGCAACCTGCTCCAGGATTCTTGCCTGGGAAATCCCATGGACAGAGGAGCCTGGAGGGCTACAGTCCATAGGGTCACAAAGAGTCAGACACAGCTAGCAACTGGGCACAGAATGTGTAGGATCTATGATGGGAAATTAAAACCTCAACAGAGAAATACACACATCTGCACTTCCCTGATGGCCCAGTGGTTAAGAAGCCTCCTGCTAATGCAGTGGACGCAGGTTCGATCCCTGGACTAGGAAGATCCCGCATACCTCGGGACAACAAGGCTGGTGCACCACAGTTAACGAGCCTGCAGTCCAGAACCTATGCTCTGCAACAGGAGAAGCCTTCACACCACAGCTGGAGAGGAGCTCCCGCCCTCCACGACTAGAGAAAGCCCGCATGCAGCAACAAAGACTCAGTGTGGCCACAGATAAACAAAAAAAATACAAAATCTGAATAGAAAGACCTCAAATTCATAGATGAGAAGATGCCAGTTCAATGGCATCCCAGTCAAAATGGAATAGAATCCCAGTCAAAGTGTCAATAATTGCTTTGTTTTGGGTTTTTATCTTTGGGATAATTTGACAATAATTATTCTAAAGTTAACCTGAAAGGATTAATAGGCAAAACCAAGTAAGAATATTCTGAAAAAGAATCTGAGGGCATACTGTCAACATGAAACCATGTGGTTCTGATAATTCCAAGCAACTTGCTAGGACAGGAGGGAGCAGATCAACGGAACAGAACACACACTCCCAGATAATGCCTGCCACACAGAGAAGAAATGCCCCAGAGCCACTAGGGCACACGGGCATGGTTTAGAGGGATCAAGCCATCTGGGTTCAAACCCTGGCTCTGCCACCTACTAGCTGGGTAGTTGAGTGTGAGATAAATGGAAATGATGAAAGGACTGCCCTGGGTGACATGCAACGCATTCAGAGCACAGGCTGGCAAGGCAAGAGCATAGAGTGTTTGCTTCTTGCTGTACGGCAACCAGCACAGCCACACAGGGCTCTGCTCATACGAAAGCCCCACATGCTTGTTAAAGGTGTTGCTGTCATCAGATTCAAATTCTGAAGAAGCTTTGAACAAGGAGTCCTGCATTTTCATTTCATAGTGAGCCTGGCAATTTACTACGTAGTGAGTCCTGCAAGCCGTTTAGGATAAGGATGAATTATTCAACAAAGGATGCTGGGCAAACTGACATTCCAGTGTTGGGGGAGGGGCAGGTTTAAGTTAGGCTCTCGTTTCACACCATATGGCATACTAAAAACATAACCGTACAGTTTAACTTAAAACTTCATTTTCTGAATTTGAATGAGTTTCAACACAAGATGAATTTTATTTTTGAAAATTAATAATGCATATTTTCTAATAATATTCACTGAAGAGACCTAGAAACAAGAAACCAATAGCAAAGAGCGCTTCTAGCACCTGGGTTATGGTCTCGAAATACTGTTTCCCACTAAAAGGAGCTGGGGTTCCCTGGAGAAACAGCTGATTCCAGAACTTGCCCAGGAAATGGACAAGATGAGCCTTGTCAGGAGCGTTGAAGGGAAATGCAGATGAAAATGTTGTCCTATTGGGAAAGAAGGAGGTCAGCAAAGACCATGTGAACACGTCAACTGGAAGAGGTTCCTACTGGCCAAAAATTATCATTGAAGCATCAATAATAATGACTGTGGCAATTGGTTTTCATGTGTGTTTACATGCATGAGTTCATTCAAAAGAGAGAAAACTTAATGACCATCTGAAAGAACCAACTCATTGTTTTGAAAACTGGCATATATAGACTGAAAAATCAAGTGTTTATCCTGCCATTATTATAGAAATTAACCTCAGGGTAACCAAATAGTTGATGAGAGAAAGTTTCCCTTGGTGGAAGAATTTTAGCTAAATGAAGAAGAAAAGAATTAGGATATCACCATTTCATAACCCTTTGTAATTTAATGAATCTAGGCAGTGATCATTCAGTTCAGTACAGTTCAGTTGCTCAGTTGTATCCAACTCTTTGCAACCCCATGAATCGCAGCACGCCAGGCCTCCCTGTCCATCACCAACTCCCGGAGTTCATCACCACCGAGTCGGTGATGCCATCCAGCTGTCTCATCCTCTGTTGTCCCCTTCTCCTCCTGCCCCCAATCTCTCCTAGCAACAGAGTCTTTCCCAATGAGTCAACTCTTCGCATGAGGCGGCCAAAGTACTGGAGTTTCAGCTTTAGCATCATTCCTTCCAAAGAAATCCCAAGACAGATCTCCTTCAGAATGGACTGGCTGGATCTCCTTGCAGTCCAAGGGACTCTCAAGAGTCTTCTCCAACACCACAGTTCAAACACATCAGTTCTTCAGCTCTCAGCTTTCTTCACAGTCCAACTCTCACATCCATACATGACCACAGGAAAAACCATTGACTGCTAATATTACAACAAAAGGTTATCATGCATTCAATGCCCTCTGCTGGAAGTATTTTTAAACTTCCAAGCCTTTAGATCTAACTACCAATTTACACCAAGTACAAGGAACAAAAGAATATGTGAAACACTCTCTTAAGGGTGCGATCAGCAAAATCCAGACTGTGGGAAACCCTACAGGTCGAAGGACTCAGTTTCTTCAACTAACAGCCTGGTGTGCTGCAGTCCATGTGGTGGCAAAGAGTCAGATTCAACTGAGCGACTGAACAACAACGAAAAACAACTATAAGTCACAAGGGAAAAACTAGAAGAGGGAAAGGAAAAGCATAGTTTGTAAGAGACAGCAATGGATTGTATTAGCGTGTGTGCTTAGCTGTGTCCAACTGTGCAACACCAAGGAATGTAGCCCTCCAGGCTCCTCTACCCATGGAATTCTCCAGGCTAGCATACTGGAGTGGGTTGCCATTTCCTACTCCAGGGGATCTTTCTGACCTAAAGAGCCAACCGGTGTCTCCTGCATCTCCTGTATTGGCAGGCAGATTCTTTACCACTGCACCACTTTGGAAGCCCAACAAATTGTAATATGTGGACTTTATTTGGATTCTGATTCAAACAAACTGAAAACAACAAAGACAACAACAAGGAGAAATCTGATCATTTGCTAGTTTGTTTTTTAATGATATTCAAAAACTATTGCTAAGTATTTCTGGTTGTAACAATTGTGTTATGGTTTTATATATATATGTTTTTTTTAATTTCTGACCTTCGGTGATATACACGAAAATATTTACAGATAAAATAAAATGATGGCTGTGATTTGCTTGAAGTAATTTTGCAGGTGAGGAGAAAGAAGACGGAGGTACAGGTGTAATAAGGTTGGCCATGAGTTGGAACTGGGGCATGGAGTACATGAGAGTTTACTATTTTGTGTATGTGCGTTTAAACATTTCCATTAAAGATTAGAAAAAATATATATACAGGGAGAAAGAAAGCTTACTAGTGGAAAGATGTTTAGACTGTATGAAATATGTGAGTGAATATTTAATTGATCTGAATGGCTTTCTAAACAAATAAATAGTATGTTAGGGAAAAGACTTCTACTTTTAACTAAAATAAAAACTTAAAATATGTGTCTGCTTATAAAACATACTAAAATTAAAATAAACACTCCAAGAAAAATAATTGTAACTGATGAAAAATTAAAGTTTAAAGTTCTTAAGACGGAAGGAAATTAATAATAAAAGCAAAGCTAATACATTCTGCTTATAGTGCAGTAGGCACTCCTATAAGCACTTTACAAAAGCCGTCTAGCACATTATAAAATAGAAAAAGTACTAACATTCCTTGGTCTAATAGCTATCTCATAGGATAAGTTCAAATAATCAATCAATAAATATTTAACTTCACAATAATAAAATAATTGCAACTTAAGTTGTACTAAAATTTTTTAATTAATTAATTTTTTATTGAAGGATAATTGCTTTACAGAGTTTTGTTGTTTTCTGTCAAACCTCAACACGAATCAGCCATAGGTATACACATATCCCCTCCCTTTTTTTTTTTTTTTGTGGAATTTATTTATTTATTTATTTTTTAAATTTTAATATCCCCTCCCTTTTGAAGCTGCCTTCCATCTACCTCTCCATCCCACCCCTCTAGGTTGATACAGAGCCCCTGTTTGAGTTCTCTGAGCCATATAGCAAATTCCTGTTGGTTATCTATTTTACATATGGGAATGTAAGTTTCCATGTTACTCTTTCCATACATCTCACCCTCTCCTCCCCAACCCCCACCATGTCCGCAAATCTATTCTAAAATTTTAGCTATCAAAAGAGTGAAGATCATTGTTAATAATGAACATCTCTTATTGATAGTGCAGTGACATGGCTGACTTGGTACCTTACTAGTGGGCATGTAAGTTGGAAGATTCTGGAGAGCCATTCAACAATATTGACTGAGTCTTAGAAACATTCATACCTCTGAGCCTATTGTTAGGAATCGATACCTTGAAATATTAGGAAATCATTAAAGTGTATGTTTAATTGGAAAAGAATGAATATATGTGTGTGTATGTGTGTGTGTGTATATATATATAACTGAATCACTTTGCTATATAACTGAAACATAGTAAATCAACTATTTGTTGATGTTGCTCAGCCACCAAGTCGTGTCCTACTCTTTGTGACCCCATAGACTGCAGCATGCCAGGCTTCCCTGTCCTTCACTGTCTCCTGGAATTTGCTCAAATTCATGCCCATTTAGTTGGTAATGCTATCCAACCATCTCATCCTCTGTTGCCCTCTCCTCTTTTTGCCCTCAATCTTTCCCAGCATGAAGGTCATTTCCAATGAGTTGGCTCTTCACATAAGGTGGCCAAAGTATTGGAGCTTCAGCTTCAGCATCAGTCCTTCCATTGAATATTCAGGGTTGATTTCCTTTAAGATTGACTGGCTTGATCTCCTTGCAGTCCAAGGAACTCTCAAGTCAATCAACTATACTTCAATAAATAAATAAATAAAGTATAATTCAATAAAAAATAAATAATATTCATCCTCCTAAAAAAAAGAATGAATAACTGGCACAACATGAATGAATCACAAAACGTTATGCAGAACAAAAATCAGACCAAAAAAAGGAGAATATACCACTTGTATCCATTTACATGGAATTCTAGAACAGGTAAAGAAGTCACATTAGTCGTTGCTTTTGAGGTGAGTCCAGGAATTAATTTGGAAAGAACATGAGGCAACTTTCTGGGCAGACAGAAACATTCTATGAGCATATTAGTGTGTGCTAATTGGGTTTATCCTTCTGTCAAACTCATCCCCCTATACCTACTTATATCCTGTTCAGAATTTATGTAAGATCTTGCCTTTGATGCAAGCAAATTATACCTCAAAAGGTCATATTTTCCAAGATTTAATAAAATAGGTAAAATACTCAATGTATGGTCTTAATTGAAAAAAAAAAAAACCATGATACAATGCTGTGGATGTAGCAAGTCCTAATTATACAAAAGAAAATGTATGACAAAGATACAGAAATAGAATTGGCAAGAAGGACATCTTCTGAGGAACATGTACAGCTTTCATTATTAGAAAAAACAGTGAATGTTTTCTAAAACCCACTTTATACGAAATTCCCTTTTTCTCCTTACAGTCTAGCTTTGGCCTTCTTGCAGTTCCTTAAATACAGAACTTGTGTTTTTGTGTTTCCTATGCTCCTGGTGAACTGCAGGTATTTAATTCCTGCTCAGCCCGCAGCTCTCAGGTAACTCTTGACTGCCCCAGAGAAGCCCTCTGTGCCCGTTCCCTTAGAGGAGAGGCGACTTGGCTCTCCTCAGTGGTCTTAACAACTGCAGTTTTTCATTTCTTTGCATGCACCTTGAATTACCCAAATCACAAAGTTAAGTGCACTGTCTTCTAGATGGCCAAGTCTGCTAAGACACCTGATGCTAAGTTGCTTCAGTCGTGTCCGACTCTGTGCGACCCCATAGACGGCAGCCCACCAGGCTCCGCTGTCCCTGGGATTCTCCAAGCAAGAAGACTGGAGTGGGTTGCCATTTCCTTCTCCAATGCATGAAAGTGAAGTCATTGAGTCGCGTCCAACTCTCAGCAACCCCATGGACTGCAGCCTACCAGGCTTCTCCGTCCATGGGATTTTCCAGGCAAGAGTACTGGAATGGGGTGCCATCGCCTTCTCTGAGACACCTGATACCAACTGCAAATTTAGGGGTTTTCGAAAACCACTCTCAGGCTCAGTAATTTGCTAAAGACATTAAATTCACCAAAACCTGTGATACTCATGGTTATACTTATTACAAGGAAAGAATACAAATTAGAACTAGCCAAAGTTGGAAGAGACCTATAGGGCAGGGTCTGATCAGTTTCCAAGTGAAAAATTTCTGTCCTCAGGATCCATTACCTCCTAGTCTTTACATGTTAACAACAATACACACAGAGGATTGTCCACCCAGGAAGCTCTCCGAGCTTGGGCATCCACAGTTTTTAACTGAAGGTTCATTATGTAAGCATAATTGATTGATTGACAGCTCACAGGGTTGAACTCAGGCTCTAGGTCTTTCTGGCTTTCTGGCCATCGCCAGCTTCTGCCCTAAGACTAGGCTGTATGATTGTCCCCACCCTGAGAAACGCCTTAGCATAAACATAAGTCAGATGTGTTCTGAGGGGCTCACCGTGACACTCCTGATATTGTTGAAGAAATTCAAGGGTATAGAGATTCCTTCCGAGAAACTGGGGGGTGGTGGGTGGGGTTTAGGGCTGGTGATCAGATTTCTTTCTGAGCAGGCCAAATGCTTACACACAGCACTGTTAGGTAAAGAGTGCTCCCCACCTGTCCCAGTTCCAAAAGGCTAGGACCACATCTAGTTTTGCTCCCGGTTTCATTCCTTGCACCCAACAGAGTGGTGAGCAAATGTTGAGTTGGTGTAACATTGTAGTTTACAGCAGGGGATTGGCAGAGTCCTAATTTGAATGCTGGCTCTTCTTTTCACTGAGTAGACCCTGATGGGTTAATTAATCTCTCATTGCCTCATTCTCCTCATCTATAAATTACAGGTAGTGATAATATTATATTAATGCCTTTCTCAGAGAATTGCAATGAGGAGTAAAGGAATGAACATAGTGAAGTTCCCAAAATAGCACCTGCTGCAGAGTAAAAACTAGCTAAATGTCTGATATTATTAAGTGCTCAATAAATAACTGCTGATAGAGCAACTGGCTATCACATGAGAGGTGCTTAGCAAATGTTAATTGAAAAATATAGAATAAGATTTTCTTCTTTAGCAGGTCTTTTTCTATTATTTTTCTATTAACATAGTATTTTTTAAAATTTTATTTTACTTTACAATACTGTATTGGTTTTGCCACACATCAACATGAATCTGCCCCGGTGTACACGTGTTCCCAATCCTGAACCCCCCTCCCACCTCCCTCCCCATACCATCTCTCTGTGTCATCCCAGTGCACCAGCCCCAAGCATCCTGTATCCTGCATCGAACCTAGACTGGCGATTCTTTTCTTATATGATATTATACATGTTTCAATGCCATTCTCCCAAATCATCCCACCCTATCCCTCTCCCACAGAGTCCAAAAGACTGTTCTATACATCTGTGTCTCTTTTGCTGTCTCGCATACAGGGTTATCGTTACCATCTTTCTAAATTCCATATATATGTGTTAGTATACCGTATTGGTGTTTTTCTTTCTGGCTTACTTCGCTCTGTATAATTGGCTCCAGTTTCATCCACCTCATTAGAACTGATTCAAATGTATTCTTTTTAATGGCTGAGTAATACTCCATTGTGTATAGGTAACACAGCTTCCTTATCCATTCACCTGCTGATGGACATCTAGGTTGCTTCCATGTCCCAGCCTTCGGAATGTGAGGAAATAATAGCAAATGAAGCAACTGACAAACAACTACTCTCAAAAATATACAAGCAACTCCTGCAGCTCAATTCCAGAAAAATAAATGACCCAATCAAAAAATGGGCCAAAGAACTAAATAGACATTTCTCCAAAGAAGACATACAGATGGCTAACAAACACATGAAAAGATGCTCAACATCACTCATTATCAGAGAAATGCAAATCAAAACCACAATGAGGTACCACTTCACACCAGTCAGAATGGCTGCAATCCAAAAGTCTACAAGCAATAAATGCTGGAGAGGGTGTGGAGAAAAGGGAATCCTCTTACACGGTTGGTGGGAATGCAAACTAGTACAGCCACTATGGAGAACAGTGTGGAGATTCCTTAAAAAACTGGAAATAGAACTGCCTTATGACCCAGCAATCCTACTGCTGGGCACACACACCAAGGAAACCAGAACTGAAAGAGACACGTGTACCCCAGTGTTCATCACAGCACTGCTTACAATAGCCAGGACATGGAAGCAACCTAGATGTCCAACAGCAGATTAACATAGTATTAAATGTATTGATTTGGACATATCATCACTATATCTGATGTTCAGTAATCATCTATAATTCTAAAGATTGTGTAGCTCAATAATATGCTTAGAAAAATACAAAAAAGTTCCAGTCTTTTCGCTTCTCTACCAGCCATTACCCCCAACCACAGAGTGAGGAGTTGAATTAGACAGGGTTCAAAGTGTCTTCCAACTCCAACAAAGTGTTATTTGTCCTTACGAAACAAACTAGATATAACAACAGAGAAGACCATTTTACATGGAGGCATGAAACCTATGAATGTGTGAGTTTCCATTTTAAAAAAGGAACAAAGAGAACATTCAAGTTGACTACCAAAATCCATCTGTTATATGTGAACACATAGATTTGAATTGTGACCATAAGTTTTTAATAATTTGATGTCATTTGACTCCCTGGCAAATCATACACTAAGATTATAGAAGATTTAGTGAGAAACCGATTTATTTAATCTTATCACTTAAACTGGCCTGATGGAAGGTGATGCAATCAGTAATGTCTCCAAACAAGAGATTAAGCACCTTCAAGTAATAAATACCATTAGCAATTAGAAAAAGAATCAACTTCTAAAAGCATTTTTTAAGTTACAAAGTAATGCATATATATTTGGATACAACAACCAAATGATTTAACACTGATCTACTATTATTCAGCAATTATTAAATTATTGAAAAATAAAAAGTAAATGTGTTCCAATCACTGTTCTTACCATGTTTATTTTCCAGATGTAGCAAGTGTTAACAGTTTGTTCTATATACTTTTATGCATAGACACACAATAAAAAACATCGTTCTCGCCATTTTAGTGTTACCGCAGGCCGTCACTCAGTTTGAGGAACTGGTCGGTATGGCAGAGGCAGTGCTCAAGGGTGGAGGAACCCTGTCCACATCCGCATCCACCCTCTGGAGAGCAGCGAATAACTCCTCACCAGATTCTTTTGCTTCTACGTGCAGTAATTCTAACTCTGACTCCGGTTCACCCATCTCCGTGAAAGCTGAGGAAGA